>NW_020664447.1:47267553-47394072 GCF_002925995.2 Terrapene triunguis
GCCTAGGGCGGCAAAAAAGCCAGAGCCGGCCCTGCTTACGTGCTTCAGTTCAGGCATGTGCCTAAGTGCCTTGTTGAATGGCGGTCTATGTGAGATTTCAAGGGTACCTAAGTGACTTAGGAGCACACATCCCATTGAAAGTGGACCTTGTGCTCCAATTCACTTAAGCACTTTTGAAAATTCTACTCTATGTGAGTGAATGACTCTCAGACTGATAGACTCTGTCAAAACGGGGGGAAACTTTCACTTCCCCCACAGCAGCAAACAACAGTGAATAGAAAGCAAGGATGGGGTCAGAAGTCTGAACTAGTGGATAGGACAGTGGATTGGGAAGTAAAGGAGCTTAGCCACAGACTTTCTGCATGACCTTGAATAAGTCATTTATCAACTTTGTGCCTTGGTCCCACTCCCCCTCTGTAAAAAGCAGGGATAGTACTTCCCTACCTCCACAAAGGTGTTGTGAGGCTACTCCAGTGATTAAGGCCATGTAAGTAGCCGGATAGCATAATGAACACTCTTGTTTATGCAGAATGAATATAACCATTTGTACTAAGGACAGCCATTCCTCAAACATTCATGCAGACAAAGATCTGAATGAGCAAACATTCATGAGTGGTGAATAAAAGGAAGTGTGCACCTGGATGATCCAAACAGCCAGTTGAAATGTGAACAAAGATTTGCTGAGAGTATTTTTGCATTATTTGATCATTTGTAGTAATTATGGACACAAATGCATGTTTTGCATGTGCAATTGCTAATTCCATGGCAAAAATGAATGTTTTCTGCATGCAACATATCCATACTTTAATACTCCTAACATATCCATACTTCAATATTTACCCCTGTATGGCAGAATATAAATCAGAAACAGAAAATATTAGTTATATACCCCATGTATCATTTTAAAAAAACCACTGCCACACAGCGTTACAACTACTTAACCTGAAGCAATATTGCCATAGATGTCCCCCACATGTACTGGCTAGGTCCTGACAAATTAGGTTGTCTTCACATTCACATTCTGCTGCCACCAATGTCTATTTGCTTTAACTCTAGAGGCCTAGACACCCCTCCTTCTGACAGTGGTGTAACACTTCTCTTAATTTAACATGCCTGAAGCAGATCTTTCAGGCTAACACTAACCTTTGGTACCTTTAAAGCAGCCACGCATCCACTGGTTATAAATAAACAGGAACAAGGCTTATTTACAACTGTATTTATTACAAGGCTTGATAATGTAAGCACTGATCAAACAAGTTAAAAAACAACATAAACAGCAATGCAGTTCTCACCCCTAGCTGAGAACTAACAGTGGGGGCAGAAGACCTTCAGGATATTTGTATATAAGAGAGAGATCAGTAATCTAATGACCCAACAGTTACTTAAAGGTGACCTACAAAGAAAAGAAATGTCTTTATGCTCTCTTTTGGCATCTTTATGGTATATAAAAAACAATCTGAAAGTCTATTTCCTCCTTCTGAAATATTTTTTCTCCTTGATTTTTACCTTAGAAATATCAATACTAGTTTTCCCTTGCTTAAGCTAGAGGACTCTAATTGGGGCTCAGTGATCTGTATGTGGTGTTGTTGTAGCCATGTCAGTCACAGGATATCAGAGAGACGTGGTGGGTTAGGTAATATTTGTAATTCCCACTAAATATCACTGAGGTCAGGAGCGAATAGGATTTAATAAATGACTAAACATGTACATGGATAGATAGACTGTCCATGGCACGGTACTGCTCCCTCCCCTGACAGTGTGCCACTGTCTCCCAGTTTCTCCTTCTGTGATCCAGAAATACTCATGCCATGCAATAGACGATCCTATTAAAATTCTCTCCACTTGGGGTCTGCTTTATTAAGCCACAAAGAGAAAATGAACCACCCAAAGCACAACCAGTTCCTTCCCTAGTCAGCAGGGTTTCTCAGATCAGTCCATCTACCCTTCCCACAGCTCACACAGTCTTACCAAGTCTCTCTCTCTCGGTTTCCCCCTTCCCTGGGCTAAAATAGTCCTTCTGCCCTTGGAGGGGATGGGTGTTCTTTCTGATACACACTTCTCTTCCTCTCTACTGTCTTCTGACAACATCTCTTATCTGGAGTGGGAGGGAAAACTTCCCTTGGGCCAAGCTGCCTCCACCCACTCCTGTCTGCCTCTGCAAACAGCTGTGGCCTTCCTAGTAGAAAGGTGTTAACTCTTCCCCTGCCAGCCAAGGACTAGGTCTGTACATCCCATCACAACATCCACACATCTATTTCAAGAGGATAATAATTATATTTTTTAAAGATATAAACACTCATAAATCAGGGTATAAGACAACCACAAAATTATACAGCTTTGGAAGAAATTTCCCCTCTGTGCAGCTTTCTCCATAATTGTCCGCTATGGGGATTCTTGTCCCTTTCTCTAAATCTTCTTGTACTGCCCTCTGTAAGCAACCCAGTACTGGACTAGACAGACCACTGGTCTGATTCAGTCTGGCTGTCCCTGTATTACATACTTCAATGAAGAGGACATGCCTGAGCACACTGGAGATAAGAGATTAAGTCATTTAAGAGCTGTTTAAACATGAGCACAGGAAACTCAATGTTTATAACTTCATTACTTGCAAACAGCCTCCAGTTCTAATCAGACTTTTAAAAAATATTTCTCCACTGGCCCAAGACTAAACAATTAGCAAGTAACTTTGATTACTTCAAATAATCCACAGACAATGAATAGTATAGACATACTGTAGGAGTAATGGGAGAGGGGGAAAGGAGAAAAGGGAAAGGAGAGCTAGGGTTGAGGAAGCAGAGGAAGTGAGACATGAGAAAGAGGAAAAAGTGAAGAAATGAGAGCGAGAGCAAGAAAGAGTACAGAGGATAAAAGTCAGCTCAGAGGAATTTGTTCCGAGAAGGAGAATGATCTAACAAACAAGGGCACAGGAATCATGACTCCCAAGTCATCTTTCTAGTTCTGCCACTGACTCAGTGGGTGACCTTCGGCAAGTCACCTCCCCCTCTCTGTGCTTCTGTTTGCCCTCTCCCCTTTTCTGCAAGCTATTTTGACTACAAGATCCTTGGGGCTAGGACCATCCATTATTATGCTGGCACAGTGCCTAGCACAATGGGCTCCCATCTCAGCTGGGTCTCCAGACACTGCTGTAATTGAAACAATAAATAAACAGATAAGTAAAATCTCAATCTTTGCTGTTTAGTGTTTCTTCATGATAAAATGTTAAAAATGACCATAAATCACATTTTATTGTACCACCTAGAGATTTTCAATGATAGTTCTTTCAGACATCAGCATATGCTTTCTTCAAATTTTAAGCACTTTATAACATGGACGTTTACAGTTTGCTTATCCCTACAATATTCTGTCTGATATTAGGAGTTTCCACTTATACAGGTTCAGTGTGAGTTTGCAGGCAAATGAACTCTGAACTGCCTGAATGTATCACTGTTACAGTAACTTCTGTGGTGCATAGCTTTGATCCGATTTATTGTGAAAATAGCTAAGAATGTATACTGTTCTTATAATGTCTCATGCAGTGCAATATATATGGTGTAAAATATGAACTAAGACTTTGGTCAATTTGTTTATGGGCCTATGCTCCCTGTCTCTCCAATCAATCTATTGCCCACATCTCTATGGTCAGTATTTGTTTCATTCACAAAAAGTGTGCTGAGCGCAGGTTAAGTTGAACAAGTAAAACTTCATATAACTCTGTGCACTGCTCTGTCCATGTGGCTGAGTTGCTTCCAGCCTAACTCCCTGCATTCCCTGTTCCACTGGTGTCCCCTCAACAACAGTCCTCCAGGGAACACTGGCCTCGTATGTTCAATTCCACTGATTGTGATTAGGCTTGGCAGAATTTGATTTTTTGATATAATTTCAATGAATAATGTTGATATTTATTTTTAAGCATTTTTTCTGATTTTACCAATTTAAATTTACACAGTTGCACAAAACTATCAGTTTTAAGATTTCCCCCTCCCCTATTTTTATCAATTTACATTTTCACAACTGTAGGAAGTTATGAAGGGGGCCCAACAATTATTTAATGGCAAAAGTTAAAACTTTATAACTGTTAACATACAAATTGTCAACCTCACATCAAAATATAGAAAGTAAATATCCTTAAATCAAACTCTAATAAGTTCTCAAGAAGCATTTTTCTTACTGTGCCTATCTGTAAATTTCAATTATTATTGATGGAAATATTTTGTCATCAGTTTGTGTGCAGATACAGTAAAAATCGATATTTACTGACACTTACCAATAAAAATCTAATCCTTCCAAGCCTAATTCTGACACAGTCAGTGGATCCTGCAGTTTGCTTCTGGTGGGAGTAATCTGCATGGGGAATCTGTGCATGGAGCTGTTGCCATTTTGGATATCTGTGACAACTACTGCTGCTTTTGTAGGTGTATGTAAATGTAAGGACGCATTGTTACCACTTCCCCTGCACTAGAGAGAACAGGTCCAATAAGTAACAGGATAGACCCCTTATGGTGTATGCACAAAGTACCTACGTTCAGTTTTTTGCTTATTATATTGTTCGGTCTCTCTGTGCCTACTTTAAATTTTTTAAATGACTGAACAAAGTTTAATAAAAGCTGTTTAAAAAAAAACTGATTGTAACATACAAGTTGTGAAACCCGGGCTTCACATATTTTTTCCCCACTGTGAAAATCTTATAATTGTCTTACTTGACTGTTTGTATTGCTTTGGTATTATACTTGGGTAACACAGTATCTTAAAACATTTAATGAGTGAGCTTGTCCCTTAAAAGTAAATTAACACACATCAGCAGTCAGAACTGTACTGTCCAGACATCTTTTATAGATCAATGTACTTACGAATAGTTCTACTCTGAAAAGTGACGATGTGAAAATGATATTGTGAGTTCCATGTTTATCATCTCTCGCTGATTTCCAGGTACAATTTGTTCAATTTACAAATAAAAAGATGTTTTGACTCAGTGCCAGCACTGCAAACTCAGCATGAAATGTGAAAATAAAGCTGTGCTCTTTGCATCACCCACAAATACATTCTGCAACTAGAACTTCCTTAACAATTCTGCTGATGCTTGTGCCAGCATGGAGTCCAGTTCGCTGTCCCAGAGCTATGTGGACTCCAGAGTGATAACGTGAGTTTAAGAACAGTAAAATAAATATTTTAGGTTATCCTGCAACACGCTCCACACATAGGGACCTCTATGCCCACACACAGCCCCAAGGAAGTCAATGTGATTCCATGTTGGTGAAGGCCCTCCCACATGAAAATTGTTGAAGGTTCGTGGTCTTAGGCCTGGAACATACACAGAAATTGCACACTTTTAATTAAAGGTGCAATGGTGCACTGATTTAGTTAAACTGGTGGAACTTTGTCTATGTACACTCTACATTGGTTTAAACTTAGCTCACATTGTGTACAATTATTTAAGAGGTAAGCAACACCAATGCATTACACTGAAATCAAAGGCTTTGAGAACACCGTCAGCTTTCAACAGTGGGCCAAACCCTAAAGTCTGAGTAGAAACTGAACATGGACTCCAGGATTTGACATGATAATAATAAAATAATATATATAATGTAATGTCTGCATGTGTAACAACTGCATAATCAGTGCTTGAATCAGCACGTAAGGTTTGCACAAATAGTTGCCTGATGAACACTTTGGTTTTCATCATTGCAAAGCATGCAATTATCAGCAAAACCAAACTCCAGCCCTAAGGGGTAATGGATACTGCTATATATGTGTTTTGCACCGTGTTCTCAATCCAACAACTAAAGGGAAAACTGTGTTATGCCTGGTATCATGAGAACATCATGTGTTCATTTTAACTATAAATATTTGGGTACAGACCGACAAGGGTACATTGTGGCAACTAATGTTCTAGCTGATACCTGTGTTAATTTAACTACTTAGCTTTGTCTGGGTGCACAGGTACAAAGAAGTGCTCTGGACAGTGTCTAGAAGCTGCTTAGACTGATGTTTTATCTTTATCACACCTTCAACACTTTTTTCTTAGTTATCATGAGTTATGCATTTTATCAAGAAAAAGCCAAAATAGTGTCTTGTATTTCTTCAATACTCATCATTTAAATTAATCTGAACAGTTTTAAGAACTGAAACAAGTAAAGATATTAACGCAGATACAAGCATTCATATCACTGAGACAATGTTACACACTTCTCGGCGAATAAGCTCAAAATGTCCACCTCAAACTTAGCAAAGGCAGGAAATCATGTTAAATGGGTCCCCTTATTGAAAGACAAAGAGCCAAATTCTACCCTCAGATAAACCCAAATTGCCACTGATGAATTTTGGACCAGGAAAATCCTACTCAAACTGTCCAAAACAGTTGAAAACTAACCTTTAATTGTATTTTATCTTAATAAAGAGAACAAGAATGGATCTAAACTTTGCCTGGAAGTTTCTCCATCAATAAGTCATATCATAGAATAGAATCATAGAATATCAGGTTTGGAAGGGACCTCAGGAGGTCATCTAGTCCAACCCCCTGCTCAAAGCAGGACCAATCCCCAACTAAATCATCCCAGCCAGGGCTTTGTCAAGCCTGACCTTAAAAACCTCTAAGGAAGGAGATTCCACCACCTCCCTAGGTAACCCATTCCAGTGCTTCACCACCCTCCTAGTGAAAAAGTTTTTTCTAATATCCAACCTAAACCTCCCCCACTGCAACTTGAGACCATTACTCCTTGTTCTGTCATCAGGTATCACTGAGAACAGTCTAGATCCATCCTCTTTGGAACCCCTTTTCAGGTAGCTGAAAGCAGCTATCAAATCCCCCCTCATTCTTCTCTTCTGCAGACTAAACAATCCCAGTTCCCTCAGCCTCTCCTCATAAGTCATATGTTCCAGCCCCCTAATCATTTTTGTTGCCCTCCTCTGGACTCTTTCCAATTTTTCCACATCCTTCTTGTAGTGTGGGGCCCAAAACTGGACACAGTACTCCAGATGAGGCCTCACCAATGTCGAATAGAGGGGAATGATCACGTCCCTCGATCTGCTGGCAATGCCCCTACTTATACAGCCCAAAATGCCATTAGCCTTCTTGACAACAAGGGCACACTGTTGACTCATATCCAGCTTCTCGTCCACTGTAACCCCTAGGTCCTTTTCTGCAGAACTGCTTCCTAGCCATTCGGTCCCTAGTCTGTAACAGTGAATGGGATTCTTCTGTCCTGAGTGCAGGACTCTGCACTTGTCCTTGTTGAACCTCATCAGGTTTCTTTTGGCCCAATCCAATAATTTGTCTAGGCCCCTCTGTATCCTATCCCTACCCTCCAGCATATGTACCACTCCTCCCAGTTTAGTGTCATCTGCAAACTTGCTGAGAGTGCAGTCCACGCCATCCTCCAGATCATTAATGAAGATATTGAACAAAACCGGCCCCAGGACCGACCCTTGGGGCACTCCGCTTGAAACTGGCTGCCAACTAGACATGGAGCCATTGATCACTACCCGTTGAGCCCGACGATCTAGCCAGCTTTCTATCCACCTTATAGTCCATTCATCCAGCCCATACTTCTTTAACTTGCTGGCAAGAATACTGTGGGAGACTGTATCAAAAGCTTTGCTAAAGTCAAGGAATAACACATCCACTGCTTTCCCCTCCATCCACAGATCCAGTTATCTCCTCATAGAAGGCAATTAGGTTAGTCAGGCATGACTTGCCCTTGGTGAATCCATGTTGACTGTTCCTGATCACTTTCCTCTCCTTTAAGTGCTTCAGAATTGATTCCTTGAGGACCTGCTCCATGATTTTTCCAGGGACTGAGGTGAGGCTGACTGGCCTGTAGTTCCCCGGATCCTCCTTCTTCCCTTTTTTAAAGATGGGCACTACATTAGCCTTTTTCCAGTCATCCGGGACCTCCCCCGATCGCCATGAGTTTTCAAAGATAATGGCCAATGGCTCTGCAATCACATCCGCCAACTCCTTTAGCACCCTCGGATGCAGCGCATCCGGCCCCATGGACTTGTGCTTGTCCAGTTTTTCTAAATAGTCCCGAACCACTTCTTTCTCCACGGAGGCCTGGTCACCTCCTCCCCATGCTGTGCTGCCCAGTGCAGCAGTCTGGGAGCTGACCTTGTTTGTGAAGACAGAGGCAAAAAAACCATTGAGTACATTAGCTTTTTCCACATCCTCTGTCACTAGGTTGCCTCCCTCATTCAGTAAGGGATATATTCAGGTTGTATCAATAATTCCATTATAAACCCCTATTTATTATAAACCATAAGATTTTGCTTTGGGCAGAATCTTAGGAGATAAAGTTTTAGCTCCAGAAGGGATTTTATTTTCCTTTAAAAAAATTGGCTGCGTTTAAAAGATACAAACAAACAAAAAAAAATAAATGGAAATGGGTGGTTTGGGTTGCTTCTTTTGCTGCTCCTGTAAACTGAACATAGGTCAAAGTTTCTAAATTAAATTTTTGCTGGCCACTAGAGACTCTAGAGGATCAGATACAACAATGAAGGGAACTGTGTAAGTATCTACATAGATGAGTGGGTAAAATATGTGGGAAAAATGAACAGGTGTAAAAGAGCTGAGTTTGTTGAGTGTACTGGAATGCTACCGTAAGATGAGCATGAATTGCTGTTCAACAAAAACATATACTTTTTTTTTCACATGAAATTTCCCCCCCCATATACAGCAGCTACAGTGAGGAAGTTCTTATATAAGATCCTTAAGGCCAGATTCTGATCTCCATGTCACTGATGTAAATTTGTGGAGTCAAAATAAAGTTAACCTGATTTCCATCTGTGTAAGCAGGCTAGACTCAGCAGTGTGAAGGGACTGCTGCTTCCTATTCCGGATATGATCATTTTACTATTACTTTGGTCTCCACACCTCTGTTGTTTGTTTATCCACCTGTTGTCTCTCATCCTATGTTAGGTTGTAAGCTACTGGGGCAATAACAGCCTTTTTTATTATGTGTGTGTATAGCACAATAGGGCCCCAATATTCCACAAAGTAAAGAGGGCTTTGAAACACTGACCATAATTTGGATGTTTCTGAACTAATTCTTTCAGGATATGCAGAGACTGAACTGATCCTTTGTCAAATAATATGCATGAGAACATCAGAGGCTGCACCAGAGAGGCTTGGAGTAATGTTGTGTTCAGAGGCTAGTGAAACTTGTGCCTCTCTCACCATAAACATAAATTAAGTCTTCGTACCCTGGTTTAGGTGAGTAGTGCAAATACCCTCAGCCCACATATTTTATATGCTCCATCTTACCACTAATGTAACTACTTTAAGTTACTGCTGTCTCCTTGAGATAGTTAAACTTTAGAAATAACTGGAGCTAGCACTGCTAAAGAACTTATTGTGAGCAACACAGCAGGGTAATGGGTCAGGAAACAGAACAGAAACTCTACTCTGTATCGTCCTTGACTTCTTTAAATTCTAAATCATCTTACAGCTGCCTGGCTTGGAAATATTTTACCACCTCACTCTTTCCTCATATTTGGAAATGGGTGTGAAAGGTCACATGTGCATAACAATCTCTTTTGCTCTAATGATATGCAGTCTGAAACAAAGGCTCCAACATACCAATCTTAGGTCACTTAGTGTGCCTGGGGAAACTGATGGTGCATATGTTTTTACTGGGAAAGGAAAAAACAAAGCACACAGTGAATACTGTATACTATTAATTATGTGCATTACCGTAGCACTCTGGAGTCTTAGTTATGGACAAGGACCCCAATGTCCAAGGTACCGTACACATCCAAAAAGACTCTCAGCCCCAAAGAGCTTCCAAATTAAGTGTAAGGCAAGAGACAACAGATAGATATAGACAGACAAGGGAGTACAATAAGACAGTATTGGTCAGTATGATAGGCAGAGGTCTCAGAGCACCAGCTGTTTAGCTCCCGTCAAGTTTTTTTGTAGGCATCACAGAAAAAAAGGAGTTTGAAAGAGGACAGTGATGTACAATCTGGCCTAGAATAGACACTATTCATGGTGTATAAGGGGGAGAAGGAGAGAATAGTTCAAAAGACCCCAGTGAACAATTTAAATGGCAGGAGTGTCTGCAGAAACTGTGAATTTTAACTGAGTAATGAAGAATATTTATGGAAAGTTCATTTTAATTGGTGTGAATAGTCAGACCAGAAACATGATCCTAAGAGCTATGCTCACCCAGTTCAGGAGTAGAAACATGCTGGGAGACCTACGTGTCCAGTCAAACTAACCCACCAGCTGGAATTTTGAATTTCAAATACTGAATACTCACAATGAACTGCTAAAAAAAAGAGCTACAACCAAACATGATTTGTACTATTAATTCAATGAGCAATTTCAAATAAATGCATTTTAGAAAACTGTAAGTAGTTTGGGGACAATTTGCAAAGAGAAAAAAAGGCTAGAATAACGATTCACAATGTAATATTCATCCTGCTTCATTCCCAGTCTTGCAGAGACATCGTATTTCTAATTCCATAAATTCCACCCTAGGATACAGACAAAGTTCTAGCTCCACACATTGCACTTTATTCTATGATATCCTTTCAAAGCTCCAGGACCAACCAATAAGCAATGGCCTTTATTAAAGGTAAAAAAGGTCAGCAAATGCTATCATTTACATGGCAGGATGTGAGGTTTTCTGGAATATTAAGCCAAATACCTCCATGAGCTGTCATTTAACCTTAAGATGCAGATAAAAAAAAATGATGATAAAGTAGCTACTTATTTTACTAAACAGAACTGGATAAAGTACAGAGCAGTGAGTTACCGTGTGACCAAGGGTTACCTGATTAACTTGTATTTCTTATGCTCCACCAGTAGGAGATAAAAACCAGTTGAGAGTGATTATAAGATTCATTTTCATAGCATAGAAGAGCATATGGTACTACACAAGGTTATGCTAGAAATGGTACTGCACCTTCTATGCTTAGCCATCAATTAATCTCTTCCCCAACATTCACTGCTCACACAGATTCAAAATTTTGCAGTTCAAATATAGCTCTATATAGGATGATGAAAAACTTGCAAGAATATAAGGGCAGTTATGATTAAACAAATGGGACGAGGCAGACTTGGGCAGGTAGAACATTCAATGCATGTGTGAATAACAGCATGTCAGGGGCCAGACCGATTACAGTAGAAATGCACAGAAGCTCCAGGTGATTACATGACACACATCTTTTTTATCATTGTGTTAACTAAAATATTGTCATTGTTCAAAACTCTCAGACAGTCAGTTTCTTCATGGGAGCAGCAGCCTCCCACAGTCCTTACAGCACACTATACACAAAGAGCTGTCTCTGAGCTGCACTGGTAGATCTGCAAAGGTATATAAAAGTACTTTGCATGTGTAGCCCAAACTCTCCAGGAGCCTCCATGTCAAATTGCTCAGAAAGCCCATGTACAGCATGTAACGGAGACAGGCTCAGCTTCCAATTTCTCCCTCTATACAGTCTGCATGTGGCTTCAAAACTCAAAGGCCACCAAAATCCATCTACAAACATGTTCCTTTCAGGCTAGCAGCAGACCTTAGTGTAATTTACTAGGGGTCCTAGAGCAATGATCAGGGAGTTGAACGCTATGTCCCACAAGATGACTAGGGATATGTCTATACCATAATCAAGGGCTGTGACTGCAGTACATGTAGAGATATCCAGGTTAGCTTTAATCTAGCTAGCTCATGTACTGATAGCAGTGAAGCTGTGGCAGCACAGACTTCAATGCAGGTTAGCCGCCCAAGTAATTATTCAGGGACCTGGGTGGGCTTGTACAGCCTGCATTGAAGTCCATGCTGCCACAGCTTCACTGCTGTTGGTATGAGAACTAGTTAGATTAAATCTAGCTCAGGTATGACTACACACTCTGCAATTACAACCTCTGAGTGCAGAGAGCGTAGTTTTATCACAGCCTCAGGGAAATTATATAGGTATACATTTCAAAAAGTGTACTATCATTACAGGGATCTCATTTTAGACACTTAGGTGCTGATTTTTAGAGATGTGGACACCTCTAAATGCAAGCGAAATGGACTGGAGCTGTGGGTGCTTAGCACCTCTAAAAAGCAGGTGGTGGGCTCAACATTGCAAAAGGCATCTCTGATTTTGGGTGCCAAACTTCAGACACATGGGATGTAATTTGCATCTACCAATCCTAGTAGCTTCTTAAGGAGTTGGAGATGCTAAACACTTCTGACAAAATCATGCCCATGATGGCTCTGAGTAGGTGCCCTAAATCTGAGGCATGCAAAACTAGACCCACTTTTGAAAGTGTAGCCCTTAACATTGGCCTCAGCTTCCCTTTGTGTAAAATGGGGTAATATAATAACTGCCCTGAACCAGTGCTAGGAGAGATTAGTTAAAAATAATTGTAGGCACTTCAAAAAGGAAACTGTGCCACCCCTCTCAGAAATCAGAAAGGAAACAAAGAAGCTAAACAAATCCACAGCAGGAATTAAGAGCACTTACCAGCTAGAGGGAAAGGAGATGCAGCAGTCAGTTGCAAAATGGCCACCATAGGGCTGCAGCTGCTTGGCTCCATCAAATTTAAAGGGCCAGAAAAGCATATAGGGGAAAAGTTCATATAAGAAGACAACCGTGTAATAGAGAGAGTTAGTAGTGGCAATGTAATCACAAAGGGAAATAATCTTGGGGAAGGGTCTGCTTTTGTGTATATCATAGCAATAGTATTAAGTGCCTGTTTTTCATTGCAGACGCTGGCCTTGGTGACTTCCCTTCATCCTCTTTTCCTGATACACAAACTTTAAATGCATTCCTGCTAAAACATTCACAGTGCAGACAATATTTGCATAACTAATCCAGTTTTACCTGTAAAACGTACATAGGTATGGTAATATCTTTTGCTGAAACTACATACTACAATATTGTAGAGTTCTTTTTTATTATTACATAGGGCTCTTTTAGAAAGAAATGTACACAGATACGTTAGAGGTTAATTGACTCCTGATTAAATTATATTTCCAGTTACTAATAATTAATAGACCAAAGACTGAGCAGTTAAGTAAAAGGTTATAGCACTACAATGATTATACTATGCTTAGCAACTACCAGTGAAAATACATTGTGCCACATTCATCCATGGTGTAATGCCATTGGCTTTGGTGGAGTTGGAGCAGATATTAATTTGGCCCATTTACTTTGTTATACATTTCTCCGATGAATGATATATTTAAGAAATGCTGGAGGAAACTAAGAGAAAACACTAATGGAGTGTAATAAAGTGTGAATTTTGATATTGAGAAATTAATGGTAATTTCCTATTTCTGTTGCAGTAAGTGCACTGTTATTAGTTACCACTAATTTTTATTTCTACAATTTAGTAATTAATTATTTTAGTAAAGGTGAGTTATTAATGCCTGAAAGACAAAAATGAGGTAAATGGCACTTCATTTAAAAAACACATTCTAATTAAAAATTACCATTTGTTTAGATTGATTTTTGCCTCTGTTCAATTTAACTTGACTGAACCTTCTTGATACACTCATTTTCACGGCACATGTTTATTCTAACTGGATCACAAGGAACTGGTGATACATATGGGTCAGAGTTCTAGCTCTCCAAAGCCACATGTCCCTGTTTATGGAAAATAATTGGGAGTCACATTTGATTTTTTTTAAAATAGACATGTGGCACTCCATTGGAGTCAATGTCACTCAAGTAGAGCTTATTGAAGGATTATGGCCTAAATTGATAAGCATAGCAATGTTTAATGAGAATCTACATCATGTGTCCACTTACAGACAAAGTGTTTTAAAATTCACAGTATTAGGGCACATTGATACCTAACAAACAAAAGATAGCATTTAATTCAAGAATTGTCTGTAATTCTTTCAATTTTCTCACCTTCTTTCCCCATCTGTTATTCTTCAAAAGTATTAATCAGACAGTAATTAAAAATGATTTTCTCAACTCTATTGAGAAACCTTCAATTGTGAAATGACAATTCTTGTTTTACACTGAAGCGAAAGCATGCTAGGGATGGAGAAAAATGGACTTCTTTGCTTGCAAAAGACTGTCAAGTACTATATTCCTCTGAACGTACTGTCTCATTGGAAAGGAAATATTCATACTGGACTCCAGATCTGCACTGGCATGTTTGTTTTTATAACATAAACAATTGTGAATTTAAGGTGACATTCTTCAAAATTAAAAAGAGAAAAGATCCATTCTTATATTTAATGCTGGCTACTTATTTCTTTAGTGTTTGAGAGTTAAAAAGAGCCCTCAAAGCAAACATTGAATAAGGAATGCTTCTTTTGGCATCTTCCTTGACCAGTTAGGAAAGTGCTGATAAGGTCTGATTAAAGTCATGCCTCACATTTTAAAGGCTAAACCTCTTGATTGGAGGTTAAGTATCCATCTGCGTCATTTACAAAGCACACATGAAAAATCTGGATTGTTTATTGTAAACAATATTTTCTTGGCTACAACTGGTGGCAACCACCCCTGTTAATCTTCTGCTGTTTCCTTTTTTGTGTGAGTCTGTAAAAGTAGGAGGATTATCATAGCACACTAGCAAGCAGCCTGAGATGACCTAACTTTATTTCCTTTCTAAATTTAGACTGGTTGCCTGAGAAGGCATTTTTGTCACCTCTAACTGGTTTAAAATTACTTTCAGGTGGTTCCTAAAGAAGAAAGCTCAAGACCAGTTTACGGAATTGCTGTACCACCCAAGTCCTCTAGTGATGCACCTTCAACTCTGAAGGACTTTCCATCATTTGCCCTTTGGAAATGCCTGGCTTATGCTAGGTGCTGAATCATTTCCTGCAGGTCTTTAAACACAGCCAGCTGTGTGAAGTTGAGGGTTAGCAGTATTTAGCATTGTTTAAGTAGGTGTTTCAGAAACTTCCTGATCATGGGTGTAGTAGTTTCATTTTTTTCCTTTCTCTGTCTCTCTCCTTACTTAGTTCTGAGTTTGGGTTTGTTTTTTGAGGAAAAACAAAAGACCTTAGGGAAAGAGCACAGCTGTAAGTGACAGATAAGGAATAGAAAGGGAAGTACCAAAAGGAGACATCTAACTCTCATGGACCCCTCAATCCCAGTACATCATAGAAACTAAAAATACCAAAAAGGAGAAATTAAATATATCCTAATGAAAAAAGTCACTCTTAAAGGAAATATTACAAATTATATGATTCTAGGAATGTTAATCTATCCGCTGTTTCATTGCCACAGAGCATACAGTAACAATGACAGCAATATAAGAAAAATCCAAGCGCTTTGAGTCCTTGTTTCTCTATTTGCTTTCAAAAATAACTCAGGCTTGATGTCAAAATAATAATAAGTGTTCCCACAAATCTGAAATATTAGTGATGGGCCTTTGCCCTCTGTGTTTTTAATCATTATATTGTATCCAAAAGGAGAGGAAGTGTTTAATTATTTTATTAAATATTCATATCAATGGCCGTAAATAACAATATTAAAAACAAAAATATATTACACAGATAGGCTTATACCTCACTCTATCTCAAGGGAAATCCAGTCATAAACCATGATCCCTCTTGATTAATACCTCTGTGGTGTTAACTACTCTTCTATTGGTAGTACAGTATATATTCTCTTCATTATACTGTTTCCTGTATCACTGAGATGTTTATTGTTCTTCTGTGTATTTTTGACCTTTAATGTTTTATCTTAAGCTCCACTCTATCTACTTTTTTTGGTAACCATGCATTCCACTTTATTTGTATATCGCTGAATTTTTTGATAAAAAGTATTAACATAGCAGAGTCTGTTAAAGTTAATTGACAGTGTGAAGCCAGAACAGTGTTAAGTAACTCTGAAAACACCCTTTGCTCATTGGGTTCAGAACTTAGTTCACTACAAGAAGAGTTACACTGACTTTTTCAAGCCATCTGTTTGTCTCAGACAAAGAACATCACTGAACTCTTAATGGCAAAACTAACCCAGTTCTCCTGGGGCCACAGAAGGCCAAGTGCAGCAGAAGGGTAAAGTTCCACTATGTAAGGGGGGTGCTATATGTGGGGGAGACCTACAGCCCCCTCTGCACAGCTCCTTGTGTGGTATTGCACAGGGGACTGGAAGAGACAGGGCATGAGTGTACCAGGGGGATCTACTACTTGCCCAACATTTCAACTCTCCATGGTGAGGAGGCCACATAATGTGCTGTGTGGGCCATGTCAGCCATTAGGCTGAAGTAGCTTCCACAGATGGCTCTGGAGCTATTCTGTGGGCTAATGGGGAGGTCTCCTCTGTGCATTTCCTCAGCATCTGGCATCAGAATTTGTCCCTTTTATGTGGTGGGACACCAAAAGCCATGGCCTCTCAAACCTTCCCACCCACAAAAAATGGCTTCTTGTAGAGAGTCTCCCCTGAAAACATTAAGATAAGATGTAGGCATGAAAGAGAGGCTTGGGGTTCCTCTTGAAGATCAAAGATGAATGAGGTCAATCTCAAAAAAGACATTACAAGATTAGATTAGATAAAATGTGGATAGGGGCGCATATCCAAATTGAACCTGAACTGTGAACCTTGTGTGGTTCCCTGATCACTACTAAGCAATTCAAGAGAGGAGGAAGAAAGTTAGAACTGAAAACATGAAAAGAGAATATACTGTACTCTCACAAGTGACAGAAGAATGATGCATTAGAAGAATACTGTAAATTTACTACAGTGCTAGGAAGAAAAAGCAAAAAAGAAAGCAAATAATATTTTGGGATATTTATGTAGGCATAGTGAACTCTAGGTGGGCTACAGCAGCTAGTCTCTTTCTGTCTCTATACTTTCCTAATAACTACTCAAAAATGCTCTTGCTACCTTTTTCTCTCTGTGATCATTCTAATCTATTTCTTTCCCTCAGTTCTATTCAGTCCCTAATCACAAAAGAAGTTTCGTGTTGCAGAAAGGAAGGTGATCTTGTGCTAAGGCACTGGAGTGGGACTCAGGAGGTCTGGGTTTAATTCCTGTTTTGTCACACACTTCATGTATAACCTTGGACAAGTCAGTTAATCTCTTTGTGCCTCAGTTCCCATATGTAACACTGGGATAATGATAACTTCCTTCTTTCCACTGTCTGTCTGTCTTGTCTATTTAGATTGTAAGCACTTTCAGGCAGGAGCTATATGTTTGTACAGCACAATGTGATCCCAACCTTAATGGGGCTCTGGGTTCTATAAGAATATAAATAAATAATTCTCATTTATTTTAATGCTCTGACCTTGCTCAGAAGCAATGACCTATACATTTGAAGGCTAAAATGTAAAGCTGGTATACAAAGTCCCCACTTTCCCCCACCATAGATGAATACTTTTGTGGAAACTTACTTGAATCCCAGCCCATAGAACATATCCTCTTTATCCAGCAATTTTAAATATTGCTTTTCCACATGTTTTTGGTACCCTTCTTTATACTCTTTTCACCTACCATCTATCTAGTGCACATGATGCTTCCAGGCAGTAACTGGTAGAGACTAGAACATACGTTTGTCCAGATTGGATTTCAATTTGTATCTCAGTTGTTAACACCTTTTTATTAGTGACCTCTTCCTCTTCCAGCAGATGTCATTATGCAGCAAGAAGAAAACAGAAAGCAGGCAAATAATGTATTTCAAAACAGAAGCACCGGAAAATGTTTGGGTACCTTCAAAACATTTACTAATCTAGCAGGATTTTTTTGTACATTAGGTAAAAACATTGTCTAACCTTTTTCATATTCTGACCTATTTAAAAATACATGTTTCCTTATTTGCAAATGCTACAAGAACAAAATGGGTAACTTTAAAATGCAAAAATTGCCATCATGTTAAAAATGTGTGGGCTGAGCTTTCACAGTGTGTCTCATTTTCATTTAATAATATTAGCTATGAAGGAAACACTTCATCACTATTAAAATCAGCCACCTCTAGGGTAGAGCCCAGCAGCTGTTTTCCAGTCTGCAAAAACACTGTTCAAAAGCTTAAAACAGGAAGTGAAGAAATATAAACATCCAATTGAAACAGCAAGAAAAATTTGGGTAGGCAGAATATAACAGTTACCCAGATTTAAATTGCAAGAGGGCACAGAAATTGACAACCCTACTATTACAAAATCAGCCATAGGATGTTTAATGAATCCAAGTGTTTGAGACCTTATTTTCACATGTGATCTGAAAGACAATGGGCTCAGTCTTGCGGTATGCTGAGTTCACATTCAGTGCAGCTGAGACAACCGTGGGGTGGAAAGATGGCGCTAAACTGGAGGTCCTGGAGTAGCCGTGCACCCCGCTCCCCCCCAAAAAACCTACTCTAAGCAACACTGGCAGCCAACCACTGTTATTAGTCCTAGTTGTACTATTTGTATTGCAGTAGCACCTAATAGCACCTGTCACGGACTCCGTTGTGCCAAGCACTGTACAAACACAACAAAAATGGTGCCCAACCCAAAGAACTTACGATATAAGTAATTAGCTGCTGTGCTGGCTGAGAATGTGGTAGAGCCACGCACTCTACCCTGACTCCTCTGCCCTGGCACAGTCACTCCTGGCTATTCCAAGCTTCTAAACAGAGTGTGAAAATGGATGGCATAGAGCCAGTTATGCTGGCTTTGTACCACTTGGGGATACCCTGGGGTCATGTGGATTCACCCCTCCTTTTCCAGTATCATAGTGCCACTTAACACCTTGTCAGAGTATTTAAAATTAGCCAGTGGGAAGAGTGCCACCTATGGAAACACCAATGCCGTTGTCAGCAGCATTCCTAACCAAATCATCATCAATTCTCAGAAAATTCATTCTGTGTCCAAAGAGCAAGTGCTGTGGGTTTGGGAGAGGATAGGCTGTATTCTTCATACGTAAAGATGTAAAGACGAGGTTGAATCTCTTCATTAAGTGCAAAACTCAACTCAGTCTTATCTGTGGAGTCACAATGGGTGCCCAAAGCATGTTGTTCCTTTTTCGTTTGCGTAGACTCTATTGTGGATAAATGTGTCAGTTTAAAATTAGTTCCCATAACATAGACGTGGACATGTGACTCTAAAATATGCTATTTTGAAGACTATTACTTTAAAATATTAGAAAGGTCCCACATGGACTCTTTTAAAAACACCTTTTCAGGTGCTGATTTTTGCAGCCTTTTGTAAAATTCAGGTGAATGATTCATCCAGTGGACGGCTCATGTAGTTTGTCTTGTCCAGTCATGCCATTCAAATTCTTTTGGTGGATGTATCCTGTAAATAAAGAACAATAACACTATTCATTAGCTGATGAGTCCCCTAACATTAAGTAGTATGTACAATGATAGTTTGGTAGGAGCTGCAGTTTCAGATCTATTTCTCCATAGAAAGGGGAGGGCTGAGAACAATTAAAAATATAGCGGCTTAAGAGAAATCAAGTTCCATTCAGGTACATTAGAACTTTTGGAGCCGGAAAAAAAAAAGTAAGATAAAGATTTCTGTAATTCACTGAAGGTCTGGCAACCTTTTGCATGGAAAGGAAATTGTTTATATGCAATTAAGATCTTCAGACATATCAGCAGAGCTATAACATTCTGTTTCATAAGGTCAGCAACACCATCAATTCAATTAATCCTCGCAAACTATCCCCTGCGTTATTAAAAAGCTACTCTTGACAAGGAGGAAAGTGTGATACCATCATATGCCACTGATGGAAAATATTAGCTTTCTTGTGAGTTTTGTTCATTGTTTCTCTATAGAGAGAAAAGATTTATAGACAATATCTCCAGGGTATGTCTCCAGTGCAGCAAAACACTCACAGCTGGCCCATGTCAGCTGACTCAGGCTCGTGGGGCTTGGGCTTCCAGGATATAACATTGCAGTGTAGCTGTTCGGACTGAGGCTGAAGTCTGGACTCTGGGAGCCTGTGATGGGGGAAGGTCCCACAGCCGGGCTCCAGCTTGAGCCCGAATATCTATGCTGCAATTTTATAGCTGCTGAAGTCGTCTGATGTGGGCTAGCTGCGGGTGCTTTACTGCAGCATAGACATACTCACACTGCCTTGAAATTGTTTTGAAGGCCTCTCTCTCAGCTTTAGTTCTGTTAAGTGTATACCTCTTACATGACTTGGATGTTGCTGTACATTCATCAACATTATTATTCATTACCACGCACCCACCCAGTAGCACAGTAAATACAAAGACTCCTACTTTATTCTTGCAGTTTGCTTTTAGGGTACATCTATCTATCGTTTTGTCAGTAACATATAGGGATATGTCTATCCAAATATACATGATAAGCCTAGAATTCAGTTAAGAATTTCTGGTGCTGTCACTTGCTGTAATACTAGAATATCTCTACTGGAATGATTTCAGCTTTAATATCTTAAGGATCTCAAAGTATCTTCAACTATCTTCATCTGTTGGCAGAGCCTTCTGTGGTTTATCTTTCCTTATGAACTGTACTTCACAGGTGGTATATAAAAGACTTTCAGGACTTGATCAGGATATGAACAAGGACAGTCACAAGGATGGATTTTAATAGGCTGGCCGCAGCTTTATTAAAATGTAACATCAGAGAAGGGCACTATATGCCCTGCATCCCCATTCCATGTGTTTTAGGTGGGTCTAGTGCATGTAGCCCATAACTCAGGTTAAACTTCACTGCTTTCCTCAAGAATTCAGCTTGCTCTGTTAAATCCATTCACCTTTCCCACTGCGAAAGAGACAGAAGATACCAAAGAAGGACCCCAGTTTGCAAGGACTCAGGTGTCCCTTTTTCCATACAACTGGGGTCCACCAGCGAAATCCTGTGTCAATGTGGATGTCTCATCTGACTCTGGGTAGCCTGTGCCAGGTTGGATCTCTGCCAGTCTGGATGCTGGTCTCTGTGAGGCTGGACCTGCCTGACCCAGGCACTTGATCCCACAGCAGTGCAAAGATTTCCTTTGTGGAGTTAATCAGAGACTCTCTGAGCTGTCCTGCTCCTCTCCAGTCACCCCACACACAAGCCTCCCTATTAGCCTCAGCAGCAGTTTCTAGTCCAGTCTGTGTCCATTACTGATTCCAAGCATGCTGAGAAATAGTGTCAGAGGGCTCTGGTAGCCATTGGTATTGTAGTCCATAGGGTAGGACCCCCTAGATCAGGGGTTCTCAAACTTCATTGCACCGCAACCCCCTTCTGACAACAAAAATTACTACACAACTCCAGGAGGGAGGACCGAATCCTGAGCCAAAGTCCGATCCTCGCTGCCCCGGGTGGGGTGGCCAAAGCCAAAGCCCTAGCCTCACTGCCCTGGGCAGAGAGGCAAAAGCTGAAGCCCCAGGGCTTCAGCCCCAGTAGGGGGCCTGTAAGCTGAGCCCTGCCACCCAGGGCTGAAGCCCCATCGGGCTTCAGTCCCGGGTAGTGGGGCTCGAGCTTCAGCTTCGGCCCCTGGTGATGGGTCTTGGGTTTCAGCTCTGGCCCACAGTATGAGAACTTCTGCCCTAGATGCTCAATCCAGAGTTCCAGGAGCTGGCAAACACCAAATGGAGGTCACATAATTTACACAGAATTATTACCTTTTAAAATTGTTGTATTAAATTACACTTGGGGAAGTTATAAAAGAAACATTATCAATGCTACATCTATTCCAAATGAAAAACTAATGAATGAGTATAATTAATATTCTGTGGACCTACAGCCCAAGTGGTACAAATCCCCATATTGTTTCTGGATGTTGACTACACATATAGATTACTGAATTAGCCCCGCAAGGTATAAAAGCATGTACAGTATGCACTGTGCTTCCTTCTGACCCTGCATCATGGAGGATTCTGTGCATTGATTATTAAAGTTCTATAAAATGTATTTGAAAATGATTAACTTTCTATAAGTTATCTAGCTACACTACAGAATGTAATAGGGAATTATATCCGTACTACAGAATTCTCTCAGAGGATTAAAAAAAAACCTGTAGAAAAGATATTCTCTGTTAAACACTACAGAATTTTAGAGTAATTTCTGTAGAATCCTATTGGCTGCATTGCTATTATAGCCTATGTGGCATTTCCATATAGGAAATATCTGGTGCCCATGAAAAGTGGCACAGCTACACTTGTTTATGACAGGAATACGTGAATAACGAGTAGATAAGGCTGCCACTTTTTGGAAATCCATACTCCATTTCATTTGAGTTTAGGTCTTTCCAGGGTTTCTGGGCCTTCAGGTCACCGGAAAGCTAGGCTCGGGTCCCTGCTCCGGGCATTGCATTCTAGTACGCGAGGTCTCAACGCCGCTCAGGTTTGGCCCAGCTTCTCCTCTGTCATGATGACAGGGCAGGGGGACGGCCGAGCCAAATTTGAGCAAGTGGGGCTGCAACCACATGTGCCAGGTGGGGTGGGCCAAACTTTAGTGGGCCTGTGACCCATGCACTAGGTCCCAAAGCCCAGAGCAGCAAGCCAATCCCAGCTAGGCCCACAGGACAGGAGCCAGGAAGAAGTGCTTGCTGTCATATTCTCTGGTAAGTACTGGCTCCCCTATGTATGACCCCACCCTGCAGCTGGATGATACCCCATCTTTCACATACCTGTCCTGCCCCCTAGTCCACCAGATCTTCCTCCCCTGCTCCTCCAGTCCCTTCTGCTCCCCCAACTTCTTACCCCAGTTCCCCCCCCCCACTCTACCGCTAGGAACCAATTTGATGGTGGGAGGGTTCCCCAGCTGTTCACATCTGGCCAGAGCATCTGAATCTTAGTGAGCCAGGCAGTCTTCCAGTTCACTGCCTCACCAGTGCCACTTCCCCAGTGGTGAGTAGGGAACCTGGGCCTGCCCTCTACTCCAGGCTCCAGCACCCTACAACACCAAGCCAAGTTCTGTTGAGTCTCCAACCTTGTTGCTTACTCCCTGGGCTGCTTCCTACCCCAGCACTCCCTGCTCTCTGGGGTTTGTCAGCCGCTCTATTCTCTCCTCCGAGGGAGCAACTGTGGGCTACTTGTCTCTGTAGCCCCCAAACACATGTCCCTTCTCCCAGAGAGTGACTGCAGACTCCCTCCCTGCAGCCCCCTTCCTTCGATCAGCTCCCTGGCTTTATAGAAGCCCCACCTGTTCCCGCACAGGTGAGTTTCCCCTATTTAGGGCTTTCTGCTCAGCCTTCAGCCTAATAGGTTAATTGGCCTGTCTGGCCTCCATTAACCCCTTCAGGGAGAATGTGGGGTGGACATCCCATCACACGTGCCAAGTGGATTCATGCAGTGTGTGGACCCACTGACCACAACCCTGCTCCACCCACAATGCCCTCTTCTTCAAACTTGCATGGAATCTCTAAAGCCTGACACCTCCTTTAAGTGAAAGCATTCCATTTCCTTTTGGGCTCTGGGCCCCTGGGAAAACGGGGCTGGGACTTGGCCATTAGATACCACATAGCAATGTGGAAAATCCTAAATTTCCTGGATTGAAACGTAGTCACCTGTCCAATAATAGGTATAAAAATGCTTTCTATCTAATGTTTTGATATGGTCCAATATAAGAAAGGTTATCAAACACCCCTCGAAGACACCAAGGGCTTTTCTACACTTAAATAACAGTGACCCCGCTGCACTGATGCAGCTACATCACTGTAGTGCTTCTGCAAAGATACTACCTATGCCAATGGAAGGGACTGTCCCATCAGCATAGGTAATCCACCTCCCCAAAAGGCAGTAGCTAGGTCGGTGGGAGAATTTTCCCATTGACCTCGCACTGTCTACACCAGTGGTTAGGTCAATTTAACTGCATCGCTGAGCAACATAGTTAAACTGACCTAATTTCGTAATGCAGACCAAGACTAATATATAATTGTTTTCCATTCTTTTTCTTTTCCTTCCCTGCTACCAATCCTTTCCATTTACTTTAGGCATCCCACAAATTTTGTTTCTGTATTTAAAGAAAGAATCAAGTATTATTGACTATTTGTTTTCTTAAACAAAACTCTAGTGAAACCCTAGAGCCATGTACTGTATTACAGTTAACTGGAAAAGTAACATAATGACTTCCAAACAGCATTCAAGTTCCCTTACTTATTATAATAAGAAAGAACAAAAGATATTTAAAAGCAGGATACAGCTGACATTATCAAGTTCCTCTACATGGAGTTACAGAAAGAGGGAACAGGTACAATCAATTTATAAGTTATCATGAAAGAATCTCACTCTGCAGTATACATACTATGGAGAATATGTTCAGTATGCATTAGAATAATGAAGCAGGGAGAGATAGTGATTATGCCTACAGTCTTATTCATATTATGCATAGGAATTCAGAATTCGTTCTTCGGAGGATAAGCACCCTAAATCACCTGTAAAACATTTGCCTTATCTTTCAGCATTAAAGCAATGGTAGAAGTTCTGCTGAGTTCTAAGAAAAAATTAACAAGCTTGGGAAATCAGTTTAACATGTAACCACGAGTCTTGCAGTGAAATGTTAACTTTTTATCCACAGAACTGCTTGCTAACACTTAGGCCTAGAAAAGACCTCTCCTCCCCCTCCCCATACATACACCAAATTTTATTTTTCTGAACTGAGTAGAAAATATGTAGGAGCAAACGGAACTATATATACTTCTGACAGTTCAAATGATAGATAAGTATAAGGGCTGACAAGGGTTGGTTTGTCATTGTAGTTCACTTCGATCAACTCTGCATGGTTCTGTAGGACAATGAAATTCAGTGCACTTATAATTTCCAAAAAAGTGAGCTCAGATTTTTTAAAAGCATTTCTATGTGAAAACGGATCATTTACATGCCAAAAGCACTTTTAATGTGACATATTTAGCACATGTATTATTGAGAACGAAAGCCGCTTGAACTTAGTGAATTTTAAAGTCTATAAAATGGCACCCTGCTGAGCAGAAAGGTAGCTATTCAGTGAATTTCCCAGTTATGTGATTATTTTGAATAATAGACTTGTACATAACTTTTTACGAAATTAAAGGTATGACATTTGCTTTAGTTTAGCCCTGTAAATTGCACTTTAGAACATAAAGCATGGGCTGATGTATGAATTTGTTGTTCCTCCAAGCAATTTAACTGATTTTTAAAGAACAGTTTTATGTTTCATCTATTGAGTAACACATCAAACAGTTATCTTAGTGGATTTAATGAGCATTCATGTACAACTTAACTCTCCTGGGGAACAGTCAGGAACCTTGAAAATAAAACTCAGACATTGCAGGGTTCTTTGATTGCCTAGGCTTCACTTTGGCCCAAACATAAGATGACCAATTTGGACATTTCTTCTCTTTCATACTCAGTAGAGACTGAAAAACCTCAAGACATTTGAAGTTTGGTTAAGAGAAGAATCCTGAAGTTCAGATGCTTATCAGGACCTGATCTAACCTAGTTGAACCTCTTTGATCTGCTAAATTTGGCCACAGGTGCTGGAACTAGGGGTGCTGGGGATGCTGCCACACCCCCTGGCTTGAAGTAGTAATAACCCAAATACATGGTTTCCGCCTTTAGCACCCCCATTATAAAAATTGTTCCAGCACCATTGAATTTGGCTAGAAATCTCATGAGATCTCTGGCACTTCCTGCATCCAGATGTAAGGGAAATAGCACAAGAATGACCCATGTTGTGGTATTTTAGCCCTTTTGTATTCAGTCTGATCAGGAACAGTGCAAAAGCATTTGAAAGTGAAAGATACCGGGGGGGGGGGGGGGGAAGTCTTCATTGGTGCTAACAAATGTCAGCTTGGCTTCTGATTAATGTTTGGGTGAATGTTTGGGTAAGGTTTCATTTGATCAGCTTCCTCTAATTAAAAGACATCAATATGCTATGCTACAGAATATGGCTCCATTTCAGCAAAGCACTAGCATATGCTTAAGTGCTTTGGTGAATCAGGGCCTATATGACTCCGAAATAAAATGATAAAATGATTATTAGTGACACAGCGCCAGGGTATTTTCTTATTGTAACTTATTTATTCACACAATGTACATCAATCCATGAACAGAGGTGGTCACAAACAGCATGCAGGCACTCCCTTCTCTCGGAAATCTCAACCCAAATACCAGTCCCTGTTTCTGTGAAACTAGTCTGCACTCTGAATTGACTCTAGCTGGAGGACTAAGGCAAAGAGCAAACTCTCTTGCCATATGCAACAGCTCCCTCCCCCAAAAAAGACATCACAAAACTAACAATACAAGGATTTATTTAAAGATGGTACACTGCATACATGCTAAGAAAAACCACTAGCCAGATTATGTGCAACGGTGCCATCTAATGACTCCCACCATAATAATATATTGGACATTTGATAACTTGATTTGAAATATTCCATTAAAAAAACCAAAGGCCCTGATGAAAGAGAGAGAGGAAATGTACCCCACAAATGTGAAAATCAAGGCTGTGTTATAAAATAACAAAACAATGAAATTCCATGTTATATCTGGCACACGATTCTTAACTTGGCCCACTGTGCCTTCTCCACATTGCCTCCCCTCAGGGATGTGAGTGAAGACTGAAGTTTTCCTTTAACTTTGAATTTAGTGCAGTCTTGAATACTATGATAGGTGCAGAGGGAGGATTAAAGATAAGGGTTTGGGGCGGGAGGTAGGGGGATAAAATCAATGGCATAGTCCAAGGAGAGGTGGAGCTCCATGTTATCTCTGGGTGGGACATTGCTGGAGGTAGAGACAGGCTTGTTGGTTGGTTTCCAAAGCACTACAGGGCTCTTGGCAAGAGAGTTCAATCTATTGACTAATCAGCCTGTAGGAAGAGGGAGGGGCTTGTGTGGTGGATGCAGTTAGTTCACTTTCTGTAGAGAGAGGAAGAGCAGGGGCACCCGGCCACTGGGAAACAGCTCATTTGAGATGGAGGATATGAGATTCAGAGTGCCACAGTATATTATACTTAAGGGCCAGGGTAGTGTGTGTGTGGGCGGAAGGAGCAGTCGTTTTTCCCCAAGCATGCTGCCCCTTCCATCAAGCCCTGGTGAGGTCCATTTTAAATTAAAGCGAATAAATAATATTTATTGTTAAAAAATCCTGCCTCTTTGTCAGTTTGTCTCACAACTTCAAAATTCACCAAACACGTTTTTAAAAGTGTAATCCATAATTCGGAATGTTAAAAAAAACCCACAGCTTCATATTGTCTTCCCAAATGTAACAGTTTTGTAGGGCTATTCATTTCTCACTCTTTTGGTGCTATCTTTAATACAGCAAAGCAGAAAACCCCAATCTTCATATCCTGCTGTAATCCAACAGTTACTAATATTGACATGTGTGTGTTGGTGGGGGGGTGGGGGGGGAAAGGTTGCTTATAGCAGACATGAGGCAAGATTTTAATTTGTAGCTGATAATTTGCTACTGGAAGCTTACCCTGATTAGTCTTCTTACGGCACCAACAGTTTTTGAGGTAGTGTGAATTACCTGCTGTGTATGTTTTTACCACCCATTCAGGGATGAAAATGAGTTACAACCTAGATCTCAATTAAAGCTTGAAATAAGAAAACCTAAAACTTCTTTTATGTCCTCACTTCTAAAGAATAGAATTAGTTGCTTCTGATATTATTGGAATTGTAATTCACACTCCTGGAAATCCAGCAATGGATCTTTCAGCCCTTCTCAGATGAAGCACATTTCAGCTGCTACCCAATTATGCTGCCTTTGCTCCAAGTCAAATCATCATCCAACAGCTGAGAATTGAAACAGACTCCATTTGTGAAAATGAACGGTGTATTTATCTGGTAATGTGGAATGTTTTTAAGTGTTACTCTAGTTGTCCTACAGAAATTAATATGTTATTGCTTGTTATATTAATTCTCATTTCTGGGAAACTGATTTGTAGGTTCTGTTTCATTAGTATTATACGCTAGTTTTTTTTGTACTTAGCATTATATGCAAATCATGCCATCTGCATGACAATGAGCATCATGTAATCTATAGTCTAAGTGTCTAACTTAAAATAAAAAACTCATTGTGGGAATTCTTGGTGTCTCAAAGTAGGATCTACATTGTCCCTTTTGTAGATTGGCATTAGTGGTTTACTAATCTTAACCAACCAGTTTTCCACAAAATAAATGAAACAACATGGACCTGGGGGGGGGGGGGGTTACAAATAATAATTAATAAGAACCTCTACCCGGTGCCTGCAATTTTTAAGCGAGAGTTGGATGAGCATTAGCAAGCTATTGGTGCATGACTAGTGCAATATGGTAGCCAAACACAGAATGTCTTCCATCACCCAAGGACACCGATGGTCTAATAATGCATAGTTTTGCTAGTCTCATGTGTTTCCTAAAAAACTTTTTGGATGAAGGAATTAGCTTAGGGATAATTATTATTATTTCATTCCACTAGTGTCCAGAGGGCCCCAAATAGGATCAGATTCTCTCTCTATTAGGCATTGTACAAACAGCCCCAGAGCCCAAGCCCCATGAACCCGAGTCAGGTGACCTGGGCCAGCCACAGGTATTTTATGCCTGTGTAGACACCTCCCTCCCCCATTTTCTTCTAATTTTTTTAATGTACTGTAGATTATTTGAACTTATTCTCCATTGCTCTTTTAACCCCTCACTGCCCTTTCAACTGCATTTTTGATCACAGCTATTCTTCTACTCATTGTGAAAATGACATTTAGAATAATGAACATCTCCCAATTTAGTTTTCACAATATGAAGGACCAGATTCTCATCTGGTATTAATTGGTGTAGCCCCACTGAATTTAGAGATATTCAAGTGGTGTAAACCAGTGTGTCTGACTCTAAAAGTCTGGAGGGCCATAAACTGCTGGTACAAGAGCAGCTTGGTACTTTGGAGGAAGCTTTCTAAGTAACCATTTTTGTGTACCCCCTACTTTCCCACTATTGCCTCATTGGTTCCCTTTAACCACATTCTTAGTTGCATATGCTATTTATTAGGTTACCCAAGGACAATATGTCTGCCAATCCATTTAATATGAGTACAGGGATTTTTTGGTGTGTTTTTCAGTAATGAGATCCTAGCTCTTCACTGTTGGAAGCTGCTACAAAGGTGAAACATCATCATAAAGTCCTAACCAACCAATCAGAATGTGGCCTAAGACAATCAGTGTCCATGACCATATTCGAACAACATTCATTGTCATTGCTCATTATACAGCATGGCTAACCTATACATCTGTTTCAAACAGAAAGTGTTGGATCTGGATGTAAAAATCAGAGCTAGCTGAATTATTCATTGTGACTAATGTTCAGTACAATTTAGACTTTTTTCTTTTCACAAATCAACCCCAATTTCTGCTAACATAGTTCTTATTCGAAACTATTAGTTAGATAGTTTATAGGCTGTAGGTTATTTGCAAAATAACACGTTCTTCATAAAGACTGATCACCTGAGTCACTGTTTTTGACTCTTTTTGATTATCACAATGTTTCAAACAGAAGACCAACAAATAATAAAGAGTAACTAATGAATAACAAGTACTCGTGTTCATGAATGTATTTTCTCACACACAAATGCACATATTTGTACCATAAACAGCCATTTCTCAAAAATTCCCATGAACACACACAAATACTTGTGAATGTTAAATAACTAACATAGGTGAATGTAAAAGTTTTCACATTTTAGAAGACTTGTTTGCAGACACTGTTTTCAGTATTAAGCCAGTACTGGTAAAATTATTAACATAAATCAGAATCTTTGAGATATAGAACAAATTTTTAAATATACAGACAAATTTTTCTTCTTTTTACTATCATATGAGGAGACCTTTTATGACTAGGAATCAGAAAGTGCCTTGGAGAAAATGCTTTATTTGCAAGCACAGACTATGTTTTGTATTCCAAAAAGATATTTCCTGGTTTGATTAAAAAATTTGTGATTTTGAATGTTCTTTGAGGAAAACCACAATATGTTCCATGATCTACTTCTTTTTAGGTAGTCCCAGTATTAACAATGGAGTGCCACATGCCATCATGTTTGTGCAGAAGGCCATATGGAAAGCACTTACATTATACACTGTGTGCTATATACACCAAAGGGATTAAATGTCAGTCATGATCTATGATTTTTTTCTAAGTATTGTGCATTGAATGGAGCCATACAAAAGACTTTCTAAGTGCAATAATAAGCAAGTACCTGGTGCAACACTAACTCCAGTTTACATGGTGTTCTAAAAAAATATCGAGACACCTCTAGGTACTTTACCAAAGATATACACTAATTGAATAATACAGTCTGTAGTTCCAGTCTAATGACTGTAAGCAAAGGGAAAACAAGTGAGTCTTCGGTACTAGCAAGCTAGGGAATCTTTCTGTTCCTTAATCTTTGCCTCTCCTGGGGCTGTCAATTGTGCAAAATGGTTTGAAATTATGGATTTTTTTCCTATGGACTGCAATTTGTCAGGGACTATTGCAAGTAAATAAAGTCATTCAATTTATGATCTGATTGCAACTCCCCCAACTATTTTTACAGTGAGTTTTCTATAAATGTTCTACACAATAGTTTTATGGATTACATCTGCTGAAAGCCACATGACTTTATAGCATTTTCAGTCTACACACTGTATTAAGATAGTTAAATTACATTTTTACTTGGATTTTTTATAAATACAGATTCCAGTTAGTATATTCTATGAAAAAAAAAACATAAAACTATATATTTCAGGACATGAGTCTCCAGACTCTGGATTCTGGAAAGCACAAGCCAATAAGAGTGAAATCCTGGACCTACTGACTTCAATGACAGGGAGTTTTGCACTGACTAATCAATGGAGCCAAGATTTCACCCTAAAAGCTAAAATGAACCTATCTCCTATAAAAACCAGTAACTGCCAAGGCAGCATAGAATCCTAAACAGACAAATTAAATTTAGCATCAAAATCTGTCATTAAGCATTCATGATTTCCTTTGTGATATGACTCAGGAAAGAACGGGTTCTTTTGGGAATTGGTGGGAACTAAGCCAGCATAGCATGCCATCTACGGTAAGTATGATGCCATCTATTTCATGTGTTTGGTGCTCTGTTGACTTTCAGGGGTGGACTTGGAGATCAGATGCAGGTTTGCTTTGGGATTCCTCATCAGAAATCTATGCAGGAGTTGATATTGCTAAAAACAGTATTAAGTTCTTCAGTGTTGCCTCTATTCCTCTCCTATGCAACTACGAGGAGAAGAACATCTAAATGACAGCATGGCTCCCTTTGATAGATGTGCTACCAGCTGGGAGAGGTCTGCAGAGCAGCATGGTAGGGCAGGCCCTCCTTGTGGAGGCCCTGTGATCCACTGATATAAATCCTGATTTACCTTCAGGTTCTGGGGCTCCATGTGTGTTTCATTACTAGCAGTAGGTGATATGACAAGCAGGCAGAGCTATGTTAAACAGAGCTTTATTAAACATGCTGAGAGGCCAGTATTACATGCTGAGGCTCTGCAGCTTGTCCCATTCCTGCATTCCTGAGCCTCTGGTTTCTGCCTAATCTAGTTTCCTCTTGAAACCTGATCCTCTCTCTCTTCAGTTCCACTCACATGACAATGTGGTTTAGGAGGTTACACCAAATGATGTCAATCCCTCACACAGGTAAAATAGGTTCAAGATATCAGTGCCTTCAAAGATGCAGAGACTTCAGTTGACTTTTTCCCATGCAATGACTTCCCTACAGGAGGGTAGCATGGGGACTGTAAGTTTTAATGGCGCAGGTTCTGTTCTTTGGCATATTCTACTTATTACAAAGCACCCTATACACTTATAGCGCTATATCATTATTAGTATTATTGTAGTGCCTATGTAATAATTATACAGTACTTAGCACTCATGTAGTGCTTTACAGCTACAAGTCACTGAACAAGCATTCATGGATATAAATAATAAGAGAAAAACATTTTTAAATATATGCTCTGTTCAGGGTATTATCAGGGACTGTTAATATGGATGTCTGTTTATTCATCCTCAAACCAGAGAAAGAGCAAGTGGACATACTAGTAACAGTACTTTACACTGCCCTGCCATTGATCTCAGCTTCAGTCAGGACAGAGCACACGTTTAAAGAGAGGCGGCAGGGATGGGATGAAGGCAATTCAGCTATGGGGTTGCTGTAGGTCAATTCTAAGCAAGACTCTTTTAAGGCGAGACTGCCAATTTAGGTAAATTATGTATAGTGTCTTTATGATGTAGATTACTGTCCATGAGGGACTGGGTTGAAAACACTAAGCTCATTGTATATGCACATATAGATTATGTGATAAAGTTAACTGTAAATTAAGAGATCTATACTGTCAAAAAAAACTGCCTAAATAAAACTATTAGCAAATTGCACACTAGCTGCCTTTTCCAGTTTAGATTATAGAAGTGGTGTCTGACTTTGTGTTTCTTTCTTATATCAAAACATTAAATTCCATCTGAGTATCTCAGTGCATTTTGGGATGGTCTGTTGAACTCTCAGACTATGAAACAGAATCCTGATGTATGGATGTAAAACTAGAGCATTGTTTTCTTTCTGCTTTAGCCAGCTGGTTCTCTTAAACGAGGATTATTCATCGATCCAAAATCTGGTTAGTTTTCTCAAATGTCAGAGAAAAATCCAAAATACTGTCGAAGTAGGGCTGGCTGGATGGTTCTAAATAGCTGAAATGAACTTGAACACCATTATATATTTCTAAGTTTCTGTTTAGGGGGGAAATGGAAATTTGAATGATTTAGGATTCGTAGAACACTTAGCAGCGTTTTACCTGAGTTTCTGGCAATTTATTCCATTTAGACATTATGTGACAGTATATATTATCATAAAGTGAGATAATGCTGAAAAATGCAGAACTAATGCTGAAAATAATCCCTTTAAAATTCGTGTATGCATGTTCAAATTAAAAAAAAAAAGAGGACTTTGGAAAACTTAAAATGAAACCAAACCCCAGTATATTGTGCTGTGACCCTAAACAGCCATGTTCTCAAAGAATCTCCTGAAGCGTCTGGGATTTTTTTTTTTTTTTAAAAAGGCCATTTTTATGCGTGCCACACCATGCGGTTTATATCTGACTTGGGGAGGGGATTCATAGTGCAAAGGGCTACAAGTGGTTGATTTAGAGACAGCACAGATCCGTACACAAATAAATGTGGATAATGAAAAAATAATGCCCTCTATTATTTTGGTTTTGGTTTCTACAACAGATTATAAATTGAAGGTCCCTGTGGATTATTTGCATGGCCCTTGTGAAATAAATGGGTGGCGAAGCTCCTTTATGTCAAGGGCACAAGAAGGAAAACTCAGTTGCCAGATAAGAATCTAAAAATAAGGTCAACTGTGGCACTGCAAGGATTAGTGCTTTGTGCACCTTGCACTGCACCCCGCCACATAAGGGTGAGGGAGAGGTATGAGCCTACGCACAGTTCATCCCTCCCTGCATCAGGTGGGGAAACCGATGGGGGCATAGAAGGACGGAGGTAAAAGGAACTGGGAGCCAGCAGAGGAACCCACGAGCTATGACATGTCACACCATCCTAGCCTGATGGCACCATCTTCCCACACTGCAGTCAGCTGGCACAATTCAGTCTGGAGACTGATGATAACCTAACTGGATAGAAGATCCCAGGTAGTCCCCACTTAGTTCCTTGTTTTAATGAGCTAGCTGACTCTAGGGATGTCATCCAGCTCTTTTTTCACATGTCCCCTATGAGACATACACTCTTACGTGTCACTGAGATATGGGAAATTCAGTATGACACAGAATGTCTAGTAACCCTTTTCTAACAGAAAAGAAAATATTGATTGTGTATAAATAGCCTAAACACCTCTTGTGATGGTGCTGGTGAGGTCCAGAGTGATAAGAGGAGAAAGTAACCCAGCTAACTGTTGGTAACAGTTGTTCATAGCAATTAATATGTTTGAGGATATTGTGGAAACAATACTTTCTTCACCAGCCTGCCTGGCATTCACTGCTGGATGAAGTGGTCAAGAATGAAAAAGAAGCCAAGGGGACTTGTTTGCAAAGATATTGCAGAAGTCAGGGGTTCTCAACCTGGGGGGTTGTGACCACCCTAGGTGAGGGTGTCAGAAAATATTAGGGGCTGTTACCATCCTGTTCTTCTTACACTGCTAAATGGAAGAATGGTCCCCACTAGATGGAAGGAGATCCCAGGGAGGTTGCACTAGCATAGGTCTTGTAAGAAGTTATTTTTTCTATCAGCAAAAGAAACAAAACTTGGAACCTTAGACTGTGGACCCTGCTCCCACTGAAGTCAATGACAAAATTCTCATAATGTTCAATGAGATTTGCCTTTCTAATGCAGAGGTTCTTCCTCCTAAATGTTCTTTAGAGGCCTTATATAACTTGCTTCCTTCATTTTATACAACCATTTTTCCAAGCACGGGACATTTATCACTACATCTTCACAGAACTGCAGGAAAGGAGCTGCTGTTAGAGTACTTGGAAAATAAAGGAATTAGTCCCAGGCACCTAGTTTCCCTTTACATAGTGTCTGTTAAATGATGGAGGTCTGAGTGGCCATTGGTTTGTTTAATCTTTCCTTGACCTGAGGGAACTCAGTGATTGGAGTTTATTGCTTTAGTTTAATTCACTTGATTTTTTAACTGGAGAAATAGATTGAAACTTCCTCTCTTTACTGATGCTTCCCTGGTACTTGAAATTCCAAATAACCCTCACATTTATTATTGGTCTGCTATTGTAACCCACACACTCCCTGGGTGTGGTGCTCTGTCCCACTTGTAACACTGACAGATCCCGGTCATTGGGTGGGAATCAAACTTGGGACCTCTGGAGCTAAATGCATGAGCCTCTACCACATGGCCCTGTAGCTAAGGCTGTAGCAGACTCATTAATCTCTCTCTAAAGTGGTCTTGGTGCCACTACATGGGCCAGAGCACCACACACAGGAGATGTGTGGGTTACACTATTCTATAAGAGCAACTCTGCCCCTGAGAAAGACTAGAGTTCTCTGTTCTGTTGCGGTATCAAAGAGTTTCTTCACAAAATGAGGAGGATCAAGAGCTGAAGCAGGAGATGTGCTTATATGTTTTCAAAAGACAAAGACATTTTCCAAGAGAGTCACTATTATTAAGAGGCCACACCTTCCTAAGTACAGTCCACCACCCAAGCAGGCAGTTCTGCCTACAGCCTTTAGAGAGCTGCTGATAAAAAATATATATCTAATGTACTGAACTTTAATGGAAAACCTACCAATAAGAAAAACACTTCACAGAGCCAGAGGCTGAGTTTCAGATTGTCACCAAAGAGGATGAGGTGGCTGACGCTGCTCTCGAGGAATGTGCAGATGAGGATTAGGATTTTTCTGATGTTTAATTCCTCTGGAAATAGAAGTGCCATGAAGTGCGACAGGAAAAAGAAGCAGGAGGGCCTAGATGAGGATGGAGTAGAAATAAACATCCGAGATCAGGAGATGGCTATGGTAGGAGGGGAACCCATCTCACTCATCCCACTGTGTCAGGTAAGTGGATCTGTTGCTCCAAAGGCAGACTGGCACCACTATGCCTATGAATCGTCTGCAGTTTTTGTTCTTTACTGTTAACTGCCCGATCTTTGTCACTGATGGTATGACACATGTGAGCAGGAGCACAGTGAAGGGAGCTGTGCTCATCTTCATACTTTTGCCATGACTGCCTGCCTGACCTAAATTCCAGAGCATCTACCCCGTGCTCCTCTTGTTTAATTCCAAGATATGGGGGGGGATGGCATTTGATTTACTCATTCTTCTGATTTTTGTTGGTTTGTGATAATGTGTGTGGGGGTGGGAGGGGAGGCAGTTCATCTCACATCTGCAACAAACATACAGAACAGATGTCAGACCACTGACACTGTGTGTGTAAATGCCCACTGGGTCAAGCTTTGTGGGACAAAATTTAGAACAGCACTAGGTGGGTTACTACACCAGCATTCTGATAAATAGTGCAGTTAACTGGATTAAGAAGTGGTTAACTGACAGATCTCATAAAGTAGTTGTCAATGGACAATCATCAAATGTGGGTATTTCTAGTGGGATTCCCCAGGGAATGGTACTATGCTTTACATTATTCACCATTTTCAACAATGATCTGGAAAATAAAAACGCTGCTGATAAGATTTTCAGATGACACTGTTGACAACATGGTAAATAATGATGAAAACAGCAGTCATATAGAGTGATCTGGATCACTTGGTAAACTGGGCCCATTCAAACAAAATGTGTTTTAATACAGCCAAATGCAAAATTATACATTTAGGAACAAGGAATGCAGGCCATACTTACAGAATGGGGTACTGTATCCTGTAAAGCAGTGACTTTGAAAATGATCTAGGGGTCATAGTGGATAAGCAACTGAAAATAAAATAAAGGGCTAATGCAATCCTTGGATATATAAACAAGGGAGTAGTAAGGTGATTTTACCACTGTATATGGCATTGGTGAGACCATAGTGGAATACTACCTACAATTTACTGGAATACTACGCAGAGTTCTAGTGTCCACATTTTTAAAAAGATGTCAAATAATTGGACAGGGTGCAAAAAAGAGCCACAGAAATGATTCAAGGGCTGGAGAAAAGGCCTTATAGTGAGATACTTAAAGAGCTCAATCTGGTTAGTTATCACAAAGAAGATCGAGAGATAACTTGATTACAGTGTATAAGTCCCTTCTTGAGGAGAAAATACTGGTACTAAAGGGCTCTTTAATCTAGTGGAGAAAGTCATAGCAGGAACCAATGAATGGAAACTAAAGACAAACAAATTCAAATTAGGTAGAAATAAGGCACACATTTTAACAGTCAGAGTGATTAACCATTGGAACAGACTATCAAGGGAAGTGATGAACACTCCATCTCTTGACATCTTGTAAATAAGACTCGATGCCTTTCTGACTATAGCCAGATTTCCAAAGACAAGTTATGCTTTAATCAAACAAGTGACTGGGCTCAATACAGGGGTAACTGGGTGAAACTTAATGGTCTGTGTTATACAGGAGGTCAGACTAAATGATCTAATGGTCCCTTCTGGCCTTAAACTCTATTAATCTACAAACCTAAGCATTTAGCAGAATGCCATTTTATGCATGGGATGTTTAAAATCCATGCACACTATTGCACAAGCTGAGGGAACTGATAGCAGAGTGAATTGTTGCCCAATTCCCTAGTCTCCTGAGTTTGCAGCCTCAGACAGTGAGGTCAAAACAATGTGTATGACAATGGGTTTATCCATGGATCTTGCAAAATGAGCCAGATCCTCAACTAGTGTAAATCAGTACAGTTCGACTGGAGTGAATAGAGAATCTGGCCTCAATTTTTTTGTGAACCTTTTTTTTTAAAAAATGAGAAAATGAACCAAGAGGCGCAGTAGCTTCGTAAGCTAGTACCGTGTCCATTAGTCTCTGAAGCACTACAGACGGCACAAATGCTAGCTCATGCCGCAATTGAAAAAGAGTCTTGTTGACTCTTCTTAGTTCTCATTTTTCCACCTGAAAGGCCCAGCATTGGAGTGGCATGCGTTCTGCAGGTCCTGATTTAGATACCGTGGTAGACTATATATGGGAATCACTTTCCCATAATAGCGTCCCTGGCTGTAGCCAATGCTATTAGTCTCACAGTTTCATAAACACTAAACTGAGATGCAGTATTTTAAAAACAACAACTCTGAACAATAAATCCTGGGGGAAATATGTCACTTTAATATTAAACATTTTTCATGCACACCAATGGATGAACTCATTTTTAAGTGCATTTTAGAAACCCTTTAAAAACTTTGGACCATACATTTAAAATTATGTAGGTCTCTATGCTGTGAGAGTACCCACTCCTTTTTTCCTAATCACAGTACATTAAAACTGTTTCAAGAAGGTTTTAAACCTTATGTATGCCCAATAAGACCCTTGAAGGGAACTGTTACTTTTACAGGGAAAGAATGAATGAGTTTTGGTAGTTGCTTTACAAAACCACCAGATGCATTTAACATCAGAAGTCAAACTGCTGTTCTGATCACTATTTCTTTTTATATGTTTATATTTGGCTTGGACTTTCAGCACATACGGTGTTAATAAAGAGAGTAGTTACAGCTGTCTTTTGTAGCCAAACTAACAAGGAAAGAAGGGACTAGAGTACAAATGAAACACATTACATGATTCTCTGAGAGGGAAATTATTTTTATATATTAGGCCAGGCTTATAAATGACTAATTTAAATTTAGAATAAAGATATATCATTGACCAAAACATTAAAATATCATTCTAAAGATATGAAAAAATGAACAGAAATAAATGATTTTACATCCTTCTCTTTCTCTATATAGGAAGATCTTAATGACTTAAAACACCCGAATGAGACATTTAGACAGTAGTCACCACATTTTCTCACCTGTTGTCTCAAAGGCAATTGCATTTTACACATGATTGTTTTAAATGGCTTTTATAGCAATTATTGCCTCCCAGCAGCTTATGAAGGAGCCCCACTTGCCCCACTCCCTGAACCATAAGGCCAATGCCACGTGAGGTTGTGATTTCTGAGCAGAAGGCCAAGCACGTGTTTGTTCTTACACAATTGGCGTATAATGGGTTTGAGACGCAGTCACAGAAGTTGGAAACAGTAATTAGAAGCAGTTTGCTTGGAGATATTCAACAAAGAGCTACGTTATGCTTGAGATCTGAACTAGGATACGTATGTGTAAGTATTGCTCCTGTTCCTGCTAATAATCCATCTTTGCTCAAGACAGTAAGAACTAGGTGCATGTGGTAAACAAAAGGAAAGAATATACTGACGCTGTGGCCATTCATTTTTCTCCCAACAGTGGGTTAAATCATAAGGAAATACAGTGGCCTGGGTGAGGAACAAAATGTCTCAAAAGGCAAAATCATCTAAAAGGGAGGCTCAAGCTCTGTGCACAATTGCACCCTGCCATTTGTGCATGTAATTACTTTTGTTCATTTTAGCCAGGCACCTTGCTAGCTGCTTTTACATTCAGTCAGTTACCTAATTTGCATGCACACTTATGTTAATGGCATGTGTAAATAGAGATGTAAAATTGAGCTTCGGCCTCCATTTTTCAAAATGTGGCCCCCTAGATGCGACAGTGTAGTCAGACTTCAGTATTCTGGAAATCCGCTCCTCATAAGTGAGTTTGGATTTTTATTAGGTTCTCAAATAACTAAAAGTGAAGGAAAGGAAAGAAGAAAAGGAAATCTGCTACAAATTAGAATAAATACCTGTTTGAAGGCGGATGCACAAGATAGTGACGATATTGTGATATACTGATCCTACATTCTAGCCAGATATTATATAGGGGAGTGAGAAATAATACTATTCAGAGTAACGGTTCAGCTCTCCAGGTCGTGTAATGCAGCTTAGGTCCATTGTTTCAAATGATTCGCACCAGCCAAGGATCTGTCCCAACATATTTACACCTCAGTGATGCAATATTAATCTAAGAATCAGAAAAACAACAACCTGTCGTTTGTTTAATCCCAGCATGATAGAAGGTGAAACTGACTACAGAAAGCCCATAACAAATAGCCGGACATTCTAAGGTCACTAAAGGAAGGCTGTCATTTTCGTATTCAGGCCCATGACAAAAGAGTTTTTAAATGTTTGGACATTCAATCTATGTAATGCTGCAACCTGGACATACCCTTTTGCCAAACACAGGCTCACTAAATCCTCTTGGAATGTTGTTTACCTCTAAATAAATCAAATTTGACAGCTTAGGTTAACTTTACTGATTCATTTTTCAATCACAGGTGATTGATATTTTTTACACAAAGAAAGCAACAGAATTTTTATTGTATCACTGGTTATTCGGAGTGATATTGTTCTTGGATAACATATGAAATTCCAAGCCATTTTTCAGGTTCCTTGGTTCCAGTACTCCATCCTCTCTGTGCTAGCACAGTAGCTAGCATGCCTGAAATGATCACCACTCAGCAAGAATGATTTATCAATTACTTTAAGTCAGTGTCTGTCTCCTAGAGGTTGACATGCTGTACTGCACAGTTTACAGCACTGGTCCAGGACTAAAATTCTGAATCCATTTCCGAGCCTTATGTCTCATAGCAGTGAACAACATGCTATTGAATGAAAGTGAGTGGGTCTGAGATACTGAAAGGTTTGTTAGTGCTTGATCAAAGCCTCCACAAAATGGAAGAGAGCGGGAGGAGTCAAGTAACTAGGATAAACTAGTTAAAACAGGGGGGAAATGTTTTAAAAAATCTCTGCCATTAAAGTTCCTAAATTTTCCTCTACAGTGTAGTAGAGAATAGCATTTCCTCCCACTGATTTGCATTTGTACATTATTTCTGTGGATTTAACATTAAAAATAATGCCCATACACAAGCTCTGAGTACTTTGGCAATAATTAGACTGACCTTAACATTAGTTTCAGAGTAGCAGCCGTGTTAGTCTGTATCCGCAAAAAGAACAGGAGTACGTGTGGCACCTTAGAGACTAACAAATTTATTAGAGAATAAGCTTTCGTGGGCTACATCCGAAGAAGTGGGTTGTAGCCCATGAAAGCTTATGCTCTAATAAATTTGTTAGTCTCTAAGGTGCCACAAGTACTCCTGTTCTCTTAACATTAGTGTGTTCCCCAGATTGTTTGGCTACGTCAATCTGCTAATGTGACAAGTTATGTTTTTAGTTATTGTTAATGCAACCAGAGTTTGACAGTCTTGTGCGTTCATACATTAAAATGTATTATCATTTGCTTTTATTATTATATTGGCCTTTATACATGATGAGCCTGGATTTAATTTAGCTGAGAATATGTACAATAAACCTTCTATCACGTAACACCACATGTTACATACATATCCAGTTGGGACAACACATGGCATTGAATTTGTAATAATTTATCTAAAAGTTATGTTAGAACAATAGAGTGTTCTTGTGCAAATACAAGCCCTGAAAAGTGAGGAAATACCGTCATCAAGTTTTCACATGGAATTTTCTCTGCCCATATGTACATATGCATTAAAATAACCTATAATTATATGATCACATGCTATTTCTGGGGCATTGTCAGTAATTTTTCCATAAACCTGCATGTATGTATAATATTTTGTCACATTTTTCAGTCTTTTCTACTTTAATTCTGTTGTCATAACGGTCCAGTACATCTTTATTAGGGACGGACAACCTATCGTAAAGAACTTAATACATTTAGTGCTTTTTCTCTTCATAAATTATCCAGACAGATTTTTATGACTTTGTTTATTGAAATCATTCAATGAATGTTTTATGCAAACACATTCCAGTGTGTGCATTGCCACAGCACTTGCTTTGCACATTCACCATTCATAATTTGCTATTCACACTATGGAGTCGGTTGCCCCAGGTCATATGAGTTTGTTTCTGTTCTCTGAGGGCCTGATCCAAAGCCCACTTAAGTCAACCAAAATGAGCCATTGATTTATGTGGGCTTTGGATCAGACCCTGAGTAGATAACATCAACTCTTAATTAGGAGTATGGCTTGAAAAGGAGGATGGCTTGAAAAGGTCACTTGTGGTGAGAAGACTGAAGCAAACACATTAGCATAGAGCACATTTTACAGAGCAGAAAATAAAATTATAAATAAATACAAATTCTGACTACATGCAAGATATTGCTGTGAAATACATAAAGGAAGAAGGGCTACAGGGCACTTCCTTGTGAGATTTCTGTTTTTTATTGTTATGATTACTTATACAGTAATTTCATAAATGTATAATTAAACAGCTCCCTGCCTCAAATAGCTTACATTACTCTTATCCTGCAGAAAGAACCATATGTTTTTGCAGGGGTTTGCCCATACGGTTCTCTTTGCAGGAGAGAGGCCTAAATAGACAACACATAGACAAAAGCAGGGGGAGATGAGGATGCTACACAACATTTTAATGCTATACACATTTTTGAATCATAATGGAAAAAGCTAATAAATAAAAAGGTACACTATGTATTTCTATTTATCTATCTATTGCTGGCTTGAAGATGACCAATCCATGTTATTATTCTTTATCTGCTACAGAAACAAATTCACTTCAGCAAACAATGAATTTTTATGGCCTTTGAAAAATGAGAAGTCCCTAATGAAAGCATCTTGACTAGAGTAAGCATGAAGGACATTGCTCTCGAACAGAAATTGGACCACGAAAGGAATTTGTGTTGTTTAACCCCAGCTTGTCCTGGCTAGCACAATCAACGGGTTTATCATTAATAGAGAAGGGTGCAACGACAAAATTCAGATCCAGGTTCACATTCCAAAAATTGCCATTCAAGTTCTGAGGATGTGGGGTTCAGATCTGAGGTTTTGTACCTCACCTCTTATTAACAAGACCTTTTTTATTTTGAATGTCCAAAAATCACCTTGAAGTGCTGCTGCTTTAGATACAAGAAAGTGGAGCTATGTTACAACAGCATATAAACTACAGAAGAACAAAAGCACTGCCTGAATACAGGCTGCAAAATAAGAAAATAAAACCAGGTCTACTATAAAGCTTCATTTAGAAGACCCACTCTATTAATAGTGACCCTCAGTTAGTAGCCTTACCTTTCCCATATGGTTTTCAGTAAAAACTGCCACCATTTATTTACTGCCCTCGTTTAATAGCCATGCCTTTACCATGTAAGCCACTAGGGGAAATGATTACATTTCATAGAAGCTACTCTCAATCTGAAGCTGCTCTTAATGTAAAGCTGTAAGGGAAAGTAATTGCATTTAATACAAATAGTGGCTTCTAAACAAAAGACGGCTTTTTAAAAATCACCCATTATTGTCTGTCCAAGAATAAATATTAACTTTAAACAGGTAAGTTTAATAAAAGAGAACTAGAAAGTATTTCACAGATGCATAGATTTTAAGGCCAGAAAGGACCATTATCATCATCTAGTCGGACCTCCTGCATAGCACAGACCATAGAATTTCACCCGGTAATTCCTGCATCATGCCCAATAACTCATAGAGATAAATAAAACTTGTGAAGGAAAATGTCCTCATCTTCATTCTAGATGCTTGGTTACAATTTGCTAAGCATCCACCTAATTTTCCTCCGATTTCTGTCTTTCTCTCTTTCTCCATTAGCTACTGTAGACAATATATCCTCTTATTTTACCTATACAAATCATTAATGAAATAATTCTCATTGTTGAAACATTGTATCCGACTTCATTTCCTGTCCGTAGTGCTCATTCAAGTTAGCTATTGTGTTTTCACTAGATGTGTTTTGTAATAGGGTTAGCCATCTTCTGAACACTTACGGCCAAATGCCACTCTTCACCCCTCGCTTCTGTTCTGCTTAATAACGCCTTAATATTAAGGGCCCCTTAATAACTCATTTAGTCCAGGGTAATTAAAACATTCCCTCCTGGGTCCAGTTTATTTAGTCCTTACACACTGGCTTTCCAGGCCCCAATCCCAGCTCAGTGTCTCTTTCCCTTTACACAGGTAATCCCTAGCCCTTCTTCCGAGAACCATGTCCCAATTCAGCAGTCACTCCCAGGCTTTACCTGGCTGGAGCTCGGATCCTGGCTCTGACTTCTCAACTCCCCTAGTATCAGGAGCCTGCTTCTTACTCACCACAGTCTCCAGAACTCCCAACTCTCTGTAGCTTCCCTTTAAAGCGCGCATCAACTGCCCTCCAGAAGACCAACCCAAGGCTGTTAAAACAGCACAGGTGGGCTGGAGCAGATCCTTTAGTAATTATAATTGAGGTTGACTGGACCCATGTCTCCAGCCCTTATGGGGCAAGCCACCCTGTCACAGTGCCCTTAAAGCTTCACAGAATGCCTGCTACACCTGCTAAAGATATACTCCGTATCTCCATGATGTGAACATACAACTCCCTTTGGTTGCGACCTTGGGAATTACATGTATATATAACAGGAAAAAATGCTGACCTCAAAGAAACTACAGGACAATAGGCCATAGACACATAATTCTTTGAGTAAATAATGCTACCAAGTACCAAGGAACATATGGTTGTTGTACAGTATGTAATACATCAAAGTATTTTAGGTATTATTTTCTATTCCATTTCTTAAACATCCAAACCTTTTGACTGCATTTTTAAATAACACTGCACAATTATCATTACTCTTACTACACTAAGGCTAGGTCTACACTACAGAGGGGTGGTCGACCTAAGATACGCAACTTCAGCTACATGAATAGCATAGCTGAAGTTGTGTATTTTAGGTCTACTTACCTGGCTGTGAGGACGGCGGCGAGTCGACTGCTGCCGCGCCGCCGTCGACTCCGCTTCCGCCTCTTGCCACGGTGGATTTCCGGAGTCGATGGCAGAGCCATTGGGGATCGATTTTATCGTGTCTTCACTAGATGCGATAAATCGATCCCCAATAGATAGATTGCTACCCGCCGATTCGGCGGGTAGTGAAGACGTGCCCTTAGATCAGTAGCCTATTGTGCTAGGCACTGCGCAAACACAGAGTAGCAGAAAGACCCTGTCCCAAAGAGTTTACAATCTAAATAGAGAAGACAGACACACACTAGCAGAAAGGAAAGATTATTATTCTAATTTTACAGATGAGGAGCTGTGGTAGACAGAGATTAAGTGATTTGCTCATGGTCACAGGGGAAGTCCACGACAGAGCTGGGAACTGAACCCAGATCTTCTAGGTCCCATTTGAGGGGTTCAAGACCATCCTAACAGTGTATACAAACTCTACATCAGCCATTTTCTGACCTAAAATATCGGTGTACAACATTGCACCAAACACCTGTGCATATGTAATGCAGACAGAGATTTTCATTATACTGCCAACATTGATGTGCTGATCTTTTCCCTTAGTTGTTACAGTTAATTTACAGCATAAGAATGTGCAAAATTAGGACAAAAACTATTCCTTTGAATTTGTCAGCAATAATTTGTCCGTGTTTGTGATGCCTATTTATCTAACTTTGCTAGGTCCCCCTGAAGTCCTCACATTCTTCTCTAGTCTTAATTAAACTTTTGTGTCACCTGAAAATTGTGCCATCTCACTGTTTTCCCCCTTTTTCAAATCATAAATAAATATATTAAATCGATCCTACTAAAGAGTCTTTGGGCACCCTGCTTAACCTTCTGTCTTGTTGTAAACTGACTGTCTATCCCTACTCTTTGTTTCCTTTCTCCCAGATCAAAGCTGCTCAGTTTACAAGTGAAATGAAATTTGTTCTCAGACCCACAAACTCTCCCTGGGATGTGAAAGTTCAGCTGGGTTCTTTAAGGCTTCAGAATTTCCAACAATAAAAGTTTCTGCAGGGAGAACAAAACTAACAACTCTGTTGATTGTGTGCGAGGTAAAATGGGATCCAGGTCAGTGTTCCAGAGTTAGGTTGACTTTGCAGTGGCAACAGGAGTAATAAGTAGTAAAAACGTATTTTAAAATCAGTGACGTAAGGAAACGTGACTTTGAATAGACATCAGAAGCAGACCAGCTGAGTAAGAAGGTGCCGTTTTTATGTAGTCAATTTTCAGAGTAGAACTACATTAGCTAATAATATGAAACTTCAAAGTAATATTGATACTTTACCCCTTCATATTTTCAAAGCACTCTAAAAACATTAATTAAATCTCACAACTTCTCTAACCATGGGGATAGCCTCACAACACCACTTTTTACATATGGTGGAAGAGATGTGGTTTGACAGGGCGTCCTGGTGTAAATGATCATAACTCCAGAAAAGTCAATGCAGCTGCTCCCACTTAAATTAGGGCTAAATATGGTCCATTTAGCAGAGATTCAGAGATATAGGCTGTAAATTCAGTATGAAATTTAAGCACTTCAATAGGACTATTTGTGTGCTTAAAGTTAAGCACATGTGTAAGTGCTTTGCTGCATCAGGACCTTAGAGAAGGTAGGAAGTCCCCTGTTGTCCATGGGGAAATGCTTTTGCTAATCCATATACCTTGCAGACCATCTAACCATCAAAAATCTAGAGTACTTCTATATAGAAATTAGCAGAAACCCTTATCTACACTGACTGAGCTTGCAGAATCCCTATGTGAAGAGAACTTAATGCAAGGTAATCCCATTATTCTTACTTTTTGAGGAAGAAACAAGATAGAGACATCGTTTTTTATAACTGTGGGGAAGGAAGGTCACACCATATGAGAACTCCAGTCTAGAAAGAATGCTGATTTAGAGTTCTGCAATATCATGTCATCAGATAAAGTAGGAGATGAAATAGCCTTTATTAATAAAGGTATCAGTGCTGGCCCTTGGCACTGGGGTGAATTCCATGCTCTGGGTGGATTTTGGGTGGTATATTTTCTAAATATTTACAAGTAATAGAATACACTTTATTACTAATAAATGAAACTCTCTCTGGCTATGTCACACAATGTTAAGCAAATTTTAAAAAATCAATATAAAGGACAATCTATCATCATATCTGCTGTCCTCTCTGCCTTTATCTTTGCAGAACCACAACACTGGATACTTCACAAAACTTTGTCTAAAAATACCCCGAACACTTTTTGGCAGATATTTTTAAAAATAGAATGTGAATAAAAAGACATTCAAAGAGCAGAGCTTTCTCAAAAGGATTTATCCCACCTCAAGACACTCATAAAAATGCAAAACTAAAAAATGATATTCTTTTTCTTATTGATTTGGTCAGTTGGTAAAGAGGGGATGACAATAAGAGGAATGTACGGTACCTGTGTTTTGATCTTTCTTAGGGTTGTAACAGAGAGGTTATACATTTCATTTGAGCTGACAGGAGTTTGAAGTGTTATAGATAGGTTTCCTGAGCCCAACCATTATTTACTGTTTGACTGTAATGTCAGTCTCTTTCTGCTTTTTCAATATTGTTTGCACTTTGCCTTTGTGAAAGGGGGCTTGATTGAACCATACAAGGGGAGATATTTCTATCTTTCTACGGGATCAATGAAGATGTGTTTACAGGTCCAGGACACAGTGTACACTCCACAATAATGGATTTTAGTCTGTTTGTTGACTGAAAGCTCCTTTTCTTTGTAACTTGTCAATCTTATATCTGTTACTTGATTGCAACATAAAAGGCTATTTGGACAAGCACTGAAACAATGACTGTATCAGTCTAACTGAAGAGGTTAGCTGCACTAAATATGTAGCCTGAGCAAGATAAATCACTTAAAACTTGAAATCATGCAGGACTCCATTTGCCTCTCCATCTGTCAGCCATTTCATGGGCACAGTGTGCTTTTAAATATTTTTATTGAAATGTTAGTAATCAACATACAAGTGCAATATAAAGATGAAAATGAAAAGCCCACACACTTCCTTCTTGTTTTAGAATTCTGGACACACATAACTCCCAAACAGCGCTCAAGCAAATCAGGTCTGTTCCAGCATATATTTCTTGCGGGTACCATCTTCTGCATTCTGCAGTAACCAGTATATATGTATTCAAAGGTGGCCAACCCTACCCCGTAATCCTCACACTCAGATTGAGCAATATTGTCCTTTCTGACCCGTGTAGGCAGGGGATCACCTTCTATGCTGAGCATGAGATCTGCTTACCTTTATCTCAACCTGAATAAATGCATGTGTTAATAATGGTGATATAATTATTCATCCTTTGAAAAACCAGCTACAGAGTTTGAATCAATGACCTCCTACAGCAGTGAACTCCACCAGGGGATAACACATGGCACAAACTCTGTTACAGGGTTTATATTTTTACACAGGAAATACAACAAAAGACTTGGCTCATGCATGTCAACAGTGTCTGAAAGGAGCAACACCTCAGGGAACATGAGCCAACAGGGAAAGCCTGCCCAAGACTATTGTAGAGGAAACTGTTTTGAGCAGGAAAGGTTGCAGGGACAAATGCTATAATCACAGCAGCAACTGTAGAGATAGCAAGGACAGAGACTGCATGTTCAACAACATCAGTAATCAGCATGGGAATTTCTTGTTTTCCTTGTCCCTGCTTCTCACTAACCAGACAGAGCCAGCAGTGGGGATACCTGATCCTCCTAACTCAACAACAAGCTTCTAAATCCAACAGCCCATGTGTGCCAACCAGTCTGCAGCATATGTTGGTGTACTGCAAGAAGCCAAACATCATCAGCACCCACCATAGTCATTTTCATTCTACTGCGGCCTTTTGTTTACTTAAGACATGCATTTGCTTCAGCCTCTCCTGTCTATTACAACTCGCAGACCACTGCAATTCTGTAGCAATGTTTAAATTTGAAAACAAAAATAAAACAGTAAGTGAGGGGGTAATGCCATAGGAACCGTAGTGCAGAGGTGAATGGTGCTGTGCAAATGAACAAACAAAACTGATATCTCTTTAACAAGGCTCAGCAATCTGAAATATTGAAGGACCTTCTCATTATAAATACATTGTTATGCAGTATTCTAGTAGTTGTGTTGATCCCAAGTTATTAGAGAGACAAGGTAGGTGAGGTAATATCTTTTATTGGACCAACTTCTGTTGATGAGAGAGACAAACCTTCGAGCTTACCCAGAGCTCTCTTTCAGGTCTGGGGTGAAATGCATCAATGTATTGCCAATTATTATTATTATTATTTTCAATTACAGTTGGCATTTCTATTAGTGGTAGTGGTAGCAGCTAAAATATAAGCTTAGCTAGACTGTGATGCACTCTGGCAATTTTGAGTTGAAGTATGGTCTACTAGCAAGTTAGAGCAGCAGCTGAGAGCAACACCTAAGCAGCAGAAGAGTCCTGCCCGAAAAGTATGTCACACAAATGTTAGGCTATTATCAAAAGAAAATGAAAAAAATGGCTATAGACTTACAGTGGGCTGCCATACTGGTGAGCGTCAGATATGGTAATACTTTTCAATGAAGGTTCTGTGACAAGTAAACGTAGAAATGACCAATTATAACTGAAAAATTTGGCCCAGAATGTGAACCCCTTGCTCCCACTGGCAAGCAGTTATTCACATGAGTAATCTCTTTGAATTTGGTGGGAACACTCATGTGAGTAAGGACTCCACACTCTGCTCCTTTGGGGTTGGTCATGCCAATGAGGTCACTAAGAGATGATGGAGTTCAGCATCTTGCGAGATCCAGAATTTTATTCTGGAATATGTTTCACATTTTATTTCTAGCATGAGTCTCCCGCTCTTTGGCCTTTCACTATGCTTGGGCTCAGCAAATGGGTTCCATTGTCATTTTTAGAAAACACATGTGCAAATGTTCAGTCAATAATGATAGTCCTATTGTTCTTTGTAGAAAATGAGTGGAGAATGAAACCCAAGGCAGAGACTGGTATTATAGAATCGTAGGACTGGAAGGGACTTCAACAGATCATCTAGTCCAGTCCCCTGCACTTATAGCAGGACTAAGTACTGTCTAGAGCATCCCTGACAGGTGTTTGTCTAACCTGCTCTTAAAAATCTCCAAATGGACAGCATTCTACGTTGATGCCTTTTCCTAATCTTATGTTACTGTTATTTGCTAACTTACTGCATTTGCTTAAAAATGTTTTTTGTAGTTAACTTTTGTAACTGAACTTCTAATTATTTCTAGTTTACTATTAAGTAAATACAAAAATACTGATAACATTCCGCAAGGTTTGTATACCTGTGTGTGTTGGAAAGACAATTGCTCCTTCTTCGTTTTTGCCCATGAGCTACTATAGGTGCTAGAACTAGCGGTTCTGGGGGTTCTGCCTCACCCCCTGGCTTGAAGTGATTTCCATCATATACAGAGTTTACAGTTTGGTTCAATGGTTCTCAGCATCCCCACTATAAAATTTGTTCCAGCTCCCTTGTGAGCTACATAAGTCATATGTGCAACCTCTGATCAAAGATGTTCTTAATGTGAAGACCCTTCACTCCCAAGAACTGTAGAAAAGTTTTACAGAACTATTAAAATATAACAGATAATAATGTGTGGAGGTAAATTTCCATTTCTTTGTTTCACTCTCTATACCGCATACTCTATCACCTAAGTCTTAGTAATATGATGCAGCCTGAAGGAGGAGAATGAATAAAGCAAATACATTTCTTTCTTTTTATCCTGTTTTCATTGTTTATCAAGGAAGTTTCTCAATACAGAAGAGGACAGCAGCGGGACCACCAGCAATGGCTGGAAGTTGTATCAAATCAGTATTCCTGTTACGCTGTCAGCCAGTAAACAGCTGCCTGTAACCTGTTATGCATAAAGACGGTTGAGGAATTCTGTAGCTAGCTAGCTAGCTAGATTGGTTCATGGAAATTAGTCCCTGGCTTGATAGTAAAATATTCCAGCAGTTGAAAACTTCTGAGCAGGTTGATTACACATCGTGTCAATTACACATCGTTTTATATGTAACGGGTTCTGAAAGGTCCAAATTGTGATACAATCTAGGTAGCAGAATACATAATCCCTTCACTAATAGAAATGTAGGTTCTTCAGTCCCAATTTATGTCAATAGTGAAAATGAGTTTGTGGTCTCAACCCAGTGCCTGGTACATGCCCACTCCCATAACAAAAGTACTGCAGAGTGGAGCAAGGACAGCGGCCCAAAGCTGGCAAGGCAGTGGTATTGTGCCGTGGTGGAGCTGTAGGACACTGATCATAGGTGTGCTGTTATAAATCAGAAATGGGGGTGGGTGTCAGAATGGCAGAGAAAACAATAAAATTCATGTAATGTAAAAGTGGCATGCAGCTCCGAGTTCTTTTTTAATCATATTGTTTTAAATGTGGAATATATAGCCATTTTAAAAAGCTTTTTCTACCCCTAACTTATTTAGTAAACATTTAAAACATGCCACATATTTTCCCCCTTAAAGGTACAGTATTGCATTGCCGATGGGTATGGATGAAAGGGACATGGGGCTCTTTATATTAGCTGGATTCTAGAAGCATCCCTCAGACGTTGAACATTCAAAACATTTCTCTATTTTTTCTCTTAAACTGATTTCTCACTTGACAGCCTCATGTCACCCCAGTGTCACTACCTCTGTCAATCTTTGTCAGTTTTTCTCAGGCATAAGTAGAAAGAAAATTAAAAACTGTCCAAATACTTTGTTTTCAAAGATTGCAATGGAAATTATTTTTGCATTAAAGCCCCAAATGGGTTAAATATTAGCTGTAAAGCTCTTGCTCTAGTAAATGTGCCATCCAACCTCTTTCAACCTTTTGAGCCAGTGTGTTTACCCCATGCACTGACACACATACACATACAATACGCATATCCATGTGTATGTGTGCATCTCTGTATTGCACTGGCTGAGACCATGTATGCAAAGTTCCATCTCAGGCAGAGGTTTTACAGTTTAAACTAGAAGTTTATAATATAATGGAAAGAAGGCAAACTCTTAACTACATACAGGGCTGTGCAGTAACAGACAACAGGGTTGTGCAGTAATTCAAACATAGTAGCAGGAATCAGACTATTTATGAGTTTATGTTTTCTAGCGGAAAGAAATATTTTCTTAAATAACCCAGGTGCATTGGGTTACATAGCTTTACATCATATGCAGTGCGTCAAACTTTCCACTGAAAATGAAAATTAGTCTCTAGCAAAGCTTTTCAAAGCCTTCCCAATATAACCACAACTCAAGTCCTATACAACCTCCAGCTCACTCTGGTATACCAAAGACGATTTGCCTCCCATCTATTCTTTCTGTGTCTGAATTCAAGAGATGGGCTTGAGAAATCAGATTCAGATCTGATCTTCTCCAGAGTTGCTGAAAAGGGGGGAAAGACTATTTGAATTTGGGATCTGGTCTTTCAATTCACACTCAGCTTTAGTCTGAACTAGACTGCAACCAGGTTGGGGGCTTAGATCATGTCATTTATTTGTTAGTTGATTGCAAAGTACACTGTTGATTCTTATCAGAGCTGGTCAGAAAATGGCCAAGCATTCTCGTTTTAAAAAAGATTGGGTTTTTTAAATTGTTGGGGTGCGGTTAGGGTGACCAGATGTCCCGATTTGATAGGGACAGTCCCGATTTTTGGGTCTTTTTCTTATACAGGCTCCTATTACCCCCCCGTCCTGATTTTTCACACTTGCTGTCTGGTCACCCTCGGTGCAGTGGGGGTGGGGGAATTCCAGTTTTTGGCTGAAATTGTTTTTAGCAGAAAAAACTACACATTTTGAATGAATTTTTTCATTTAAAAATCCATTTTTGTTGAGAAAAATGTTTCTAATTCTCAATATATAAATAATAACAGTAAGTCTATAGTCTAACTGCATCCCTGCCACAAGCCCAGAGTGCCAGTTGCCAGAGTACCATATCTGAAAGAAGGATGATGCCTCCATTTCCCAGACTCCATGACATATAAAAACATTGTAGGATTACATCATACTGTAGACATCCTCCTCATCCTCCTCATCATGTTCCTATTACGCCTCTGTCGTTTAGGGCAGACACGAAGCTCCTCCACTCCTGTCTGTTTCTGGCAAGTCTTTCAATGATACTGTAGACAGCAATGTGGAAAAAAGTAAGTCTCATATTTAAACTTATTTGTTCTTAGGCCGCAAGCTAGCAAATCAGTGGGACTACCCGATAGTTAACGTTAAGCATTGTACCAGGACCTTAGAATGTTGCAGCTTTGCATTTTAAAACTATAGAGCTGTCATCTATCTTAGGTACTTATATGGCTCCATAATTTTACTGATGGGGAGCAGAGGCATATAGAAGCTAAATAATTTGCTCAAGGACATACAGGCTGTCTGTGATGGAGCAAGGAATTGAACCCATGGTTCTTATACCATGCCCATCATTGTAATACCATTATCTTTTACATGTACTTAATCTAGGATCCTTTTATAGAGGAGGTAATACTTGGCCAATACCTCTCTCTTCCTGTTAGGACATCAGAAGGATTCTGATGTCATTGCTGGAATTACCACATAACAAATTTGGGATTAATTTCTGGAATAACATTACAGTTCATAAATTTTTTTTTTTCAATTTTCTGGTTTATAATGAAATTCCTGGAAGTACTATCTTCCTGAGGCAGGACTTCCTACACTGGATTGTTGGATTGGCTTGTATGTTTAGGTAGATTCAAGTGTATTGTGTGCATTATATATCTTTCTAAATAAAATACATGTTCTTAAGTATATCTTCCTGAGAAGTAATAGTGAAACACTGTGGCTGATTGAATCAATCAGATGTGTTCTCCCTACTGAAAAGGAAGGAGGAACTGTAGCTATTTCCCAGACTTCCTTGCTTTGGAAAGTTGGTTGTCTTGTTAATTCAGGCAGGTATTAACCATCCAATAAATTCAGCATATACCTAGTTGTAAGCTGTCAGGATGTGACATAACATCATATAACATGATACTACATGATACATAATGCCTTAAATTAAAAAAAAATCAAGACATTTCTTTCAGAGAAATAGTAGGTAGCTAATCTGAATATTTGGGGTAATTGGCTCTGGGAAGAGAGAGGGATCATTATTTCAGATTCCCTAGTGAGTGTTAATTAGTCATATTGTTTGACACAGAGAACGCTGCTAGTACTGTTAAATCTATGATGACACATAGGCTTTTGGAGCACAGGTATTTTAAACCACCTTGACTGACTGACAGGTAGGTAATTCTATTCATAGTAGAGAATGCTCATGGAGTCAAAATGATGTTGTCTCAGAGGCACATGCGTTTTCTCATACTGGCCGTGTGAGCTTTTTGTTTAAAAAAAAAACTGCAGAGAGATCAACTTGCACTCTGACAGTAAAAATGCAGCAAGTCCTGTATTTGCAAATAGAGTGTACATACTTTATTTTAAGAACCAAGTCATAAAATGCCTGTGTAGCTCTTAGTCAACTGGTAATCAACAGGTATAAATAAAGGCACTTTGTAATGAGAAAGTGGTTGTGGAAAGTACTGCATTAGTGTTTGTAAATTTCAGATCAATTTTCTTATTTCATTTAAATGTTTGCAAAACCCTATTCTCACAAACACTGGTTATTGTTATTTTTAAAATGAGAAATTATAGACTTTTATAAAGAAAATGTAGTAAGACTTTCCTGAGGTATAATCAAATGAGTATGTGATACTCAATAGAACAATGATTAGAAAAAATACATAAAAAATTATTAATTAGAATGGGTCGTTTTTATTCCTGCTGTGACGTCACTGACCATTGGAATTGCACCATAGATAGACTTGTGCATGCACTGGATAAGGCACTAGGCTGGTCACCAGAAGACATAGGTTCTAATCTAGGCATGTAATTAACTCTTTCTATACCCCATTTTCCTCATCTGTAATATGGGGAGAAATAATGCTTACTTACCTTTGCAAAGCACTGTGAAGCCTTCAGATGAAAAACATAGTATAAGTGCTAAAATTGTTATTATTACTATCATTTGTAGCACAAAATTAGTATAGATAATCAAGAATATCCTAGTCACCTCTGGGTGAACAGTGAGATTCTGTCTTTGGGCACCACTTGTCAAAGCTATTACATTGTACATGAAAATAACCTATAGCTGGAACCCATAGTCCATAATATGCAGAAATATAGAAAATGGAAAAATACACAATTGAAATTTTAGCTTTGTAATGGCATCTTAAACAGACATCTGCCATGATTAAGCATATGATGAAAAGAAGTAGCTCCATGCTTCTACATAGGAGGATTTTAACTACTGATAGGTAGAAACTCAAAATGTTTGGCACTCTGATGTATTACAAATGAACATCTAAATGTTGGGATGCTTTTGGAATTTTTTTCCAAACAATCTGGGCATCTTGAGTTTGAAATAATGAACCAGAAATCTCATGTGATTAGACTTTCTTGTGAGACTTTCTGCATGTCTGTTTATGGTCCCCACTTGAAATACTATGAGAACAAATTTCCAGTGACATCCTTGGAAAGAGGATTAGGCCAAGTCCATGTGTGTATTACTCTCCTCTTGATGCACATGAGAAACCCATGTTACTGTCATGTGGAGTTAGGCACATGACTCAAGAGAGGATATGTGTATATACTGGTCATTTTAAGCCATTTTCATAATACTTAGCACTTACATTATATGGCATTTAACATCTTCAAGGCACTGTACAGGCGTAAACTAATGAATACTGACAACATCCCTCTGAGGTAAGTGAGTACGATCATCACCATTTTACAGGTGACTCAGAAGGCCAACTTCATAGTGAGTTACACATGGGATGTTGTTGGCCAGACTCGTTAAGCATCATAAAGAATTTAAAACAAGTCATCTCAGCAAGATAGCAGCAGAGTTAGAATTAGAACTCAGGATTTCCTCTCTCCCACCCTAATTCTAGAGACCATATTACCTGAATGATTATTAAGCAACACTTGGCCAAACATACAGCTGTCATGAGCAGTTGCAATTCCTTTGAAGGCGACAGAATTGCACTTGCTTACACCAGTGTTGAATTTGCTCCAATGACTGTCTCAAAAGTTGTTTCACACAAAAATTCTTCACACTTGATTAAACAGAAATAAAATCTCATTTGCTTGGCAGCACGTTGTTCCTTCAGGAATGCATGTTTACATTTCACTAAATTACACAAATACACAGTGCTTTTTGGATAGCTGAAGACATATTAATATTGAACTGCAGACAACCACATGTTGATAATGAGCCCATTTTGTGTCTTGGCTCATGGCAAAGAATGTGGAAATGCCTTGTTCTGAGTTATTCTTCCTTCTGACAGTACTGATACACTGCCGCAGGCACTCTGAAAATAATAGCATAAGGTTAACTGACAATTGCATGTGTATTTACACTGATATCCTGATATTATCATGTTGTTAAAGGGGCGGGGGGGAAACTAGGGATAGAATATGCAACTAAATAAACTTCCAGTTGGTGAGAACAAGTAAGAGACAGAACAGACATAGCCCTTAAACTGCTCTAATGGCCTTCATATTCAGCACATGCAATTTTCAAAATCTCAGAGAGTCCTGAGAGAGGGACAAAAACAGTACAGAAGCAGTGAAAAGCAATAAAGCCTTGACCCTGCATACCTTGCACACCCAAAATTCCCATCAGCTTCAGTGGAAGCTCTGAGTGTGCAGGAAATGCAGGATTGGATCCTACAGAGCAAGCAGAAGTGGCAAGGATGGGGTCCAATTAAAAAACGGAGCCATTTCTGACAACTGTAACTATGTAGGTGTATTCCCCTGCAAGTTGCAAAATACTCGTTAGAAAACAGAGTGGTGTTGCAGTACTTACAGGTTTAACCTGCTTACTTACCTTTCAGGCTGTCGACAGACCTCTCTGTGGGACAGCTAGAAGTCATAGTGATAGTGTATAATACACAATCACTGAGTTTGTATATCCAGGGGATTCAGGAAGCGCATAAATAAGCTGCTTCTAGACCTCTTGAAGGTCATAATCAGTATTATTAAGCAAGGAGTTGTCACATGTGATGTAAAAAAGTCTGAATAAATTTCAAATTGTCTTTATATCTTATATAAAGCTCAGCATTTGCACCATTCCTTGTTAATCAAAAAACCCCAACACAAGCCTTTGGTGCTTTTTTTTTATGCTCTTCTGCTGCCCAAACTATACCCCATTAAAATTCACAACTCTAGTGACATTATCATCAGCCCACTTCTCTCTGTAGCTTTAAACCTTTGGTACCTACATTACATTTGGAGTTAAACACAGTCTCTTGACTGTGCTTAGAAAACATGTCTTTTCATTTTGTGTTTGTGCTAGGATTTTCTAGTGAATACTGCCCTGGGTGTTCGTAAAATTATAACTGCATCTCCGTGAGTCTGGCATTTATTACCTTTAGTAGAACCGTAAAATACACTTTTCTCCTTTGACTGCTTCTGCTGACATGCTACATAAAACAAGGCTTGCATGTTACCTTTAAATTAATTAGCAGCTTTTTAGATTAGAATGACAGACTCTGGACTCATTAAAGCCAGTTTAGTTCATTAAAAAGTTTTAGTTACTTGTCCTGCCTTTTATAAGCAAAATCCAGCATCTAAGAAAAATATTCTGAAGCTAGGGATTACTATCTGGAGATTTTAAGTAGCTTCATGGTTTTAGTGTTGATCACTAGTGTGATTTCTGGGAAAGTACACCCTATCTAACCTTTTCACCAGTCTGTCTTGCTGCCTAACTTTATATATATTTTTACTCAGTAATTTCTTAGCTGACAAAAACAATTTTCTAAAAGCTATGTTACTATGTATAATTTGTTATACATCAGTAATTCAACTTGTCATGTTGTCCAATAGAAATATTACCAGAAGGCAATCCACCAGTTTCAGTCACTGTCACTGGAGTTTAAGCAACAACCTGGCATTTGAGAAACTGGGGTCAGCTATAAAATCCACATCAGCTGGTGGGGGCAGCTTGCCACAACATGTCACCTTAGGTGGTGGAGTCGGTCTGGACCTTCTGAATTGTTTCTTACTGAGAGTAAAGGGAAATTTAGTAGTGCAGAGGACTGGTACACATGTACACCACTGACTTGGCATATTGAACAAGATGTTGTGTTGCTACCAGAATAGAGCAAAGCCCCTAACAATTAACACCATTGATCCTTATATAAGTATATGCAGACCCGAGGGAATGATGGTAATATTGGAACAGCAACTGCAACAGGGATTTATGGTATTACACTCAGTTTTTATTCAGCTACACCATTAATAAGGGCCAAAGAGGATTTTTAAAGCAAAGAACTGGTAAAAATTTCAACACTTTCTTGCAACATTTTGTTTGCTAATTTCATCATTATCTTGTTCAACACTTTTAAAAATTAATATTACATGTACTATAAAGTGATCATTTCCCCACTTTATAGCAATGTAGCCATGTTTGCCTCATTAGCATTCATTACAGAGCATGGAATAATAGTGCTTCTGCTCTTCCAGAAGAAAGCATACAAATGGTTTCTGTTTCTTACGTTTTTCTTTTTTCAAATCCTTTCTGAATTTTAAATTGAACAATATTTTCATTAAAAACTATCATTACAGCACAGTGATATATAGTCATTAATCATCTTAAAATTGTCAATTATTAATCGTTGTGCCTATTTATAGCATATATAGTAAATACTAAATGTAGCCGACAAGTAGTTTTTGAAAAATGAAATACTTCATTGTGGAAGCACTGGTTGTAACTGTCACATTTACAGGGCTAGCTGTACCTCATCCCCATACTCACTAAGTGCATCCTCTCAGGTGTTAGGCCTCTTCCCTTCACATCTGCCGGGGCAGAATCCCATGATTCTCCCATTCTAGGACCCTCCTACTCCCCGGGCTACAGTACCCTATACACCAATTGTGCTTACCCAGAAAGTCCGACTGGGTTCAGTACCTGCGATCCTTCCCTTCGGAAGCTTGTGACCAGGTGATCAGACAGCTATCTCAAAACAAAGTATCGTTTAATCTTAAGAGAAGGAAGCAACCATAACATAAGAGAAAAAGGATTTTAAAACAACAAAAATATCTATATGCATGCCTATCTTACACTAAGCCCTACCACCTGTGGTAGTGGGCCAGGCAGGTTTTTCTTCTTCAGACCCTCAAGCAGAACCAATCTCTGTGTCTGTCTGGTCTCCTTTTAACTATTTAGTGTCCTTTTGATCTTTTGGCTTCCAGCCCTGGCCAAACCAGGTTTATAATCCAAGACTTTTGCTGGAGCCAGGAAGTAGCATCCTCCTAGTTAACAGTTCATTGTCTCTTAATGAACACTGTCATCTTCACCGGGGAGCTTACTTATCTAGAACCATTGGTGTTGCCTTCTAGCTAGTTTCCTAGCAGCCCTGCTATTAAACATATTAAATTATATTAAACCAATACAGCCATACAGTAATTATCCCAATAACCAGATCACATACAGGTTGCATAAATTATCACAAATCAGCCCCATATTCTTCACACTGACTCCATAGTTAAGGTTGTGTTGAATTTTTTTCATGTAAAGTAGGGATTCAAACTCTTGGTTTGTATGAAGAATACAGCATCACACAATTTCTGAGTAGAGATGGAGTTTTCAGATCATTTTCAAGCAAAGTTTTTAGTGAATTTACAAGTTAAAATTTATATTAGTCCCTTTAATAATTTTGTTTTGAGAGTCTCATCTTTTCACATTTTTCTGTATCTAAAAACTGCATTTTACTAAACCATTTAATAAATGTAAAACTCATTGAAGAAAGTAGGTAGTAATTAAGTGAAGCTATTTAATAATTGTCATGATAGTCAAGGTCAAGTTAATAGCTCATGTAATTCTTAAATAGGTGACATCAGAGGCAATTTAACCAATCATCACCATTATTCACCAGTGAATTTGCATGGTGCAGTTCTGTTGGTTGAAATTAATCAGTGGATAGAGGGGGACTGTACTCATGTTTCAAAAGATCTCATTGGTAGATTTGATAATTTATGCATAAACCAAAAGAGGCTCCATGCACCTGTATCTGTGGCATTGGGCTTTATCCTCCTCCCAACATAGCTAAAATGCTGTCTCCTCAGAGGCAGCAGAGTGCAGATGATGATGAAATGGAGAGTCAGGGGGCATGTGGTGTTATAACCTCAGCACTCCGTAGCAAAGCTTCTTAGCTTCAGTGTCTCTTGACACTCTGATGACCCTCTTCATTTCATGCCCGGACCTGAAAATTTCCCCCAACTGTCCCTAAAAAGAGGAGTTAAATCAGGACCATCTGACAACTCAGGGACAGCTATATTCTTTATTTGCAGAGCTGCAGGGTGAAGACCTCAGGGGAAGGAAAGAGCCCAGAAATATTTATTTATGAGATTACATATGGATTTCCCTTTCCAAGGCACAATTTCTTTAGAATTGTTGCCCTGACTTTCCCCTTTCACTCCCTTCAGCTCAGTGCATTAAGCCAAGGTGCCCATACAGACAAAGAGCTAGCTTTTGCCCTCCTTCTGTGACCTAGACATTAGAAGGCGAGACCTGCAGTAGTACACAGCCTGGCCACTCCCCTCCCACTTGCTCTGACTGAGTAAGCACTGCCATCTATCTGCACTCAGGGGATATGCCCCCCTTTCAGCTGGTCTGCTGGAAAAGATTGGACAGTCACCACAGAGTGAACTCAGCTGCCTAAACTCATAACAGCAACTAGTCCCAGTGAGAAGCCTCTACCTGTTACCCTCATGAGGAATATGAAAGGGAGTTTACTCCACAGAGCTGAGGCCCCACCTGCTATTCTTATTTCCAGTCTCTTTTATGTTAGACCTGAAAGAAGAGGGACTGAGAGTGGAATTTCATGAGGTTTTATACTTAATGATTCCAATAGAATTTTGTTTTCAGTTCACATTAATTTCACTCTCACCCATGGAATTCCTAGAGAATTGTTCTGTTCCTGTGGGCGTGGATTTTCCTAGCTCCATTCTCCCTACTTGTCAAAGATCTGATGTCTTTGTAAGGGCAGAATCTAGCTCTCTTCAGGCTGGAAGATGTCCTAATTTAATGCCCTGCAGGAGACCCATCCAATCTGGATGTTGGATGCAGAGATATAGCACAAGAGAAGTAGATTCCTACCCAAAATCTTAGAATTACTCAAGGCTCGCACTCTTTCTGCTGCAATCCCTCCCGACCAAACTCCAAGACTTCAAAACATACATTCCCTCTTGGAACCAGAGTAGATGGAACACCAGTGTTTTCTTTATCATCCCTTTTTTATATTGTGTCCATGCCAAACTTTCATAATCTGCTCCCGAGTCACTCAAAACATTTCCACACTACCCTAAAAGAAAGAGATTATTTTAAGCATTTCAAGTATAAATTGCCATTTATAAATAAAGGCTATTAATATTTGAAAGAAAATAAGTGTCACTTCATAAACTCCTGATTCCCTAATACTAAATACACTAGGACATAGGAAATACTGCTCAGCTTATTAGCTACACTGTTTTAGGGATTTTTCTGAGCTTGTTTCCTTGTTCACACCCTCACCTTTGAACAGACACATACACATAGACACACACTTGTTCTTCACTGAGCCTCCCAGCTCAGTTCATACAGCACTGGAAAAGGACCCTATCTGTTCTCTAGGATTTGTGTGAGTTCTCCTTATTTTCTTCCAGTGTTGCCTCTTGAATCTCTTCCCCTTGTCTTTCCATACACTCAAGATCTTGTACTCAGCTGCTCTATTCCCGCTAGAAGCCTTGGGAGGGGGAGGCCTACCCCACATCTCCCACTCAGTTACTGTGCTGATGTCACTGCTGACTTCATTTTGCTTCAGCATGGCAGGGGAGAGCACAGGCCACTGGCTGCAGGGAGGTGGGAGATCACCCTGCAGGACCCCCTCTTTCCACCTCTCAGGACACCAACATGGCGGTGAGTCTGCACCTGACCTAGAAAGCGCAAGGGCAGGGCCTGCCCCAGAAACACCCCAGGGCCCTGCCCCTCCACGCCAAGCGCACCAGAATGTGGGCAGGTAGGCTCAGCCCAGCAGGATCCAAGTGTGGAGGGGCTTATTGTGTGGGAATCCAGGTGCAGGGTGAGAGGTTTCTGTGGAGGGCAATCTGGGTGTGGATGGCTCAGTGGGGGTTCCACATGTGGGGGTATCTGGATGCACAGGCGCTCATTGGGGGGTTCTGGGTGCAGGGGAAATGGGACTCTTCAGGGGGATCCAGGTGAAGGTGGTTGGGGTTCAGTGGGGGGGGTCTGGTGTGAGGAAGTGGAGTTTGGTGTGGTGGGGGTCTAGGTGTTGCTGGTTGGGGCTCAGTGCAGTGAGGGTCTGGGTTCGGGGGGCTTGACGGGGCAGTCCTGGTGCAAGGGGTTGGGGCTCATTGGGCTGGGGTTCAAGTGCAGGGGACTCAGCGGAGGGTGGTCTAGGTGCAGGGGTGGGGTCTGGATGCAGGGGGTAGGGCTTGGAAGGGAAGCTAGGTGCAGGGGGGGTCCAGATGTGGGGGGTGAGGCTTGGTAGGATGGGGGCTCTGGATGCAGGGGTCTTGGTGGGGTGGTCTGAGTGTGGGGGTTGAGGCTTGGTGAGAGGGTCTGGGGATGACTGGGTCCAGATGCACAGGGTTGGGTGGACAGGGGAGTAGCTCCTCTTCCTCCATGGCTGAGCAGTGATAGGAAAGCGGGGTGTGTGGGTGGGCGGAGCTACCTGCAGCTGGGAGAGGTTTCTGGGAGTGGGTCTGACCGAGCCCTGGTCGCTCCTTGCAGGGGAAGAGCAAGTCCCTACTCCCCTTCCCCCAGCCCAGCCAGGACTAGCAGCTGAGCCCGGCAAAGGATAGGAGCCACTGGCTGTGGCCTCCCCAGCGCTGCCCCTCCACACCCTCCCCCCCCCCGCAGTGATTTACCTTTCTGACAGCTGCTCCAGGGTGCCTGAAACAATAAGCCAATCCTGCTGGGGAGGGGCACATGACCACTCTTGTGGCTTCCCGTTGCTTCCCCATCAGAAAGCCATTTTTCTGTGAGGAAGCAAAAAAATCTGTGGGTGACATGAATTCTGCACCAGTCAGTAATGATGGGATGAGGCAGTGTGTTGATTACAGCTGAGAGAGAGCTAGTGAACTGTAACATATGGGGACCTAATATATATGCTTTAAAAAGTTAAACTGAGAATAATTAATACACAGAATGCTCCTTTTTCTCTTGCCAACTGAGGCATTCAGCACAAAACTCTGCAATTATTTCATTTTTTAAAAAATATTTGAGGGTTACCTCTCTCTCTCTCTTTGTCTCTCTCTCTCACTCGTATGCTATGCCTGGTTGTAAAAAAAAGACAGTAGTGACAGCTTAGTGTGACTATTTTTTATTTGTTTTTTTAAATAAAGATGGCCTCAAGCTGCAATATTTGGATCTTAACAACCACAGATCAGACACAAATCAACTAGGCTTTGGTTGAGCCTATTATGAAGTAGAGGCAACTGTAAAATTTGGATCCAAGATTCAGATTTACATTTTCAGAAGCTACAAAGTAAAAGGGTTTCTGAACACAAGATTTCAGTTTAAGCCAATCTCTATTTTTTGTAGGCATTGTAAAAACAGTTTTTTTCACAGGGGCCAGAGACGTTGGGTCAGGTCCTCTGCTAGGGTAAATGGTCATAGCTCCACTGAATTCAGTGAAGCTGTGACAATTTACACCTGTGGAAGAATTTCCCCATTGTATATAGCCAAGTAAAGTTCATGTTCAGGGTATCCAGAGTTTCCACTCACTCAGGAGTTGGACATTTTACCATCCAGGCCCCTTCAGGTGATACCATGTCCATTACTGCTTTTCCAGAGATATTGCATCTTTAGTCCTGGTACTCCTAGAATTGACTAGTCAGTGCCAGAAATGATGATTTCTTGCTACAGAAGAGACATTCTAGTTGTTCGGAGGCATGGTAAATAAAAAGAGAGAAGAGTATATTTATACGGCAGCTTGATGGCCTCTTTATTAATGAATCCTCTGGGTGCCTTTTGGGTCAGACTGCTTTGGGGCTGGATATGCTGCCTTTTTTCTCCTTGATACTGTTTACATATTCTTCCTTAAATAATGGAGTTATGCACATGTATATCCCCCCAGAAGGCAGGTGTTTTGGCTACGTGACATTCATCAGCAAGAATATTCAAAATGTATATGTGTACACTAGTATCTGCACAGGTTTTCACTGACCACATACTTGAGGAAGGATTTTTAAACAAGGACTGAGTTTTTGGTTTCTTTCTTCTTTTTTTTAAACCATGTAATGGAACAGCACAAGTCTTAATTAACTGCATTCCTTTCACAGCATTCAGCATGGAGCAGTTGGCATCACTTTACAGGAAATGGAGAAAGTGGCTGGTTTAACAGCACAGTGTTGGTGAATTACCTCAGCACAGTGAATTCCTGCTAATTTTGTTAGCTCTTCTACTTTCAAAACTGCTGCTTTAAATCTCCTACTAAGGATGCCCCAGCTCAAAAGAACCATATTCTGGATTTTCTCATTCCTAGGGGAGAAGAATCAAATACAGATTTAGTCCTGCACATCATCACCACTTGTCACCTTGTAGGCATAAAATTCTTGAAGGTTAATCACAGGGACATAGTTACCACAGTGTCACTAGAGAAGTTAAGAATTGCGGAACTTGTTTCTTTATAAGTCGCGGTCCACTTCCATGCACACGTATTTGTATTCACAAAATCCACTTGTGTGAAAATTGCAAAATTGCACATGCAAAGTGGATGTTGTGCCCAAACAATACTCTAGGCCCGATTCAAAGCCCACTGAAGTTAGGGATAGTCTATTCACTGATTTCAATGGGCTTTGAATTAGCTCTTTCTGTACTTGGGGTTATGTGACCAGAGAATAGCCATAATGCAATGTGCTCTGACCATACCCCCTTCCTACTCCTAACACCAAAGAGTGGGGGCAGTCCTGGCATAGACCCCTTATGTCTGTTGTACATTGGCTCTTGTTGAAATATGGTTGCAAGTATGTTCATATGGCTTTTGCTCATGCAAGTATAATGCATATAATGAGCATGGATAATTACTTACCGCTATCCACTAGAAGTAATTTAGAGCAGGGCAGCAGGCAAGTTGGTGGAGCAGTGAGCAGAAGTCCACCTGCCACCCCTAGGGAACTCAGCTGTCTAGTGGATGATTTCATTCTCTAGGGCTGTCAAGCCAGCACTAAATTCACTTTAAAATTAGTGGGACCAATTTCTGTACTACATTAATATTTGAGGTAGAACTGACCAGGAAAGTTCTGGAGTGTTTTCATCTTCAATCACTATGATAGTGGATTCAATACTGTGAATCTCGAGCCAGCCTGTTTTAAAGAGGAAGGGTGCTCAGATCTGGAGGGTTGGTTCTGGCTCCTCTATGGTCATCACCCTGAGAGGCTGAGAACATCAATGAAGAAAATGTCTTTATTTACAGGGTCCACAGTAAATATGGCCAGGTCTACGCTAGGAGCTCTGTACCCCTATAGCTATACTAGCTGGCAAAGCACTCATAGTGTGGGCACAGCTTATAGTTGGCAAAACTTTGCTTTTGCCAAAGTAGTTCATTCCAGCCCTTCCACCCTGAACAAAACAAATTATCTTGGCAAAAGCATAGTTTTGATGGTCTAACTGTGTCTACACTAGGGGCTTTTGCCCACATAGCTATGTTGGTCAGAGATCACACCTTGTCACATCCCCTGACTGACATAACTATGCCAGCAAGAGTCTGTAGCATAGACCTGGCCTATGTTTCTGCAATGAGAGAAGGTAGAGAAAGAAAAGAAAATTGCACAAGGAGCTTTTTCACAAATGTAGCGTACTTTGCATTCATGGATTGATATTTCCAGTAGAGATGTGTAAAACATTCAACTTGCACCACAACAGTACCTGAAACCAGAACAGGTGTATTTTACTAACTTGAAAGCACAAGCATGCTTGATTGCAAATATTAGACTTACTTCTTCAATTTATCACCAAACTAAAAGAAATCAATATGAACACAACCTCCTTCTTTGTCTAACAGGGTTGCCCATGAGGTAAACATTGTCATTAAAAGTTTACAATATTTTGTCCAAAGCTGCATTACTTACAGTTGACTTCCCTTTTACAGACACAACTTCATTTAACTTCAATTGTTGTTTCAATCTAGTTCCTATTTTTCCCACTACTGTATCTGGCAACATAAAATATAGATATGAAATATTAAGATACTATATATGGGGTGGGCAACCTGAGCCTGACAAGGAGCCAGAATTTACCAATGTACATTGCCAAAGAGCCACAGTAATATGTCAGCAGCCCCCCATCAGCTCCCGCCTCCCGCTCCCAGCAACTCCCACCCACCGGCAGCCCCGCCAATCAGTGCCTCCTCCTCTCTCCTCACACCTCCCAATCACCTATTTCATGGCATGCAGGAGGCTCTTGGGAGGAGGGGGAGGAGCGAGGGCACTGCAGGCTCAGGGGAGGGTGCGGGAAGGGGTGGAGTGGGAGCATGGCTTGAGCAGTGAGCACCCCCCAGCACATTGGAAAGTTGGCGCCTGTAGCTCCAGTCCCGGAATCGGTGCCTATATAAGGAGCCCATATTAACTTCTGAAGAGCCGCATGTGGCTCTGGAGCCACAGCTTGGCCACCCCTGTACTATATTAATTGATGCATTCACAGACAAGGGGAAAGGGAAGTCTCTTCAGCTGCATCAATGGTGCTCTCTTGTGAAAGGCTTCAGAAATGTGAGTTTCCCTGGACTATTTGGAAAGTCTGAAGAACCCTTTCTCTTAGACTTTGAGGATTTTATTCTCTTAGCCCTCTGTCCTATCTTTTCTAAAAGGCCTTGATGCCTACGCAATTCTTAAATATAATACTTGTAATTTTGAAAGAGGATAACAGTAGGGATGTGTTAAATCATTAAATATTCACTTTTATTAAGGGTTCATAGGAAGAAATGCTTCACTCTGTTCTGCAATCGTGCAGTCTAACAGAGTTGTTAGTCAAACTAGAGTGGATGATGTAGATCCCTGGATTGGAATAATTACATGGTGATACATAACATGAAATATCAAAAAGGGAGATTTAATACACAAGCCTTAAATATTTGGTACAGATGCTGCAATAAGAATTCTAACTTTTAAATATGATAATTTTCTTCTTCTGCCTTCTCCTTTTCCCTATCTGGAGTAGCAATGGTAGCTCTTGGGTAGAAGTCATAGGGATGATGTTCGTATTTGACACACCTTTGTAATAGTCTATCATCCATAATATGCTATCTCATTCCAGAAATGAATTTTTCCTCTGTGCCTTCTCAGAGTGCTCCCCTGGACACAACATCATGTTTTCCAAGTAGTAACACATAGCTGGCCTTATGCCTGGATTTTCAATGCTATTTTGGCCTGGCTGCTTTATCTTGCTGGGGTGATTATTTCTGACCCATTTCATTCTCTAACCCTTTTTCTTTGTCTTTTCTGGGATTGAAGCCAATACTCATGACCACATGTAAGGCGTGCTTGTTGTAGCAGGATTCAACTATCAAGCTTTGAAATGTAAATTTTTCTCAGCACCAGTGGTAACAGTACCTGCATCTACATCTACATTACGGGTAAGCTTGTCCCCGTGTTTCATAACTGGCCATGTTGGCTGTTGTGTAGGCTGTGGAACTTATATGTGGGCTTGGTGTATTTTGAAGTTGCTGACTATCTCTTGTGTTTGCCATTTTCTTTGACATCTTTGGGATTTGCGGAATTAGGTCATAGAATCTATGTCACATTTAAGAATAACATTTTATTTATTTTTAGCTGCAATTAGATATAGGTGTTCTATGTTTTGACCCATCTCGTAGTGCAAGGTTTTCCACTATTGATTTTCTTACAGGTCAGTACTGAACTTTTCAGCTACTAAAATAAAGTGTTTTATTTTAATGTAAGAAATCCATTAATATTTTTCTTTTTTCATCTGAGATTATGAAAGAAGCAGAAATCACTTCTTTATAGCCAATTTTCTAGAATCAGGAATGACTTCCTCATCACTGGCAATTTTAAAACCAAGATTGGATGTTTTTTCCAGAAGATCTGGTCTAGGAATTATTTTGGGGAAGTTCTATGGCCTGTGTTATACAGGAGGTCAGACTAGATGATCACAATGGTTCCTTCCGGCCTTGGAATCTATGAATCTAAATACAATATTGTGAACTTTTTACTGTAGTTTTTCATCTCTTCATTACAAAACATTTTTCCTACAGTAAGTATACTGTATTTCCATATAATAGTGAACAAATGCTTCATATACAGGAAACATATGCTGCCTATCAGAGGCCCACATCTGAGACATTACAGAGGGATTGCAAAGGATCATCCGGACCTCTGACTACTACCTCATGCTGCTCATCCTTGTGGGTACTAATGAGACTGTGAGGTCTGACCCTGCGCAGTTCAGAAGTGACTATAGGGCTCTGGGAGTGAGGGTGAAGGAGTTGGGGGCACAGGTGGTGTTCTCATTGATCCTTCTGGTCAAGAGTAGGGGCCCAGGCAGAGAAAGACACATCCTGGAGGTGAATGCATAGCAGCACGGATGGTGTTGCCAGAAGGGCTTCGGTTTGTTCAGGAAGGACAGGCTGGAAAAAGAGATTAGGTGCTGCCTTGTATATCAAAGATGTATACACTTGCACTGAGGCTGAGACAGAAATGGCAGGCAGCCTGTTGAAAATCTTTGGGTAAGGAGAAAAGGGATAAAAAACAAGGCTGATATCATGATAGATGTCTACTATAGACCATCTAACCAGGAAGAATAGGTAAATGAGGCTTTTTTTTTTTTTTAACAACTAACAAAATAATCCAAAACACAGGACTTGGTAGCGATGGGGGACTTCAACTACCTGCACATCTGTTGGGAAAACAATACAGCAGAGAACAGATTATCCAACAAGTTCATGGAATGCATTGGAGACAGGGCCGTAGCAACAAAGAACGTGGCCCCCTCCGAACGGTGGCCCCCTCCAAACATATGTCCGGGCGGGGCCCCTTACAATGCAGAAACTGGAATGCGGTATTTATTTTGCCACTTTTAGGGGCCCCCTTCCTTGCGGGGCCCCCTCTGGTCAGAGGGTACGGAGGGCGCTCGCTACGCCTCTGATTGGAGACAACTTTTTATTACAAAATGTGGAAAAAGCAACTAGAGGAGAGGCTTCTCTAGATCTGATTCTGACAAACAGGGAGGTTGAGAATTTGAAGTGGAAGGCAGCTTGGGTGAAAGTGATCATGAAATGATAGAGTTCATGAGTCTAAGGAATGGTAGGAGAGAAAACAGCATTATAAAGACAATGAACTTCAAGAAGGCAGACTTTAGCACACTGGTAGGTAAGATCCTGTGGGAAGAAATCTAAGGGAAAAGAGTTCAGGAGAGTTGGCAATTTTTCAAAGAAACATTATTGAGGGCACAAGAGCAAACTATCCCAATGCGTAGGAAAGATTGAAAGTATGGCTTACCCAGGAGATCTTCAATGACCTGAAACTCCGAGTCATACAAAAAGTGGAAACTAGGTCAATTTATGAAGGATGAATATAAAAAAAGTCAGCAAAATGGGCAATCTCCATTGAACAATTTAATATAAAAACACAAATAATGGGACAAATAAAAATCCTGATTATTTTACTAATAAGGCAATGGGACTTCTCCTGTGAGTAGGAAGAAGAAGATTTCACCTAACATATTGAAAAGGAATACAAAAGAAAAGGAAAATACATAAAGCAGATGCTTCTCAGATGATTTTTTCATTCTCAAATGTTTGTAGTCATAGTGATCACAAAGAACAGGAGGAGAGTAGCTTACTAAAAACATTCATTAGTGTATCTAAAGTGATATTGTGTTATCCACATGATAAGCAGAGTTTCAATGAATGAAACTCCTCTCCAATCTTTCCAGAAGCAATCTTGTGGTTATTAGATCTGAGTGCACACAGCAACTAGAAACTTGGGTGAGCTTCTGTGTTGCACCTCTAAAACTGGGGGGCAGGCTAAGGTGACTAACCCACCTTTGTGCCCTCTGTATTCTTGTCTGCTCTAGGGGCTGGAGCCCTGGAGGGCTGCCTCAGTTATGGCAGCCTGTCACCACCAGCATGTGGGCAGTCACACATGCTGTGGTTCCACCACTTTTTATGCTGACATGACCCTCCATCTCTCGCAGCCCCTACCCCCAGCACATCCCGCACACCAGAGTTTGTGGTGGGGTCCTGTGGCTGTTTCCCTCAGCTTCTGCACAAGGAGATTTCTCACCTGGACAAATCTGGGTTTTAGGGTCCCTTTCTGCCCTTCTTGCCCTTTGCGTGTAATCCATCAATTGGGTTATATGTTAAAAGTTTTTATAATAGCAGACATTTTACTAATTGCAGATCTCTCTATTAGAAAAATGTTTAGTAATCCAGTGAAGAAAACTAAAGTATTATCCCTTCAAATCTAAGCAATGCTAAAAATATTTAGCAATTCCAGACAACAAAAACAAATCAAATCCACAAAATAGAATATATGTATGCTCAGCAACGTTTGGGAAATAAAAGGCTACTAAATGCAATTGCAAAACAATTTTAATCGGCTACCCCTTTAGGTCTATCATTTGTTTGATAAATTTCAGATGGCACTGCAGTTTAATTACATCAACATAAAGATGCTTAATTGAAGTTGCAGGAAGATAGCAATTTTCATTGCCCATAATTTCTTAAGTTGCCAAGCATTTGGCATGTCAATCAATAGAACGTGATGCCTGACTATTTGAAGTTGATCATAAATCACTTAGTATTGACTATTACACCATATCCTCAACACAACACTGTGTTACAGCTGAAGTCAGTTAGTTGGCCAGGAAAGTGGATATGTATATGTCCCTTTACAGTGCTATATACATATGTTTAATATAATAATAAAAATAAAACATAGAGCATCTCCATATATTTTGCTGTCATTATGATGTTTTCTATGCTCACATGTCATTCAATGATTCTTTCAATGGTCATCAGCAAAATACAATTAATATCATAAGCAAAAATGTAGTAATGTATGGATGTTTCCTTGTGTCCTTATTCCACTTTGGTAAGTGGCAGACACCATCGACTTGGACAACTTAATGTACCATTTTTATACACCCACACACCATACATCATTTGAAAGCTTATTATATCCTCTTTAAGATGAGGTATGGTGTGGAGCTGTCAAATGGTGCCATTATCATAGGAATGGGGATAAACAATGACACCATCAACACATTAAATGACCACGTTGAACTATTTGCACTCATTTGTTAGCTTAATAACTCTGTGTATTAGTTCAAGACCAAAAATTGGATTTCTATTGTGACCTCAAAGCATCACAACAATAATCTAAGGGGTAAAACAAAATCAAATAGTAAATTTGTACAGGTATCCCTGAAATGTAATAGCTCTGGTGACATTTTTAGTCAACATCATCATCATCATCTTGGCCATCATTATGATCTCTGAGAGTGCGTGGTTTACCACAGTCTTCATTGCCTTGGCATGTACAGAGTTCTGTGCAGGGAAAATTGTTCTGACTACAGACATAGTTAATTGCACAGTGACCCCTACTAGTACAGGTATAAATAAGGTTTCGTAAAAGCTCAGATGCCCTGGAGCAAAGCCCCACAGGCCTTGAACCAAGGCCTGTAGAGCTGCCAGGCAGATACCATCTCCAGGCTGCCACCCTGCAGCCCCTGTAACCAGTCTGACCTCTACTTCCCATGACCCGCTGTGGACAGAGACCATGGGAAGTTCCACCTCAAGGGTTTCACAGGCAGCAGCCCTAGGGCTCCTGATTGGCTCCCTGTCCTATATAAACCCAAGAGGCATTCCAGAAAGTGTCCAGGAAACAGTGGGGATTGTCTGTAGCTCCCCGACCATTCCTGATCTATGCTCTGGAACTCCTGGCTTGACCTTGGTTTGTTTTGGACTTTGCCTCCCGACTCTGACCCTGAAACCTGCTTTGGACTCTGACCCTTGGTATCAACCCTGGCCTGGAACTGACTACAAACTCCTCGGCTACTCCTAGCCTCAGGTTTACCCCTGCTTCGACCCTTGGCCCTGATTGCCCCTGTTGGGAGCCTAACACCTTGAAGAATACAGGAAGTATTCATCATCCACCTTTTTCCATGCATGTTGCAATGGTGATCCAGTACTTGGTTTATCTATGTGCAAAGACATCCAAATCTTTGTTTGCCAAGATGCTTTCTTGACATGCTCTTAAGAACTGTCTTCACATGGTGGGAGTTTGGCCAGTTACTTGTCCTTTGTGATGGCTAGCTTGAGGCACAAACAATTCAGGTCTCTAGGGGTCTCCTTTTCATTCTCTCTCTGATCATAGAGCACTGCTATCAACTTCCTTGTTGCAGAAATTGCAGTTTGTCCATTATTCTCTCGCAATTTCACATGATCTCTGAAGCAGTAAGCTCCCTTTGTTTTGACAACATTAAACACAGATTCCCCTCCACCCCCCATTTCAAATAGGGATGACAGAGTCACATCCTGATAATGCATGTACAGCAGGGAGTATGTTGCAGAAGTCAGGAGTGAATGAGTGTGAAATCGCACACAGGTATGAAGCCACGCTTGTCAGTTGTGCTGGTAACTGTACCTGTTTCAATCTGCATGTTAGCTATGTGTTTCAGTTTTCAAAAATAGTGAAAAGCATGGACCAAAATGTCTGTTTCACCTAATTACTCTGGTTCCTTTGACACCAAGAAACCCAAAGCCATAGGCACATGCAGCAGAATCTTTGTGTCTGCTTCCTCTTGAGTACTGTACAAGTCTTGGTTTTCTTCAGCACCTCTACAGGTGATGGCCTTTGCTATTTCGCCATTGGAAAAGCCTCCAGCAAGGAGTGTTTGTGTTGGATGTGCTCCTATGCTCTCAGGTGCATTTTGAACCATATGTTCACAGAGAAATTTTACAAGTGACTGCTTGGTGGATGCCACATTTCCATGGAGACATAGGATGTCCACCAATCACCTGGCAGTTCTTGCATCCATACTTAGATACTGTCAAGCTCTGTCTTCCTGCAGTTTTCAGAGTTAATGTTGTTGTATCTGTCAGAAACTTTGATTACAGAATTAGGTTTGTCAAATCCCTTTTAGGACCTGTCTCAAGTACTCAGGAGCCATTCATCAAATGTGTGGAATTTGTCTCCAGACAATATCTGTATGACAGCCATGGTATCTCTCATGTACACTGTAGTTTCTTTGTTGCATGCTCTTAGCTCATTGATTCTTTTACCCTGAGCTTTCAGCTGATGTCCTAATTCAGTTTGGTCTGTTCTTCTCACTGTTCCATCAGCATGGAAGAAGGACATAAGCACAAGTCCTATTGGGTGACTAAGAAAAGTTGCCATTGAAACATCATCTCTGTGTCTTGCTAGAGACAGAGCTCTGCAGGAAACAATTTCTGGACTGATAGTTGCTGTGATTGTCCCTCCCTTGCCAGACCTAAATTTATTTTCTTGGCCATGTCAGCAAATGTTTTCATGCCAGATTCCTTGCTGAAGAAGCTACATGTCCCATCAATATTAAGTGCACTTCTCACAAATCTCTCCATTTGTTCTTCACCAATGTTTGCTATTTTTAGTAGAGACTCAGGGACATCTGATGTTACCTGTAGTCCAGTAAATATGTTAATAAGCATCTCTGGATGGGATTCAGGTGCAAATGAGTTTGTCATATTGTTGATGACATAGTTGATAAGAGCTGTAACATGCTTTTCACCCCTCTTCAGTGCAGAGGCAAGTACTTATTTGGGACTTTACCTTCACTACTTCTTGTTAGGCCTCTTCTTTCTCTCAAAGCTTCTGCTGATCCATAATATGAAGCTGTGTATTTTCATATCTAATACTAATATTGACCTGGGCATGCACAGGCAATTACAGATTAAAAATTCTACCAGGAGGACTTAATGCTACATTTTATGTACAAATGTTTACAAATGGAGGAGCATTACATTTAGGAATTCACTTACATTTATATCTACCCACTATCCAGTACAAACTATTGGCATGCATTCTACTTCTACTGGTGCACAGCCTTCAGTGTGAGACTGATCTGATCAGCAAATTTCAATTGAAAATATAGAAAACTATTATAATCACTTGTGAGACACATTGACCATTAAGAATATGTGATGTGGAAACATTTCATGTTAGTATATAACAAAATGTTGATTTTTGCCACATGCTAAACAGCTTCATCATTTCTGAAAAGAAAAACTTGCCCATGCAAAATCAATGCATCTTTTAATGCACTTTTATTTGGTAGGTTTGACCAATAAACACCCCATTAAGGTGTTGAAACTAACTTAAAACGTAAAAATTGTAATCATAATCATGTTGCATTTTTTCTGGAACTGTGCAGAAAAGACACTTTCTCATTTTGCGTAACAATGTTTCACCTCACCTACAGGCTTTGGCACCACTTGACAGCTCAGCATCATACCTCATTTAAATGTACAAAAAATAGCTTTCAAATGATGTATGATGTGGGTGTGTGTAGGGTGGGTACATTGAGCTCCAAAAACATGTTCTTTGAAGAATTTCCACCTGCCTATTTGGTTATCTACATAGTGCAATGGAATTGCATGAATAACTCAAGTATTTCACAGGTAGTCACACAGTGATGGGCTGCCAAAGAATCATATACACATACTGCTCTTTTATATTTAGTTTTTGACAGGTTACCATATCCTGCAGCTAGATCGTCCCCAAACAATCAGAAGACCATGGGCAGGTGAAAGAGTCATCTTAGCTATGTCCTTTTTCAGCCCTAATGAGAAGCCATATTTGTTCAGATGATCTGCTAAATGCCTTGCTCCCATGTGAGCCAGTGAGGAAGTGGATCTGCTTCAGGAGTTGTATATTCCACTAGAAAGCCATTCTGAAAAAAGTCTATAACACAGGCAGAGTACATTTAAGGTAAAGTTCAGGGAGGATATTAGTCTAAAATAATTCACAAGTAATGCATCACAGTTTCACAATAGGAAGAAACAAGGTGGACTATATTAAACTAAATATTGAGGTAAATAAAAAAAGTGTGATACCCTGAAATCCATCAAAGTAGGAGGGTTTGCTGACCAACTGAGGTGACTGCATGGAGTCACAGGTTTTGAATTCATATGATCAAACCAGCTCAATTTACATCATTGCATGGTACCACAGCACATGGTCCAGGGAACAGAATGGGAACAAGAGGATAAAGGTATCTGAAAGGTGTCCATGTCCACAGCCAGTGGAACTGAGTAGGGCAACAGCCACCATGCTCCCTGACATTGCCTACTCACACACACCTCCATAGATTGCCAGGAGGGTAGAAGTAACTTGCATGGCCATTCTGGCTTGGTAAGGAAGGAGTGGCAGGGTCTCCCTTCCTCCATGGAGGGGAGGAAGATGTACAAGTGCCTGCCCATTTTCCCCTCTCTGGGCCCTTGCAGGGAACCTAGCAATTAATGGAGATATCCTATCTCCTAGAACTGGAAGGGACCTTGAAAGGTCATCGAGTCCAGCCCCCTATCTTCACTAGCAGGATCAAGTACTGATTTTGCCCCAGATCCCTAAGTGGCCCCCTCAAGGATTGAACTCACAATCCTGGGTTTAGCAGACCAGTGCTCAAACCACGGAGCTATCCCTCAGATCTCCTTGTAGAGGAAAGATGGCAGATAAGAGAGTCATGGCTAAAATAATTCTTCTCCCATTAGGTGCTGGTATTGCTCCACCTACTGATGAGAAGACATGGCACCTCATACATTCCATAACCTGGCACCAGCATCTTCTCTTGCTCCCACTTCAATTTTCCTGCCTGAAGAGTACCCTTTTCAGGAGCCAGAGAATAAACAGAAAGTAAGGGCGTGCTCTGTGAGCTAAGCTTCTCCAAGCCCAGGAGAGAGAAGAGGGGTTAACTATCCCTATGATTTTAGTAAAGGAGAACAAGCTGCATTTCCAGTCTCCCCCTTACTTTTACACCTGCTGAGGTGCTCTAGGTTGTTGTACTCATGTCAAGCCACCATCTTCTGTGAGGTTTTATACAAAGTCAAAGGCCATTTTGAAGATCAAAATGTCTTGTGGAACTAATATCAAGATAAGACTCTCTCTAAGGTCACTGGCTCAGCCCAGATAGATTGCTGGGAAGATATCAAGGCAAAGTAGAACTGAACAGAAAATTCCAATGAAACATTGGTTTGTTGGAATTTGCTAAGTCAAAAAAAATCAGAATGTTTCATGGAGACAACTTGATTTCATCGAAGTTCTGATAGGGCAAAGGCAGCGGTTTCATTGAAAACCTACCTGATTTCCTGCCAAATTGCCTGCCCCGCTTCTTGGCAGCCTGCCTGGTGGTCTGTTGGGGAGCATATGTTTCCAGGGTCCATGGCTCTAAGGCAGCCTGCCAGGCAGAGAATTTAAGAATGTTTGGGTTTTGTTCCTAACTGGATCAATCCCAAATTTCAAAATATCAAAATCTTCCATAAAACGGAGTTACCTTTGTCTGCACAGCTCTACTCAGAAGCTAAATTTTGCTAGGCTTGTGTCAAGGAACAATCCTCTCTGTGCTCAGTCATTCAGCAACTCTAGTCTACTGTGCTTATGGGAAAGCACAGGCCTTTGTGGGCTCATTGGCTCAGCACCTATCGCTTCCTGGGCAGATGCCAAGGCACAGACTTTTTGCAAGATTTATTGTCTCAGCCCTTCTAATGGCCTACACTGCTGTCATGGCAAAGGACCCAAGTTTTCGACCCAGCTCCTCTAGCTTGCTGGTATGAAGTCAAAGGAAAACACACTGTGAAATCACTCGCTCAGCCCCTTTAGCCTGGGCTGATTTCAGGGCTCTGATTTCTCTAGGGTCTCTGGCCCAGTAGCTCTAATGTACTGCACTGTTATCAAGGTGCAAGCCTCTTTGAGGTCACTAGCTCAGCAGCTGTTGCATGCCAGGACTTTGTAGATTACTGGCTCAGGAACTCTGTCTTTCTGGATTCATGTCAAAGCTTCTGTGAGACTTTGCTGTATTGAAGCCCAGGAACAGGCCTTTGTGAAGTTACTGGAACATTCCCCTCTAGTTTTCTGAGTTTATGTTGACAGGGCCATTCTTTTTCTTGTGGATTCTATAGGGAAGGGGAAGTTGCAAGGTATCCCTTCTCTTATGGAGAGGAGGAAGAGCTGCAAGTCGCAGGCTCTCCCTTCTTTTCCCTAGTCAACTTAAGGACAGATCTTCCTATAGAAGAAAGGAGGCAGATAATGAGCTCCCAGCTTGGCTAATTCTTCTCACATCAGGGTTGATGCTGTCCCTCCTACTCTCAGGGAGACTGAGAGGTCCATACATTCCCCAGCCAGACAGCAGCTCCTCCTGCTGCTCCCACTGCAGAGTCTCCTTCCAGAGTTCTTCATTAGCTAAAAAAGAGGTAGGATGGGGAAAAAGTACTTGAGAACTGAGCTCTTCCAAGCCTAGGAAAGGGGGAAAAGGGGCTGCTTTAACTCCTAGCTAGGTAAAAACACTCCCATAGGTGTCTACCCAAGGTGTACATAATCGTCTGTCTTCTGCTTCTGCCCAGAAGCTGACTCACAAATGTAGCCCAGCCCAACTACCACATATGGGAAATAACATCAGGGAGACCCACTGAGTAGGGCAGTGCCTCCATTGCTGTCCTAGCAGGGGAGGAAAGGGACAATATTTTCTGGTATACTGGATGTAAAACAGAGGATACAATAAAGGAACCACATGTTCAAAGATAATTCCACTGGATCTGTCATTCAGGAATCTATCACAAGGAAGGGAATACGTGTCAGAGTATTCTCAAAATTCATCACTCTTCTGTTGTTTGTGGGAGGGGGAGGCAGAGCCTCCTCAGCAATACCCCCTCCCCCCAAAACCCAAACCCATAAGGATATGGGCTCCATCTTTTTTACATAGTGCTGGAGCAACGTGCAATAAGCAAGGGTGCAATAAGTCTTGAAGCCCTATGCAGGTGTAATAGTAGGAGCTTAGATTTGCATAGGGCTGTTTAGAGAAGGACTGGGGAGCTTATTTGCATGTGTTCCTTCCCGGTGAATGGCTTCACACCTCTAAAGCATGGATTGATAGTGGATCCTCTTTTCCCTACCTCCATGCACACTTTGGCCTGGATGCCCAAAACGGGTCAGCTCAATGCACAACCAATTTGTATGTCCATTTGGAACTAGCATGCTTCTTACAACTGCATTAATTGGTCTCAGAATTTGACTATTTGTAGTGGCAGGTACCTTATTTTTTTCCTAAAAATCTCTAGGTACTAAAAATGGCCTATTGCTAAGGAAAGATTCTGAGAAAATCCCACCCAAAGTGTCTATGTAAAATGTACCATGACTATCCTTCTCAGAGGTTGAATCAGAAACATAGCTCAACTCAACATGTATCTGACATGCATTTTGTTTTACATAAATTCTGTCTCATGATACACTGAGTTGACTTAATAATGACACATGGTAATTCTTACACCAGATCACCATTGCAAAGAAACATGGTGTTTTTCCAGAACAACATTAAGTTGGGGATACCAAACATTTTATATATACTGAACGACAATATAAAAGGACCACTTTAATGATGGATTTCAACTGAGGTAATAATACAATAACACAGGTTCAATGAATCCTCAATCAAAGAGCCTTGTGTTAAGGAATCACAATACTTCTGACAAAAATATTTAAAGAAGCAGATGGAAGAAAAAAGTAATGCATAAGTAACAGATGTTTGGTCACTATTATAACTAGAGGTAACATTTTCAAAAGTTCCTAAGTCACTTGGGAGCTAATTCTGACTGACTTTCAAAGAAAATTGTGTTCCTAGGTGCCTACATCTCTTCAGAAATTGAGATTTAGGGTCCTACATCACTTAGATGCTTTTGAAAATGTTACTCCTAATGTAGATTACAGGTTATGCACATTACTGACACAAATGCAGTATATTTTTAAGTAGACTCTAGTACATTTACCACATTTCAGTTGAGATGAATTTAAATTTTTAACACAGATGAATTAATTGCAATTTAGTTTTTAATTAAACAGGATGTTTGATTTATATAGTTTAAAATTAGATTTAAAAGGAAAACAGCTTAACTATATTTAGAAAAATATAGTGTAACATTAACAAAGCAAGCTACTAGAGCTGATACTTTATCAGCATGACATACTACTATTAATTTGACTGTTAAACTTTCAAGAAATAAATAACCTCATTTGAAAAATTCTGATGCCTTCATATATCACCCATAATTTGTTTTAACCATTCATTGCAGAGTAGAGTACTTAATAGTTAGCCCCCCATTTACTGGAACCATCAAAAGTAAATTTAGCCTGTTTGAGCATAGATGGGAAAGAAGCTGTCTCATTTTTTATGTTGTAGCCAACCGTATAATATTTAAAATGCTACTTTTATGAATTATAAACCATATTTCCTAATAATTACTAAAGATAGAAACAAAATTTAGTGTATTTTTATAGTGTTAGTACATTTTGTTCTATTGTAAACTATATTTCCTGATAATTACTATAGATAGACAAATAATTTAGTATATTTTATATGGTTAGTACATTTTTATAGTATGGTAAACCATATTTCCTTATAATTACTAAAGAGAGAGAAATTTATATTTTTATAGGGTTAGTACATTTTTATTACTGTACAATTTCTGCAGATTAAGTACTTTGTACTTTTTCTTTTTAAAGCAGTCACATTTCCTCTGTAACCACTTTTTTATTATTTATATAATTTACAGATGATGGCTCCTTATACTTGTTTTCCTTATTTTGCATTTCATAGTTTCTATATAAATGTATGTGCTGCTAATTTTGAAAGAAGAACAAAGCGTCTGGGAGACATTGTAGAAGTTAATGACAGTGTTAAAATGATGACAGATTGCTTTAATGGTAGATATGCACTTAATTGGAGGAAGTATAACAAAATGTGCTATTTCATACTACTAAAAAGAGTCAGTCAGGAGCCATCACCCATTTACAGTCTTGTCTTAACCCAAATCGCAATGCACATATAGTGTGATAACTGATAGACATTGCTAGGCATGTATTCATGTACTGTACATTCATTCCGACAACCCATTAAATAGTGTTTGTTAACCTTTAATTCAGATGTCTGCAATAAGATAATATAATGTAAAACACAAGTCAATGGAGGGTCGTAAAGCTGTTTCTGCTACAGTTTTTATTAGCCTGTTATTCAATGCTGAATGCAGCTACACCCTGAAGCAAGTCTTGTATAAAAGTACGATGTCAATATATTATGATACAAACTCAACCTATAAAATCAATGACAAGTATTATGTCTATTGCTATCACCCTCTAAAATATAGATACTGTTTTTAATGGATGCAACTGTGTTAGACTCAACATCACTGTGCTACTAACTTAACCCTTTAGGTATGGAACACACTTGTATGGCTCCTGGATGTGCTCTGGAGGGTGCTGCAAAAATCAAGAAAGCATAATTGGCAACAGGCTATTTAAATGTTAACCCCGTTTTAAAATGGGATTGAATCAGAACAAGATTCTATTCCACAATGCATTGGTGGGCTGACTGGCCATTGCTCTGCAACTTTTGCAGTTACCTGAAACAGTGCAAAGTGTATGCAAATGTTACTAACTCAGAATGGTAACATTTTACTCTCTGTTTGCACTGATGAAAACAAATGCCCAAGTTGCAGTGCCACAGAGAATCAGGCCCAGAAAAACTGGTTATGGTGATTTCTGTTCAGTTAAACAACTACTTACTGTCAATGAAGCAAACAAGAGTCACAACAACAGCAAAGGATTTTAAATGATTTTTTTAGCTTTGATAGTGAAGAAGACACTTCCTTTAGGATCTAGGCCTGTTATCCTGCTGTACCATTCTGATTTGTTATGACGCTGTATAACCACCCTGAATAATATTTCTGTTGATGGAACAAACTATGTCATTTCTCATGATGATGTAAGTTTTGGTTCTACATTCATGGATGTCACCGCCATTGAGTGCTCCAGTATGTTTCATTTTCACATTCAGCTGACAGCAGGGTTGTTTGCTCTGAACTCTGTTTTGGATGCTATGGAAAGTCCATGTCATTAGCACATGGTATGAAAATAGCAGTTATACAATAATTGATATATGAAGTAATTCAGTATGAATTGATGTAATGGAATAAGTACATTGATTTAATCCTAGGAAGAAGGGATCCATAGGGCTCCCACAAAGGTCTTAGAGCTGTGCCCAAGGTAAATAGCATGTAGTAATATGTTCAGAAAATGATAATGTAAACCACAGAAAAATAAATTCTCGGAGTGGGAAGCTGTTGAACATTAAGAGCCAGAGAGGAGATAGTCTCTGGCTTCATCTCTCCCTACAAATCAAATCAGTGAATAGGCATGTTGGATAGTATTAAAAGATGTTTGCTTGACATTGCTCAGAAACCATTTCCCATGTTGCCGACTGGTTCTTTGATTCCCTTATATATCTCACATTTATCCCTAGGAGCCCAGCTCCAGCTCTGCAACATCCTCTCCCCACCATTTCTGAAAGACAATGGCCACCCCAACTCCATCAGCATCAGTATACCTCTCATCCATAAAATAAACATTCCTTTGCTGGTCCCACTGATTCTTCCAGTTTCTGAAGCCCATTGAATCCTCCTTCTGTATGAAACAATTGCTACATATACAGTTCAGATAATTGGATGATTCAGATAAACTCTGGATACGCAAACATATTTGGGGTCTCAGCTAAAGTCAAACAGAACCTCCACATCTTTTGATGTTGGGCCATCACTGATAATTATGAATGTGAGATTAGGTACTTTTATTTATTCTTGTAAATAACATCAACTCTTCCTATTAAGATCAACTACTCACACCTTGTCAATTGCTTTATTAGCATTGTTGGCAAGTTCTGCAGAAGCTTTAATTAACCACTCATCATAATTATGGCTAGTTTCCAAAATGATCAAGGTAAATAATTTACACAAGGTTTATAAAAAACGCTTTTACTTACTGAAACACTGTATCTAACAAAAACTTCTTTAATACTGTCATGCTGCCTGGAGCGGCTCACAAACATGGGTGCCAACCTCAGGGCAGACAGTTAAAAACCAGGGCACAAACCCCAAACTGGTTGTGTGTTCTATAATTAGATTTCACCAATCAAGTATCAATTGTAAACTCTTCAAGTACCATCACAGCCTTACCATGGAGTTACAGACAGTCCCCTTGCGTACTCTAGTCTATCTTGCCACCCAGGCAAGCCTGCTTTTGTGCTGAATGGTCCTTTACACCAAAAATCACAACAATATTCAGGTTACTTCCAGTCCCAAAGGACCAGTCACTTACCCCAGGTCAATTGTACCTCAGATCTCTCACCAAAGACAATGCGTACAGACAATACTGTAATAAATGAACTAAAGATTTATTAACTAGGGAAAAGAAATAAGATAGTTATTTACATGGTTAAAGGAGGCAAACATACCCACACCAATGAGTTAAAGATTTAGGTTTCAAAGGTAATAGAAGTTGCTGTAATATGTAAGCTCTATATATCCTTAGGGCTAACCCATGCTAAACAGCTTGGGGATCCCTTGATTAAGTTCAGAAATAATGCCCTCTCCAAATTCCAAGCAGCATAGTGATACAGTTCCTTTTGATCAGGGGATTTTTATTCCCTTCCCCCCAGAGTTCAAACTGTGATGGGATGAGTGTTGTGCATGCCCCCTCTTCCTGGGTGTTGGGGGAGCAATCAACAAAGTCTTTACTCCACTAATGTTCCAAAATGGTTCATCTATAGGCCTTCTTTTGTTGGACAGGAGATGAAACCTCACATTGTAAACTAGTATTTCACACTTGGTAATGCCTCTCTCCTGACTCTGAGGGTTTCCAGCTTCATAGTAAACACTTTTAAAGTTACAAAGAAAACACTTAAGGAGTACTTTATAACATGGGTATAGATATTATAGGTGAGATCAATACATGCAGCAATTCACAAGCATTTCATAAAGTCTTATAAACTTAACATCTATTTTAACAATGCTAACACACAGGTTTCCAGCTATGTATTTGTCAGCGTTCAGTGAGGCCTAGAGGCCTTGGCATGAGCTGGCAAGTGGTCTGCCAGCATCAGAAGTACATAAGCACAAAACATAGAAAATCCACCCTTTAAACAATGGATGTGTTAAGAAAATGGACACTAAATCTGAACTAACTAAAATTGGGCCACCCTGAGCATTTAGAAAGATAATTAAACTTTTCAGTGCAAATAACATTTGGAAGTCAAAAGTAAAAAAAACAAAAAGCGGACAATTGAATAAGCTCAGGTTGATGATGGGCATTAAACAGGCTGTGAGGAGCACTGAGTGCAGAAGTTAGTTTTAACTACACATTTTAATATTAATTTTTCCTCTCCAATGAATTCTTTTGGTAAATCCTGGTTCAGCCAAAGGTATTCCAGAATGAGACATTGTGTAACACCAGATACCATGGACTGTATGTGTCTCAATGAGATCGGTATCTGTGATGTCACTGTGGTGCCATCGGTCTTAGTATCTTCAGCAGACTAAGAAATACGAAGAGAATGTCTCAGAGGGAAAAGGAATTTTAAAGAGCTCAGTTAAAATGTATTTCTGTTCCAAATTCATCTCCCCACCTCTGTGCTGAAAGCTTCTAAAATTCTTTTGCTTAAAACTGTTTTCAATTTTCTTTATAGCTCAGTTTTAAAAGGTGGGCTTTTCAAAAGCAGTCAGCATTGGCTGAATGCTGCTGAATCGGGGCCATAATAATTGCTAATGTTGCTAAAAACTATTTTCATGAAACCTTAAGCTTTTATTCTGCCCTCAGTACATGAATGTCACTCCCATTACCCTTAATTAGTGTTATATGTGCTCCTTGAGAGGAAAATAGACCCTTTAGCTATCAATTGTGACTTTTGAAACAAAAAAGTCATAACCTTTTTGAGTTTCTGGTTGAAATAACTACAGTATAAATTCAGTTAACAATTGTGGCAGCTGGGACTCAACATAGGGAACTAGAAATATTGTAAATATGAAAATGTTGTTGATTTAAAAAAAATGAAATCTAAGGGTGAGATAATATAAACATTTCAGTTCTTTTTAACATTGTTTCCTGTCTTTTCCAGCTATCAGTCTTCAGGATTAACCACCTGACTTCTGTGGAATATTCCAGGTGTATTCTGACACAGAACACAATTGCTTTCCTGGTGTATGCATATTACCAGGTGTGTTTTAAAGTAGCAGCGATTTCTATTGAATATTAATGGATAGCAGCACTGAAAATATGGTGGAAAATCAGTCTCAAATGTGTGTATGTATAGCTATTTACCTACCTACACACTGTAGTATTGATTGACCCTGATAACTATAGGAGCCATGGCATACAACTAAATATCATAATAAAGTATTCTAATTCCCCGTCTTCACTTTCTTACTGGGAGTCCAACCTATAAGGTGTTACACTCCTCCAAGAAATGTCTTATGATATTGGGCTCAAATTTCTGACATTTTCACTTTTCAGGCTGCTATATCTCAGCCCAAAGACAGAGAGAGAGAGAGAGAGAGAGAGAGAGTTGTTTTGCACAAAAGTAGTTGAGGGGTATTTTATCATGAGGAGAATGGTATTGTGAAAAAGAAAATATTTGATTTTAATTTCAACATCTCTCATGTCTCAACAGTTATTGAGGGAATGTCCAATGAAAATTCAGTTTGACATGACTGAGTCATGAGCATATAAAAATCTTTGCACACACAGTGTATGTTCAAAAAAAGAACAGGAGTACTTGTGGCACCTTAGAGACTAACAAATTTATTTAAGCATAAGCTTTCGTGGGCTACAGCCCACTTCTTCGGATGCATAACTAACTTCGGATACAGACTAACACGGCTGCTACTCTGGAACAGTGTATGTTGCAGACATGGTGCCCACTAAGTGAAGTGGCACAGCCAAGGACTGCCATGCTGTGAACAATTTAATGAAGGCATGCAGTATGTTAAGTAGTGATTCACAGGATCTGGCCCAGGCTGAGTTTCACCCATGTTCAGCCACAACCACGTTTATCGACCATTGTGTAGAAGAGCATAAAGAGTGGCTGTGGAGGGAGCTGAAAGCAATAAAGTGACCTATGCATATTATATTAGATACTGAAGGAACCTTTCTTCTGAACAGCTTAATCAGCAAGACAACTGAGAGTAAGACAGGTACTATAATTCAGTGTCTTCTGCAAGATGAATGCTTAATTTCATCTTTATCAAGTGCTTGCAACACTATTCCTCTGACCAATAGTATAAACAAGCATTGAAGGGGACACTGGGATCACTTATTGCAAGGGGTTTAGGTACCTCAGACCACCTTAATACATGTATGTGCACACATCTACATCTAGACTTTTATTTAATTCATGATGAGACAATATCATATATTTTCATTACAGTCCTCCTAAAACTTCTCCCAAAATGAGGTACTGCAGATGACACCAAAAGAGGCAGCAGCAGTATTAGTTACAGCATGACATCTCAGGCATTACTCTGAAAGCATGGAAAGTCAGGCTGTGACCCTAAAATGGGTGGTGTCAGTGAAAAAGTCATCAGAGCTAGAAAATGACATCATCACTGAACTACCTCCCCAATCCTAATCTTCTACTCAAAAGCCTAAAATGATCGAGTATATTATGCATTACCTCGTACAACTGATCATTTTTCTAGGGACTGGTTTTAACTGAATATGAAGGGGCAGATTCAACATTGCCTTGTGGTCCCTTTGTGCTGACTATACCAGTTTGCCAAGGATAAAGGGCGGGTGTAAGGCCCATGTGGTGATAGCATGGGGAGACTATATGCCAGGTTCAGAGCTGATACCATCATCTCTGCACTGCTCCTGCAGAAGACTCCGTCATAAAGAATGTTCCAAAGTAGGCTGGGGGCATATTGGGGATAGGCCAGAGGACTGAGGAGATAGATCAGAATGAGGAAATAGATCAGAATGAGGAAGAGGTTGGCTGGAGTGGTCTTGTGCCTCAGTGATTCCTCTCAGTGTGTGCCTTAGTGTGTGCCGAGGCTTAATTGTTCCCTGGAGGCCATGAATAGGGGTGTTGCAAGCTGCCTCCCCTTGGTCCCATGAATTCATCTGGAAGTTGTTAGTCCCCTAGTATTTCAAATACTAGCAACCAGTGCCAGTGAAAATCACATGTAAATTAAGTTATAATGGACCAAGTTCATCACTAATAAGAAAGCCATACATCTATGTGGTGGCCCCCTTAGTAGTGCAGTAGTTGAATATCAAAAGCCAATTTTTTAGCAAATTGGCTTTCTTTAAAAAAAAACCCCATATCCTTGGCTGGAGAATGGGGCATGCATCCCTTTTGATACTTTTACCGTTTGCTTTCAGTTTTGAAAACTTATCTTCAGCAGCATCTCTTTGGGGGATGAATTTTCATACACTTGGGCTTAGTGTCCGATTTTCTAATCTCTGTTGTAAACCATCTCTCTTTCCTCTGTATAGTAAATAAGATCTAGTGGATACACACTGACTAAAATATCCCCAAGACACTCCCTTTGAAGTTTTTGATTTGGCTGCTCTTTGCCATACTGATAATCACTGATTTACTCTGATGTGGTAGATTCTGGTAAGGTAATACAATCTGTGGACATTTGGTTTGCCATTCATATGCTGCTGAATGACTGCATGTTGCTAATGATTGCAAGAATAAATTTACAAATGTACCTAGAACAGCTTTTTTCTCATCAGAAACTGCACATTTTCAGAGAGCAGTATAGTACAATTCCAAAATGCACAAAAAGATGCATGGAATAACTAGTGCTGCATATTCCAGTCAGCTACGACATGAAATGTGGTCTTTCTCCGCTTTCTCTTCTTTTATCTCCAATATTAGTGCCAACAATGCATGACTACACTATGGAAGACCATAGAGTAGCAGTGTAATAAAGTGGTTCTGACTCTAGCTGGTCTCAGATTGACCTGATTGGGCTCTGGACTCCAAAGAGTGTTTCACTGCCTTCCAGCCAGTGCTGTGCAGTCCTTAGTTTGGAGAGCTGCCATTGGTAAATCCAGCTCTGCCTTGAAATCATGACATACATGGTCTGGCAATAGCCTCCTTGTTTTCATTCTCACTGGGCCTAATGGTAAACATACCAAAACAAACATAAAACAGGTGAGCTGGTCAATTCATAGTAATGTGTCCACCAGATCTATTTGTGTGAGTATGCCCTGAAATGCACAATAAGGAATGATCAGCATGTGACCCATGCATGCTTGTTGGAATGGGATAAAAGGAATGACAGTGTAGTGTTCCACGCCATGGTGGTTGGGAGATGAATGATGTGTAAAATAGTGGTTGGAAGAGGGATGATATGCCTTGTCTCTCAGCCCTCTGTTCTATGCCAATGCGGTTTATATCCAGGGGATCTCAGTTTGATTTGGGGATTTCTTAGTATAGCACCTTGTGTTGTACTGCAGGCCCATAGAAGACTTGTGGTTAGGCTCACTAGTTTGAATTCAGCTGTGGACAGTTAGGACACTCTCTTTCATAAGTAATAAGGAGGGGCTAGAAGGAAGCCAATGACAAAAGAGGCTCCCATCACCTCCTCCTCACCTTTCAATTGCTACCCGATCCTACTTCAATTGAATAAAGTTGCAGTCCTTTAGCCATTGTAAAAATATATGTGTGTCTATCCCCAATATTTGTCCTCATCACACTAACATAAGAAGCTATAGGGTTTTGCACTGAGAGTTGGGGCCTTTGCTTGGTGGGTGGGTGTGGGTTTTTTTCCTGCAAGTTGTGTAGCACAGGTCAGGTAGCAGAGTGTCAGAGTTCGCCTGGAGACCATATTGACCATGCAGGGAGAGGCAAAATGAGTTCTGCTGACTTATTGTGACTGCTGCAGCTTTTTGCCTCACCCTGGGTATAAAAAAGGAAGAGATGTGACCCTTTGGTCAATGGAATCTAAAGTATGAGGCTGAGCAGTCCTAAGAGAAGAACTCTAGAAACAGCCATGCTGGGAGAGAAGGCTGGGGCTACAGTTTATGTTATTTGTTTTGTGTTACCTTATTAATAAAGTCAAACCCTAGGAAGGGATGAGATTTGACCCTAAACAGCATGTATTGACTGTGTTTGGAGCAGGTTGGTAATGCTACCTACCCACAGGCCTCTTGAGTCTCCTGATCTGATCTATGATGTCTGTGAATTGCTGTCAGGTTGACCTGCAGCTAGAATAGTTCACCCTTCCTGAAGAATAAGGAGTTTACTTTGAAAATATTTTCTTCCAAATCCACATATGACACCTTTATATAAAAAAGTAAGTTTTCTTTGTCTTTTATGATTTCTGTAATATTAAGTGCTAGTCTTAATGCCATCCAAATCATGGTAAATATCCAACATGTACACTGAGTCAGGAATGTTTTCTACATCTTAGCTCGCTCATGCATTTAAATGGATAGCAGAATATTGAAAATAAGTCTATTTACTATGTTCATGCTTAAGTCATCCCTTTGTTATATAGGGCTCTAAATGTTTGATGTATTTCTTGAAAGCACCTCCCACACAACAGAATATCAGTATGAATTTAGGCAATAGTTTTGAGGTGCATTGTTAATACCTGCTATACACTACTCTCTCAGCCTTCAAGACCTTTTTCCCATTGCCCCCATTTTAATATATGGATTTTTGCACTCATATTTATAAAGAAAACTCTGGTATTCAGAAATGCTGATATTCTCTGCGGAGGATGAAATGAAAGAAACATATTAAAGGCCCAATTATAGATCCCCTGACTCAGGGAAAATTCTTCAGTGGGAGCATTGTCTGAGTAAGGAGTGAAGGAATGAGAGTCCCAAACCATTCAGATGATATGTTTCTTGCAAACTCGGCAAAAAAGACAATCAACGGATTGTTCTGAGTGACAGTGATTTAAAAAAAAGGGAAATAGAACTGATGCACAAAGGAATTCTTTAATATTTTCTTTTCCAAAATTTCTCAAACCATCGCTAGTAAACAGTACTATAGCTGTAGCCGCCATTGACCTTAAACATTAACAAGTTCAGTGATATCAGGTTGCTTATAATAAAATATATTTTATTTCTCAAGCATCAGATAATTAAAATATATTTTCTTGGTGAAAGCTCTCTCATTAATAGACTTTCAAATTGAAATATGCTATATAATATCTCAGCTGAGTAACACCAATTTGTGTTTGTGTGTGTATATGTGTAACCCTTCTGCCAGGTGGAGCTGGCAGCAACCAGGGCTGAGTTCAATATCTAGGGGTTCCTTTTCAACAATACAACACAGAACCGGATCGAGCCCACACCCAGTAACCTGGGAAAATTGCACACCACCCCTGGGCACTTGGAGAGGCAATACTTCCCCACTCGCAAGCAGAGTCTGAGTGTAGAATAGAAACTTTTAATGTAAGGAGAGAAGTCATCCGACATTAATTAGGGAAAACGCCACAGCAGGATTAATAAACATAAAACTGTGAGCAAAACACCCACCCTAGAGTGCGTGGAGCAGAGTCTTCTGCCTCATGTTCTTGAGTTCTACAACCAAAAGTTCCTTTACTGTGTCCCCCTCTGCTCCCTCACCATACCCCACTCGCTGTGGTTGTCCTTGGTCAGTGAGGACCCAAGGTTCAGAGATGCATTTGTGTGAGTTCACCTCCCAACCAGGGAAGAAGGCACCTTGCTTGCGCCGCCATCTGAGCAATTGCTCTGGCTGGCCGCCCCGCCAGCCGCTGTTCCTCGCTGCCTGGATGCCCTGGCAGCCGACTGCTTGCCACTTTCACTGGTTGGCCATCAGTTACCTTCTGCTGCCACCTGCTGTGACCTCTGTAGGTCACTCTCCTAGTGATTTTTAGCTCTCAGCAGACTGGGCAGAAACATTGCCCCACCACAAGTGATTTCAGCTCTTATTGAGTACTTAGAATCATAGAATATTAGGTTTGGAAGAGACCTCAGGAGGTCATCTAGTCCAATCCCCTGCTCAAAGCAGGGCCAACACCAACTAAATCATCCCAGCCAGGGTTTTGTCAAGCCGGGCCTTAAAAACTTCTAAGGATGGAGATTCCACTACCTCCATAGGTAAGCCATTCCAATGCTTCACCACTCTCCTAGTGAAATAGTGTTTCCTAATATCCAACCTAGACCTCCCCCACTGCAACTTGAGACCATTGCTTCTTGTTCTGTCATGTGCCACCACTGAGAACAGCCAAGCTCTATCCTCTTTGGAATCCCCCTTCAGGTAGTTGAAGGCTGCTATCAAATTCCCCCTCACTCTTCTGCAGACTAAATAACCCCAGTTCCCTCAGCCTTTCCTCATAAGTCATGTGCCCCAACCCCCTAATAATTTTCATTGCCCTCCGCTGGACTCTCTCCAATTTGTTCACATCCTTCTGTAGTGGGGGGACCAAAACTGGACACAATACTCCAGGTGTGGCCTCACCAGTGCCAAATATAGGGGAATAATCTCTTCCCTTGATCTGCTGGCAATGCTCCTACTAATACAGCCCAATATGCCGTTGGCCTTCTTGGCAACAAGGGCACACTGCTGACTCATATCCAGCTTCTTGAAATAACTTAAGGCTCCTAATGAAGCCTATTTAGCTCTATCTTTGAACAGTGGGGAGGAACAGGTTAAACCAGACCATGGGAGAGTCCACACCTTCTGGCTGGGACACCTGTCCCCACCCTTCTTACTTTCACAGGGGTCTGGCATTCGAGCCCCTGGCTTAACGAGGTCCTTTCAGCTGAGGGTGACCCCCCTCATTTGGGACAGGTTAAGCACAGTTCTTCTTCCCTTTATTCATACAATAAAGACAACAACATGGATAACATTTCACTACCCCTGCATTCAGTACTAAAGTGATTTGTAACCGAACCCCAGACAAAGTTGATCACTTTGAGCAACACAGCTCTCTCTGCTGGATATCTTGGTAGAGTAGGTGTGTTCTTGTAAATACAGTTTGCTCCTGAAGTCTCTCCCCCTCCTCAACTAGCTGTCAGAGGAGAGTTCATCCAGACCCTGCTTACATCTGTATAAACCTTACACACAAGTAATACAATAATGTTGTGATCATTGTTTACCTTTTGTGTTAAGACAACTGAAAAAGGTATCTTTCATGGCTTTATGTTATGACCAAAGTTAGTCATTTTGAAATAAAACTACCTAAGCAAATACTAGGTAGTATAAAACAATGATTTATCTCTCTCTTTTCAAAAGATACGGTTATTCAACAGCTTCATGTTAAAAAAAAACCTTAACTCTGAATCTTAAGAACACCTTGGAAAGAGTACATGAAGTGGCAGTGGTAGGTTTACTTTTACAATTGAAAAAAAATGTCACATGTATGTCAACAACTGGAATTTTACCTCATTAGGCAATTTCTGATCTGAGGCTCTGATGATTATTCTAAGCAGAGAAAATATGCTAATTATTCACTCTGAATGTAGAAGGAAAAAAGGTGTAAAATCTCCCTTTAGCCGTGTGACCATGTACTAATTGCATGTCATGTGTCAAAATAATGCAACTCACTTTGCCTAAAGCAATTAGACATACAGAACTCTATTAATGAAGCACTGTCTGTCACTAAAAATGTTTTCAGTGCTATAGTTGAAGATTAAAATATTAACTTCTCAAATATTTATGATAGTTACTGACAGCATTTCAAAATGTTACTTTTAACAAAAGCTTTCTATTCAGCTCCAGTTTTTAATTTGGATTTTATATTCAAAGACGTTATTAACATATAAGCGTTATGTGAAATTTCTAAGATGTCTGGTGAGAGTTCTTTACAGAAGGTACATTAGCTTCTCTGAAGTTTACAGCATCTTTTACCATCACAACATAAACTCTTTCAGAACAAAAAATGTTAAAAACTTGTCTTTTCTTCAAAAGCCATAACCCCGCCCCCTGTTATTTCCCTAATTATTTTCTGAACGTAGGAGAGGAATTTGGCCTTTGGTGGCAATATAGTAAGTTTGGAGCCCCACTTCCTTCTTGCACTCTCCATTCAAGGGGCAGTCACAGCACCCTCTTTACAGCAGACATGACTACCAGACATGGTGACTGGGGCAGGCTATTTCACTAAAAAAGATGGTACCACCTGGATCCTCCAGCACTCCAAACTGCCTATGTTCAGGATGTATTATTTCCCAAGAGGGAGGAGAGTAGGGCTATAGCCCCAACTCCTCTACAGCCATCCCAGACATGCCAAGTGGCTATTTCATTAAAAAGATGGCACCACCTGCACAGCCCCCCTGAACACTAGGCTGCATAGAAAAAGGATTTTGCACAATTCCCACCCCCCCCGAGCAGTGCATCTCAGCACCACCCTGAGTGTGTGCCAGGGCTGATATAGCACATTTTGGTTTATTACCCTTTTTAACCATAATTTAAAGTCTATTTGAGGCTTTCTAAATTATTGTTGCATTATAATATGCAATGCCATTGGTAAAGTTACGGGCCTGATTCTGCCCTGACAAGAATAAACTCTTACTCAAGTGAGTAGCCCTAGTAAAGTGAGACTATTTGCATGATCAAGTGTTTAATTTGTTTAAGTTCCATATGGGGATTATTAAGACTACTACTGAGGTACCTTTGGATTTACAACTTTACCAGGAATATGTGGGAATCATACCACTGTAATACTGTGGAATTATTACCCTACTATTGTATCAAAAAAATCAGCAAATAAAAAAGCCATGTTGTTAGAACTATATCATTTTCTAGTACCATGGTGGTAAAAGCTGACTACTATTATGTATTAGTCCTGCCACTGCTTTATGTTTGGTAAGGGTATTGCCTTGGTTTTGGAGCTATTATGGTCGATGGGAATCAGTTATATGTACTTGAACTAAAAAGGATTTACTTGGTAACTGTAATGGCTCTTTCAGAGCCATTATGGTCTGTCATGTCAAAAATGCACGTGCCTACAGTAGATATAAACAGAACTGTGCAAAAAGTTTTACACATAAACCAAGCCTTTTTGTTGTTGATTTTCACTGACAACCCAAAACAAGCACTTTTTGCTGTTGTACTTTTCATAAGTTTTTATTATAAATGAAGAGCAGTTTCTGCCATTCAACTGCCGTGTTCTGTATTAAAGGAAAACTTATATGGCAGAGTGGTGTGTGGAGGGGGAGCAGGGTAGACATTATTGAAGAGGAAATCTCAAGGAGTTGCATTGTTTAAGGGGATAGCTCCAGTTGACAAAACCAATGAAAAGGAAAATTACCTTAAAGGAAGAGAGTGAGTATAACCCCCCATTCCCATAATACAATAGCTATTTCATACTATCTCCTTGATATATAAGTGCTGAACATAATAATATTATGACTAAAAGCAGCAAAAATTCAAATTTAGAAAATGTAGTAATAATAAAATCCAATATGAAAATACATAGCATTTATGTAGCAGATCTGCCCCTCCATGCTCCTTCCAAAAGGCTTGGGTACTGCAATATATAATGAAGTCATTCCTGTTTGGAATTTTAAAAGCCCACAAAATCAAATAGGGTGGAGGGTTAGGGGAGCAACTTTAAAAGTGTAATAAAGGTATTTGGAAGGGAAGGTAAAAAATGTGGGGTCAATATTTGCCATTCTAAAAGCAACTTTGAAGAAAATTTTTTTTAAAGGTGCATTTTAAAAGTGGAGAGGAATTAAATTAAATGGATTTCTATACAGATCATATTCCATACCATATGGCCCCCCAGAGCAAATGCTTGCTTGTCTGTCAACTGTAGAAGGGTTGGTGGCATATCAGTGTGGAAACCCACCAGGATAAGCAAGGCTCACGTAGCTAGGTCTGAAATGTAGACAGGGCTAATAAAAGCCGTGTTAAGGGCTTTACAAACCACTAGTACCCACTTAAAATAAATTCTCCAGTTTATGGGAAGCCAACATAAAGAAAGTGGGGTGAACATAACACATTCCTGATAGCTTCAACCAGTGAGCAGTTTGGTTTGATTCGGTGAACATCACAGAGAAAGATCATCATGGGATAAACATAGGTGTAGCCAGTGTCAATTGCGCAGCTAAAGAAAAGTTCATACCTCATCTGATAAAGGATAAAAAGACCTTGTAGTGGGTGAACTTTGTCACATAACGCTCGCTAAATTATTTCCAGCCATGTAGTTAATTTTTTGCTAATAAAAAGCTCTCTGTGAGCAAATGAACCAATGATAACCAATATGTTCTTATAGTATCTTAGGGAAAAATTCTGTCTTACTCATGTTTAGTGACTTCCTCCTTTTAAAAAGATGTTTAGAAAATCAGATTCTATAAACTAATATAGGGTGTTCCACATTCTTGCTGAAAACTTCAGACACCATTAATGTATTTTCCTTTTAAATGAAACAAAAAGTAATTGAAGAGGTCTATAATTCATGATGCCTACTGACTTATTACTATTGTTTCCTAATATAGAACTTCATTATGTAGCTATATTATTGTTTTTACAGATCTTTTATTGCACTATGTACATTTTTTTAAATGTCTGTGTCAAAGTTGATTGAAATCATTCCCCAAAATATTACTATTAGGTACAGGTTGAAAATGGATCTACAGCAGTGCAGCTGATTTTTGACTTCCTTGTTTGTTTATTGGTCTAATTTTCAGCAGCACAGGAATTCTATTTAGAAAGCAGCAGAAACCTTTTCATACCAAACGAGCGTGTCCAAAAAAAGAAACAGATTTTACTTTTAGCTCATCTTCAGATTCACAAGGGACAATAAGGGAGATTCATTAGGCCATTTGTTACTGTCATCTGCCATGATTCAAAATGAAATACTAAATGTTTCATGGACTCAGAAAAAGAGCAGTATTTGTCTTTGTGTTGGCAATGCAAAGACTGCATGGCTTTCAGCCTCCATATAAGAGGTCTGATGGATGAAAGGGGGAAGGGTGGTGCCATCTGAATGATGATGGGCTAATATCATCATCCTCTTGTCAGCTATAATAGGCTTTTCCTCACAGAAATAATTCATAAAACCGCTACATTATATTCTATCCCTGACAGGCCCTATCTATCCTGCAACCCAGCAGGCTCACAACTAATAAGAAAATATGTGGTTCAGGAACCCTGAAAAATTAAACAGGTAGTTTATGAACAATTTGTTTCATGGGGATGTTTATTATGTTTATTAAATATTGAGCCTTTAATGTTTTCCCAGTACAGATGATATCATAAAAATGCTGACTTAAGCCTCAGTTGTATTCTTAGAAAGCAGCATTTTACAGCTCTTGTAGTACACAGTAAATAACTAAACTGTAGTGGCTTATCTGTGTACACAGAGTATAATTTACAGAGTGAGAGTAAGTATATTTTATAGTGCATATGCCCTGTATTTAATATATACATAGAGTGACATATGCAAACTACTAAAATATTGATTATTCTCTTTGGTATAAACAAAGTTTCAAGAAGACCAGCATTTCAGTGCTTGTCATGGGGAAGGTCAGGCATAGGTTGGTTTTATTGCTTGTATTAAAGGAGAAACCTTGAGGTTGGTGCTTGAAGCCTCAATACAACACACAGCGTGGGCACTAATAATGAACTTAATCGGAATATTGTTTTGTAAGTACAATTTTTATGGAAATCCTTTATCCAGGCTCTCTTTAGAGAAAACTGGGATAAAATGGCTCAGGGTAAAGAGAGTATCATGCCTTTAAATGTATCTAGTTAGGGATGCCAGAACTTGTGCTCCTTACAGGGCAAAACTCCTATTGCCTGAAAAAGGAGCGCAACATTGATCCCTAAGACAGAAAATGCACTGTGTAGACAAAGGAGTATGAACCAAAATCTTTCCCTGCCCGAACCTTGTGTATTACTGCTTTTGCTGTCACAGTATATTTAATCAGTGGTGCTTATGTGACAGTGTATGCTCTGTAAAGGCAAACTGGCAAGTAGAAGACTTACCCACATCATACAGGGTTAATAGCCTCATAATAATAAACAATGCTCACAATGTTAAAGAAGGCAATAATTCACATATAAATTACAGAAAGCACATGTCTGATGTGATTTACTAAGAGAGTTGTACAAATCTGTGGTTAAGCCCTACACAAATTCACACTTCAGCTTTACTGATTTCCTAAGGACATCTTAATTTCATTCTATGGGCTAATTTTTCCATCACTTACTCCAGTTTTATAGTGGTGTGGCTCTGCTGACCTGGTATATTTACTCCTGGTTTACATCACTTGTAAGTGATAGGAGAATCAGGCCTTTATAACAGTCTTAAATTAAGGCATCCTCATATATATATATATATATATATAAATCCTGAAAATCCAGATAAAAGAGAAAATGTCAAGATAAAGAGACTAAAAGCTTTAACTCTCTGTGGCTTGAGTCTGAAAAACAATGTAACCTAAAAAAAACCCTTATGATTTCTGACATTTTCACAAGACTTGTTTATTTTTTTGCTTTTACAAAGGCTTAGCACATACACTGCTTCTTTTGAACTTCAGGTGTAAAGAATAAAAGCTATTTCCCCCCTCAAACATCTTTCATTTATTCCCTAATGGAGATGGAGGAAAAAAATAATCTCTTGTTAAAGAAAATCCTTATAATGAATGTTTCAAAAGAGGCTGGGGGTGGGGGAGTGGGCGGCGATTAAAGGTCTGTTACTATCAGCCGTAGGGCTATTTTGCTTTCTCTGTGTCGTGTAAACCCACTTCTATAACAAGTGGGCACAATCAATAATGCCAAAAGAGTCACAAGCTGTAAATAGTCTACCAAGAGAAAATTTGTGGCACAAGTCTCCCCAAACACCTTATCTCCTGAGAGGCCAATAGCCAGCCAGCATTTCTACAGAAGTCTGAAGGCACAGAGTTGGAGCAGCCAAGTAATGCACTGATTCTGCAACACAAGTGGGGCTTCCATGAAATTCCAACTCTGGCTTAAAGCTGCTCTCCTTTACCAGCATTGTAAGGAATGCCAGCAGGTAAAAACTCTGCCTGCCCTTCTCCAGGGGTGAATCACCCCTCAAGATCAGCTGCCTCTTGCTGCCACAGAGAGGTGCCATTTTCATCTCTGTGCACTCGTCGAATGAAAGTGTGTCACTTGTGTTTTCTAGTCAGCTCTGTGTTGTGAACCTGTTATCTTCGCTGTGGATCTCTAAGGCATATTGCATATTCATTCCAAGTGCTGAACTCCAACTGGCATCAATGAGAGTTCTACAGGCAGAATGAGTGCAGTCAACAAAATACACCTTTGTAGCATAGAGTGGAGAGGAAAATTTTGCCCTTAAGTTGTTGCAGAAACATGAATATTCTGTTATGTCAGAAGATGTTGCATGATATCATATGCCCTGATATAGTCAGTGACTCATGTTGTGCCACCAATTTAAAGAAATACCACTTTCATTGGCAGGCAGTTGGAAGCAATTAATTACCCATGGATGGCATGTACAGCTGTTGCTTATGTATGAAAACAGAAGAGAAATTAGATTTAATTGGTTTAGCATAATCAAGAAAGTGGCATTTATTTCATTAGAGCTTTTGTAAACTGAGCCACTTGATATTTCCTTTTATCATTTTTTGTAATAGTCAGGCAAAATCCTCTTGACAGCTGAAAAATTCCCAAATGAACCAAAATTGTGGATTATTTTTTTATTCTGAAGGATAAGCTAATTGATTATTTTAGAAGTTCTGCATTATCAGACCAGCGATAGATACAGTATCCACTGTGGTGGTTCTGTCCAAGGAATGATTACATGAAATACATTTAGAATTACATGTATACCGTTACTTACTGTTTGGGTCAACCACAGAATAAACATCATTTTATGGCTGCACATCTGTTGGAGAAAAAATCCAGAGTCCAAAGGTTGAACAGGAAAAAAAGCTGTACATTATAAATAGAGATGAAAAACATCTCTTTAATATAAAGATTATTATTATAATTACTATAGAGCTACTCAGGGAAAGTGATTGTCATAGATGAACAAAATAATTGTATTTATATGACTGATTTAAACATTTACCATAAGTGCATCCCAAATGAAAGTCTATAGCTACAGCTGTAAAAGGACTAGTACTATTTATGTACTTCACATTGGGCCAGATTCTTTTTTCAGTTATGCCAATGAGCAGCTGCAATAAGTCCATCAATTTCATTGGTTTATGCCAGTATGACAGAGAACAGAATGTAGCCCAGCGTTGTTGTGAAATTTAATTTATTAACGATTTTGAGAGTGCTTTTTGCTAAAAGGCACTATATGTACAAACTATTAGAATATTGTTATTATTAAGCTTTATAAATAAGCATCTGCTTTCTACATCATTTTTAGCATAATGGACACTTTCTAGCAATTTAATGTGAATACAATGCAATACAATGTGCATTCACACAATACTGTTTTTATGGGTGCATCCTTTAGTCCTGCAAAGATTAATACAAGCTAACATTTCCCTGTGATGCAATATTAAGCATCTCTCTTGCATTTGACAATTAAGGATAGCAAGGCTAGGTGCTTCACGCTATAGCTACAGTACTGCATGTGTTGAGACTGGTGTCAAACTTTCAAAAAATATATAAAATTTATTCTAAGTACAACAATTCAGCAGACGGTTCACTTAATACACTACAATCACATTATATCCCCATCTTATGAAGCCAAATATTTTTAATGTCCTTAAAGAGAAATCATGTATAAGTGATTATAATGGTGGCCAGGATGTAGCAGTCTAATAAGAGTCAAAGAGAAAACATTATAATTTATAAAGCATCCATGAATGTTCCTTAATCAGCATGCTCTACTAGCAGTACATTCTGATTTATTTTTTCACAAAAGAATGGTGTATACTGGTATATAACACTCACAAATTATTTGTTACTTTTAGACTGTGGGAGAGGTTTAGGGGGAAGAGAGGGTTTTTTAACAATTTTTAAATTATTGTCTGTCATTTTTATCAGAGATGAGCCCAAACCCATCTGCTTGCATTCAAGCAAGCTTGAACTTTGAGAAAGTTCAGACCTAGATCCAAATTTCACTGCTGTCCCACCTTTCTAGACTGGGCTGAACCAAAACCCTGGAACTCCACACCATCAACTTTGGTGACATCCAGAACCAGATCTCTCTTTTGACTGTGTCTTAACTGTTCACATGATATACTCCAATACCCAGAGAGAGAGTGAGAGAGAGAGAGATGCCAGCTGCTACATGTGTCAATATCTAAGTCAAATGAGGATAAAGTGCAAAGCAAATAATAAAGACTTATTTCAAAGTAAAAAATTGTCTCAGGTCAGACGCTGTAAATGATTTACTGAATTTAAAAAAATATATTCGTTAGAATATTAAAAAACACTAAGAAGTTCTGCACACATGGACTCAGTATTTGATCAGTTGGTTTTGGCAGCAGTTTCAAATATTGCTATTGAGAGACAAATATGGTTTGTAAAGTAAAAATGTCTCTGGATGGCAAATAGCATATTATAGAGAAAGTTTGTGTAAACACAATTAATGCAGGACTGGTCATTGTAACCATAAACTGATGACAGATATTTTCATTGAGAGCATTTCTGTAACAGTGTGTTGTGAGAGAGATAGTTTTATGCTACTAATTTGCTCTATTTACCTTTTTAAAAATCTCAGATATACTAAGAAAAAGCAGCATGTACCTGTCTGTCATCAGAGCAGCCTTTAACATTTATTCACCTACTATGCTATAGAATACACAACTACAGCAGCTGGCAGATACATTCAGGAAAACAACTGGTCCCTGTCAACGCCACCCAACCTTCTAAGGCCAAACAGGCAGTTACAAAGTAACAAATAAAGGCCAGCGTTTTGTTTTGCCAATAGCCTTGTGTGTTTTTCCCCTCCTCTTTTGTTCAAAATGTGCAACACCATTAAAGGGACCTGATTAGAACAAAGGAACAAGGATCACTGTAACAATTATGATATAAATGAAAATGCACAATAAAAAAACAAAAATCAGGAAAATAATGCCAGGTGAAGATGAATACACATCCGCTGGGAACAATTACATAGCAGATGCATCCAAAAATTCATTATCAATGTATAATTTGACATGTCCCTAGTAATGTAATTCATTACATTTACAAATAATTCATCACAGGTGTTGGGAACTAGAATGGCATTAAGGATTCTTTTGTTATTCACTGGGAAGAAAGGAAATGTCCAGTTTGTAAATACACATTATATCCAGTTTTAGAAAATGGTTTTGTCTTTTGTTGTATAAATATGCATACCCATCTATGATACCAGATAAGTAATATATAGAAATACTGTTTACATTCTAAAATATATTAATTTTTCTCCACTAACCATACTGGGGATGATAAACATGACACTATTTTTCTTATAAATAGATCAAGAGACCAATCTTGCAAACCCTTATTTATGGTTGCATTGATTTCAGCTATCTATGGTGTATTTCTCATGTTCTAGTCTTGGTTTTAATAAGTAGATTCTTTTAAAAAGGGCAAATCTTGCTCACTTGACTATAGTCCCATTTATCTTAAATGGAATTTTGCACAAGTAAAGTGAGCAGGATTTAATCCAAGATATTTTTCCATGATCCAACTGAAAGCAAATCTCTTTTTTAAACTTTCTGTTTACTGTTTCAGGGGTGATGATATTGCATTGAACTTAAAGGGAATTTTGCTTGTATGACGAGCAAGCATTCGTAAAACTACAATACCCACCTGGGGAAGTGAGGAAACAGATTGACAGAGCAAGACGGGTACCCAGAAATCACCTACTACAGGACAGGCCCAACAAGGACAATAACAGAACACCACTGGCCATCACATACAGCCCCCAGCTAAAACCTCTCCAGCGCATTATCCACGATCTACAACCTATCCTGGAAAATGATCCTTCACTCTCACAGACCTTGGGAGGCAGGCCAGTCCTCGCTTACAGACAACCCCCCAACCTGAAGCAAATACTCACCAGCAACTACACACCACACCACAGAAACACCAACCCAGGAACCAATCCCTGTAGCAAACCTCGTTGCCTACTCTGTCCCCATATCTACTCTGGCGACACCATCAGAGGACCCAACCACATCAGCCACACCATCAAGGGCTCATTCACCTGCACATCCACTAATGTTATATATGCCATCATGTGCCAGCAATGCCCCTCTGCCATGTACATTGGCCAAACTGGACAGTCCCTCCACAAAAGAATAAATGGACACAAATCGGACATCAGGAATGGTAACATACATAAGCCAGGAAGTGAACACTTCAATCTCCCTGGTCATTCTATTACAGATTTAAAAGTCACTATCATTGAACAAAAAAACTTCAGAAACAGACTTCAAAGAGAAACAGCAGAACTAAAATTAATTTGCAAATTTAACACCATTAATCTGGGCTTGAATAGGGACTGGGAGTGGCTGGCTCATTACAGAAGCAGCTTTTCCTCTCCTGGAATTGACACCTCCTCATCCATTATTGGGAGTGGACTACATCCACCCTGATTGAATTGGCCCTGTAAACACTGGTTCTCCACTTGACTCCCTGCTCTCCATGTGTCAGTATATAATGCCTGCATCTGTAACTTTCACTCTATACATCTGAAGAAGTGAGGTTTTTACCCACAAAAGCTTATGCCCAAATAAATCTGTTAGTCTTTAAGGTGCCACCAGACTCCTTGTTGTTTTTGAGCAAGATCTGGTCCCCACTAGAAACTAAAAAGGGCAACATTTCTTTTGTGATCAAATTTCACAAAATCTTAGAAATATTAATTTTGTCAGTTTCTCTCTCATACGAATTTCATCTACCCAAACTAACTGTGATTCACTCTGTATGCTGCATGGATAAGACTCAGGCTGAGGTCCCCATGTCATTAATCATAATGCACTATGCCAAATAGGTTCTAAAACCTTTGAAAACTGGAGTAAGCACATATTTGTACTCAGAGATGATAACATACAGTACCTATTACCAGGTAGTTCGGATCATTGTTACGAAGTGTCATGGGAGTTATTTAGCATTATTATTAGCTCCTCCTTCCACACTCCTTTTGTCGGATAATTGTGTTATGACTTCTTATTACACTCAGCCACTTCAGTTTGTTTCTAGCTGTGACACAAGTAACATTGTGGATTAAGTCCTTATCTGCACCAGAGCTGAGCTCAATGCAGCTGAGAAGCGAGGGTGAGAAGGGTTCCAGGGTGGCTCTGGAGGTGCTCTCCTGATCTCTGGGGCTGCTAGTTGTCTGTTAACCCCCGTATAACTTTAATGTAACTAAATTACATTCAACTGCCAGAGTTTCCAAAGGGCCATTCCACAGGGATGGAGATTGTCAGAGCACACACTTCCTCATGCCCCCCTATCGGGGAGTGCCCAGTCTGGTGTAATTTTGAGGTGACCATGCTGGCTTTACATCAGAGTTCTGATTTCCTTCTACCCTAAGGAAATCTTCAGCTGTCCATTTAGATCAGCTTTATGATTCCTTTGCACAGACTAGTGGTGAGAGGGGTGGGGATGGGGGTGGTGAGCTTGCATAGTATGGGCCAGTATCTGACCCTATGCCTCTGCTCCTGGAAGAGACAAGTACCTTGCTTCAAATATTTTTTCCTGTTCAAATTGTATTCAAATATTATTCCCTGTTCATACCTTATTTTTTAAAAACATATCAAACAATGGCAACATATGTTAGGGTAAATGACTGTAAGGCTATGATAGTATAAATGGGTAAATCCAGATGGTATAGAAATGAACTGAGATGGCAATGGAATATAAAAAAAAAAAATCAAAGATGCATAGGCGAACTAAAATCTTTTAAGTAATTCATTACATGAAGTGGGAGAACAAGACACACTTTGCTCATGAAAGCACTGACAGATTTCCCTCTTCTGATGAATATTCTGACTTGAAATATGAGGCTGAGCCTGTGATCAGATTTATGTAGGTGGACCCACACAGAGTCCCCCTGAAGTCAATAGGGGTCCATGCATGTGTCTCACATTGCAGATCCGGTCTTTAATTTTAAATATAAAGTGGTTAAAGTACCAACATGTTCATTTCTACATCTCCACTGAAAAGAACATTCTACCTCTTGAAGACCAGCATGGTATCATCACTATTTGCCTATCTGAGGGGCGGAGGAGGGAAAAGCTGAGCTATGAAACAACAAGCAACAGCAGCTTAATTTTCCTATTCAGGGCAAATGTTGAAATCCTGGCCTCACTGAAGTCAATTGGAGTTTGCCATTGATTTCAATGGAGCCAAGATTTCACCCAGACTTCACAAACTTCCACTCCAGTTCTGAATGGATAGTTGATCCAACCAACATATATAAGCCTTATCCTTATCCTGGTCGCAAATATTTGTGTGAAGGCGTTTTTGTTCATGTGAAGTTTTAGGAGAGGATGGCTGTTCTTTGTCTGAATACTTAACATCATATGCAAACTAGAGTGAATTCCCTAGTCATTATTCACCATCTGTTACTGAAATTTTCTGTTTAAAATGTTCGGTCAATCAATCAGAGAACTGAAAGAACGCTGTGTGATTTAGGTGACCAATCATGTCCAGCAAACAGTCAAAATGGACAGTCTATGAACACCAGATAGGCTGAACATTGTTTTTATAATGAGTTTGCAAACACTGTGAAATAATGAACATATTTACAAAAATCAGGATGAGTTCAAGAACAGTAGAAAAAGGCTGAAATTCATTGGCTAATTTATTTGCTAAGAATAATTTGACCAGCTCTAGTGATATATCACAAAATTCCATTAGGTGTCACACAATAACTCTGTTTTATTCAATGTATTGTGCTATATCACAAGGCAACTCAGCAGATTATTCACATCACCACTCTGTATACTTTTCAGGATGCAGAGCAAAATCTTCATTGAAATTCAGATCGTGCCTTCAACATTTTTCCAGTGGTATGTTTTAAATAAATAAATTAACAAACTTAAATGGGGGGAAACTAACATTATGGTTTCATTATAGGTATTACAATTATTACAAAACTCTTTTTCCCTCTAACTCTTCATCTATAACAAAGCTATCATTATATTTGCATGTTTTATTATATACTGTAACTACTTGAGGGCACTATGTCAGTAAGCATCAGATTTGTAAGTGACTAGTGTTAAAATCATGCTCAACAAATCTTCAGTGCAATCGTCTAACATGAGTGCTAATAATGCTATATAAAGTGTCATCTTTTATACTAAAAAACCCCACAATCAGCTCTCAATTAAAGCTATGGTGAATTTATATAACTGTTTGGAATAGGCCAATGTAGCCAAAGGACAGTGGCAATTAAACTTACATTTTTTCTACACAATGCAAATACCGAATGGGGTCACAAAACTTGATGCTTAAATAAATTTGGCTGATGTATCTGGAGCAATTTATTTGTCTAATGTTTTACCGGGCTTGCATAGTTAAAGATTTCTCTGGAGATTTAGTACAAGTCAAGTATGAAAGTAGCTACAGTAAAAAGAAAATGGACATTAAAAAAAAAAAAGCTGAAGTAGTTCCTACTTGCAAACTTCTATTCTGCCAAATAATCTCTGACTTAAATACTGTATAAACATCCTGTCAGGACTTCCTCCACAGGTACAGTGGTCTCCTCCTGCGTATGAAGAAAGACGTCATTCCCATATGCTGCAATATGAACCATTTGGCTTGAGTCCTCTAAGTTTGCATTCATGGATGGTAATATAATTGTATTAGTTCTCATGCCAGAAATTTTAGTTATTTAATTATTTTGTCCTTATACAATGGAACAAAATGTGTCTGCAACTCCCCTTGATGTCCATACGCATTTCCCTACACTTATTCAGTACTGCTTTTAATAACCTCCTCTTTATATTTAAAATTGCAAACACAGTGTGGATATAGCTTTCCTGGCAATCATTTTTGGCCAACAATGCAGTTTGCATTTTTATAGGGTCAAATATCCATAGCAAAACAAATTTGGCTGTGTTTGCAAAAGGGAAGATGTGACGGCACTCTGTCTTATGCCTCATGTTGCCAAGTAACCACAGATATATTGGAGTCTATTAATACCAGGCAAGTCTTTCCAGGGCCATTTTATGTGGTAGATTTTGCAATTCTGCTATTAGACCTTTTTGTGGCATTTCCTGCCTTTTGCCAAAAGTTTCCTCTAAGCTCAGTTGTGCGTTGCCTCTCCTGGAATGAATGATTTGAGTAAATGAATGGCTTGGGGTGAGTTTCTTCTTCAAATCAATATCCGAGTGGTTGTGGTCACCAAAATCCTTGATGCCAGTTCAGCACTACCAGGTTAACATAGACATTGATTCTTTTGCTGGGAAAGGACATATCTGGGCCTTACACTGTGCCTCAGTTCATTTTTAATCAATGTGAATAACTTAATGGGCATGAGAAAATACACACAGGCTGCCAAAGTCAACAGATATTTATGAGTGCTAAGCGGTTGGTTGGATTTTTGAGATGCTAAGAGCCTATTTCTCTGCTGCTTTTTTCTTCCCTCTCCTCTTTTTAATCCTACTTCCAAGTTAACTATCTCAAGAGTAGAGTTGGGCCCAAACCAAAATGTTGGTTACAAACACCATCAAAACTTTGAGGATTTTTGAAATCCAGATCTGAATTTTGCTGCTTGGAGCTCATCTCTATCCCTGACATGTCCCTTTGCTGCTGCATCCTCTCTTCCATGCACATGTGTTCTTTCCATTAACAACTTTAATAATGCTTAAGGACTATTTCCCGATACAAGACCAGACATTCATAAATTCATAGATTCTAAGGCCAGAAGGGACCATTGTGATCATCTAGCCTGACCTCCTGTATAACACAGGCTGGAGAACTTCCCCCAAATGATTCGTACAGCAGATCTTTTAGAAAAACATCCAATCTTGATTTTAAAATGGTCAGTGACAGAGAATCCATCACAACCCCTGGTAAATGGTTTCAATGGTTAATAACTCTCACTGTTAAAAATGTATACCTTATTTCCAGTCTGAATTTGTCTAGCTTTAACTTCTAGACAGTGGATCATATTATACCTTTCTTTGAGATATTGAAGAGCCTATTATTAAATATTTGTTCCCCATGTAGACTGTAATCAAGTCACTCTTAACCTTCTTTTTGCTAAACTAAATAGATTGAGCTTCTTTAGTCTATCATTATAAGGCATGTTTTCTAATCCTTTAATCATTCTTGTGGTTCTTCTTTGAACCCTCTCCAATTTATCAACAGCCTTGAATTGTGAACACTAGAACTGAACACAGCATTCCAGCAGTGGTCACACTAGTGCCAAATACTGGTAAAAATCTTTCTGCTCCTACTTGAAATTCCTCTGTTTATGCATCCAAGAATTGCATTGGGCCTTTAGGTCACAGTGTTGCACTGGGAGCTCATGTTCAGCTGATTAACCACCACCACCCCTAAATCTTTTTTCACTGCTTCCCAGGATAGTGTCCTCCGTCCTGTAAGTATGGCCTTCGTTCTTTGTTCCTAGATGTATACATTAACATTTAGCCATATTAAAATATACGTTTGCTTGAGCCTGGATTACCAAGTAATTGCTCTGTATCAATGACCTGACCTTTTCGTTATTCACAAATCCCCCAATTTGTGTGTCATCTGCAAACTTTATCAGTGATGATTTTATGTCTTCTCCTAGATCATTAATAAAAAAGTTAAATAGCATAGGGCCAAGAACTGATCCATCCCTACAAGACCGCATTAGAAACACACACATTCAATGATTCTCCATTTGCAATTACATTTTGAGATCTGTCAGTTAGCCAGCTTTTAATCCATTTCATGAGTGCCATGTTAATTTTATATCTTTTTAGTTTTTTAATCAAAATGTTATGCGATACCAAGTCAAATGTTTTACAGAACTCTAAGTATATTACATCAACACTATTACCTTTATAAATAAACTTCTAAACTTATCTAAAAAGGATATCTAGTTAGTTTGACAGGAACTATTTTCCATAAATCCATGTTGATTGGTATTAAATATATTACCCTCCTTTATTTTTTTATTAACCAGGTCCCATATCAGCTGCTCCATTATTTTGCCTGGGATCAATGTCAGACTGATAAGCCTGTAATTACCTGGGTCATCCAACTTCTCCTTTTTAAATATTGGTACAACATTAGCTTTCTTCCAATGTTCTGGAACTTCCCCAGTGTCCCAACACTTGTTGAAAATCAACACTAATGGTCCAGCGAGTTCCTCAGTCAGCTCTTTTATAATTCTTATATGCTAGTTATCTGAACCTGTTGATTTTAAAATGTCTAACTTTTTAGTAGCTGCTGTTTAACATCCTCCTGAGATACCGGTGGAATAGAAATAGTGTTATCATATGATAGGACTACATCATCTGTTTTTTCCCAAATACATTAACAAGGTGTTAATCACCCAAAGGGTCTGCATAGATCTGTCTCACCCTAGTTACTTGACCTATTCTCTTACTGCATTGCCTGTGTGTGACAGGGTGTATCAGGACTTCATGGCCCCCTGCTGGAGGGATGCTCCCTAGGCTGCAGGCAGAGGAACCAAGCCAGGCTCAGGCTTATTACTGGCCACAATCAGTGGCAAGGGCTAACAAGGAACCCTGTGATTCAATCCCAAAGAGGGAACTTAACCTAGAAAGGATAAGAAGCTATTTTTGTTTATAATTGGCCCTGAAGGGCAAGGAACTATTTTTATCTTTTGAATTTTTTATACCCTGGAAGGGGTTTAGGACAGTGTGAACAGGACAGAGGGCCAAATCACATAAGACCCACAGAGGCATGATGACAGCCAGCAGGGGGGGTTCTAGTAGCTGAAAAGAAAGGCAGCGGAGAGCGCTGGTTAATGGGGTTGTTACTCAAGAAGCTCAAGCAGCTCAGTTTTCCCTACTGAGCAAGGTTTGCGCCATCCTAAAGGTTAAGCTCCTTAAAACCTCGGTATACCATCTACAAACAGTTCAGCAGAAATGTTTAATCAAACCTAAGATGGTATGATAAAAAAAAGTTTGTAAAAACAGACTCCTGAAACTTGGACCAATTACTGCTATACCTGTTGTTTGCTGTACAAGAAGTGCCACAAGCTTCGATGGGATTTTCTCCCTTTGAATTATTATATGGCTGGCAGCCCTGGGAATCCTCAATTTACTTAAAGAAACAAGGGACAAACATCCTTCCCACTCCCAAAATGTCCTACAATACATTATGCAGATGTGCGAATACCTAAACTGAGGGTCACAGATTGCTCGAGAGAATCTGGAACGAGCCCAATAAACTCAGGCTTTGATATTTATAATAAAGGGGCTTGGGAAAGGATTTTCTACTCCAGGGATCGGCAATCTTTGGCATGCCGCCCATCAGAGAAAGCCGCTGGCGGGCCGGGACAGTTTGTTTACCTGGAGCGTCCATAGGTTCGGCCGATTGCAGCTTCCACTGGCCATGGTTCGCTGCTCCAGGCCAATGGGGGATGCGGGAAGTGGTGCAGGCTGAGGGATGTGCTGACGACCACTTCTCGCAGCCCCCATTGGGAGCAGCAATCAGCCGAACCTGCGGACGCTGCAGGTAAACAAACCATCCCAGCCCGCAAAGGCTTTCCCTGAGAGGCTGCATGCCAAAGGTTGCCGATCCCTGTTCTACTCAGTGGACAGGGTCTTACTGTTACTGCTCAGCACTGAAAGTAAACTTTTGGCCAGGTGGCAATGCCCTTATGAGGTCCTTCTGAGGATTGGGGAAGTGGACTATGAAATCAGTTACCCTGACAAGGAAAAACAAATTTATCATGTGAACCTACTGAAGCCAAGGAGTCTCTCCACAGGTGAACCTTTCCCCACATCTGCAGTGGCAGGCCAGGAACCTGTTGGAATATTTTAGTACTATATTTTCTTCACAGGCAGGTTGGATTCCTCTGCTGGGCTATCACATCCAAATAAATCCAGGGTCAAAGTCCAAAAATAAAACTTATCACATTCCTGAGAAGCTCTGAGGGGCTATAGAGCAAGGGGTTTGGGCAACGTTAGAACTTAGAGCCATTGAGGAATACAAAAGTCCTTGGAGCATAAGCCAGATGGCATGACCCAATTTTGTGTGGATTTTCAAGGGTTGAACGCGGTTTCACAATTCAATCCTATCCCATGCTCTGCATTAACAAGCTCCTGTATTGACTTGGAAAAGCTAAATACATTAAAATAGACTTGACAAAATGGCATTGGCAAATACTCTTTATGAAGAATTCAAGAGAAAATACAGCATTCGCCACCCCTCTAGGGCTGTTCCAGTTTACCATGCCCTCCAATTTGCTTGGATCACTGACCACCTTTCAAAATCTCATGGACTTCATCATCACTGACAGTTTGCAGCTTCCTATCTTGATGATGTGGTGACCTTCAGCCCAGATTGGCAATCACATCTTGTCCATGTAATATCGGTATTTCAGTCAATAGAAGAAGCCAGGTTCACAGCAAATCCTAAGAGATTCAAATTTGGTATGCTGGAGACCAAACACTTGAGATATCTGGTAAGAAATGGGAAAATACAACCTCTTCAAGATAAAATAGAGGCCCTGAGGAAAACCCTAATTCCAAAACCAAAAGCAAGTTTGGGCCTTCTTAGGCTTAGTGAGTTATTACCGTTGCCTCATACCCCATTTCGCAACACTGGCCACCCTTTTAATGGACCTCACAAAGACAATGGCACTGAAAATAGTTTAGGGGACTTTGAGTGTCAAAAGGCATTTCAAAGAATAAAGACCATCTGGGGACAACCACCTATGCTTTGATGTCCAGACTTTTCATTACCATTTATTTTGCACACGGACACATCTGAAGTAGGCTTAGGAGCTGTACTTTCCCAAAACCGCCAAGGATCAGAACATGCAACATTTAAGCAGTAAGCTCCAGTAACAAGAGGCCAAGTACTCTACATAAAGAAAGAGTGCCTAGCTATATGGTGGCTCTGCAATATTATCTGCTAGGAGCTTTGTTTGAGCTGATCACAGACCACATCCCTTGATAGTGGATCCAGGCAATGAAAGGTATCAACCCTCGCATTACACAGTGGTACCTGGCCTTACAGCCTTATGCTCTCACGACATGACACTATCTGGGATCCCAACATGGGAATGCAGAGTGTTTTCTCTTGACTAGGGGTGGTCGTTACCCCCAAACAAGACCGACATCCTGATTCCTCTGTGTGGGGGAAGATATGTAATAAGGTGTACCAGGCGTTCATGGTCTCCTACCGGAGGCCCTGCTACTTTGCTGCACCCCACCCCAGGAAACAGTTATTGGTGAAGAAAGAGCAGACATTTTGGAAAACAATGAGATCTGGTCCTCCAGCAGCCAGAAGGGCTGGGGACCAACAATAACCAGCTAAGGTCCGGCAGACCAAAATAAAAGGAGTTGCCTGCTGTCGCTAAGTCACTTCCTAGCTGGAACAGAGGAGTGAGGAGGGACACTCCCTAGGTTGCAGCCAGAAGAACTCGGCTTGCCAAGGCTCATTACTGGTCAATGGCAGGGGCAAAGAAGGAACCCTGCTAGTTCAGTCCTGAAGAGGGAATTTAACCCACAAAGGGTAAAAAGATATTTTCAGTTATCTTGAAGGGCAAGAAACTGTTTCTAATTTTTGAAATGTTTTATACCCTGGAAGGTATTTTGTATTGTGTGAACTGGCTGGAGGGCTGAACCACACAAGATGCACAGAGACACAGCTGACAACCTGCAGTGGGCACTGGTAGCTGAAGAGAACAGTAGCACCATGACCAAGGGGGCACTCAGGAGGTGAATGTAACCCACTACACTCTGCAACAACTAACACCAGTCTGATTCTTGTAGTGATTGCTGTGTTGTTTGATTGTTGGTCTCCTTTGCCTTTTGGTATGCCTGTCACAGGTCCTTGGCTTTCATGCTGCACTGCTGCTGCTCCCTTTTGTAGCCCTTCTCCTGCATCCCACAAGAAATCTGCTAGTAGATGTTCATGTTTGTACAGCTGGATTGGAGCTGTGCCTGCACAGCCTCTTCTCCCTACAGGCCCAGGAGAGCCAATACCTCCTGTACACTCCAGGCAGGAGTGTGTCTGTAGAATGTATTGGGCATGGTCAGCTGGACAGTTAAACTCAACAGTGGAGAGCTGCTAGGTGTGCTCAGCAATTCAGGCAATCAGGAAAAGGAATTTAAAAAATTCATGGGGCTTTAAAGGGGAGGGGTGGCTTCCGGTCCACCTGGCCCCTGGGCAACTGAGTTCAGAACGGTCACCAGAACTATCAGTGTGGGTCATTATGGGACTGCTCCTGGAGGCCAGCAACAGTCTGCACTATGACTATGTTAACCTAACTACATCAACCCTGACTCTATGCTGCTCGGGGAAGTGGTGTTTTTAAGTGAGTGTAGCAGGGCACTTACATCAGCAGGAGCGAAATTTAAGTGTAGATACATCCACTGCTAGGTCGATGTAAGCTGCCAACCTAACTGTAGTGTAGACCAGGCCTTAAAAACAACTACAGGATTTGGCCCAATAACCAAAGCTGAGATATAGGGAAAAAGGGCTTTAAAACACCGAATAGTTCTTCACACCCTCTTGGTTGCTAGAAGGCAACTCCCGCAACATAGAACTGAATAAAAAGAATGAGAGACAAAAAGCCTTATTAACAAACAGCAACAAACCAAAGCTTTATGTCCAAAATAACAAATTGAAGATCTCAATTTGGATCATATGTCACAGCGGTTTGTTATAATCAAATGCAGTGCAGCAGTCCTAAAACATAAAGTATGTTTTCAGAAGACTTTTAGGTCCTGCTTTCACTAGCTGATTCCAAATAACACTCTGGCATGGAGAGGAAGAGGTAGGGGAGATGGCACAGGAGAGAAAACCCAGTGAAAACATATCACTCTCTAACAGAAACGATTGTTAAGACATGTTATTTTGGTGAACTACATGGTTCAAGTATGCCTGGAAGTCATATAGATACTGGAAATTTTTCAGGCTCAAGTACCTAAAGTTGTAAACCAATTGTCTGCAGTAGGGAAGGCATTTCTCCCTATGGCACACTCCCCGTTCTACTACACTGACATTCTAGGGCCTGTGTTATACAGAAAGTCAGACTAGATGATTAAAGTGGTCCCTTCTGGCCTTGGAATCCATGAATCTATGAAAAACTGGCCCTGTGATTAATAAGTTATGTTCAAGGCCTAGTGGAGCATCAGTTTATTAATCACTGTAGGAGCAAGAATACTGGACTTGAAGGACAAATGATCTGACATAGTGGGGCAACTAGGTAGTTATCTTCCTTTTATAACACTTTTACATACTGGTTTACAAGTGTCCATTTTAAAAAATTGTTATCATACTAAATCTACACCTCTTCTCTTTTTTACTTCATCCTCTTTATTTCAGTACAACAAGGAGCTTCTTTCCTTTCAATGAAAGAGTAGGATATCTCCAACTACCAGTTAGCTATCTTTATGGGCATCTAGCTCCACATCAAAATGACTAATACCTGCATCCTATTAGTAGGGTGACCATATTTCCCTAAGCTGAATATGGGACACCTGGTGAAATTACTCATATTCAAGCAAGTTCAACGGCAATCAATCAGAACTATGCAGTACAAATGTTCAAATTAACATCAAGTTGACTGAGCCCCCATTAAAAAGACATACTGCGTAGTTGGATTCTTTTTATTTACCTTATCCTTAAGGCTTTAGGATTCACACAGGGAGGGGTGACTGACAGACACACACACACAGACTCCTACCCCCCCCCGCCCACACACGGGGAGAGGTGACACACAGACATTCCCAAACACCCCTCTCACACGAGTGTGTGTGTGTGTGAGGTGACCAACTAGCCCGACCCTCCCTGTCCGATGCTCTCCACCCTCCATACCTGGCTGGGCCCCCAGGATGGATCTGCCTCTCCTGGTACCTGACACCACATTTGCCCAAGGCAATATGTTTGGGGGGGGGCACGCAGGATCACATTCCCCCCTCCCCAGATTTCCCAGGGTTCACACCAGAATGTGGCCAGCAGCAGCCTTTTGGCCCTGTGTCGGAGGGAAGGACTGGGAGCTGCTTCCAGACGCAGGAGAGGAGGTGGTGGTGGGAAGGGACAACCTGGCCCATGTCTTTGCCTAGCTAATCCCGCACCCCGCCCGCCCTGCCCCCCCGTGGCTGGAAGCAGCTCCCGTCCCTTCCTTCCCATCCAGTGTCGAAAGGCAGCTAACACCTCCAGGCTGCTGCTGGCCACCTACGTAGTCCAGCCACCTCCTGTCCCCTGGCTATAGTGCAGGCAGGAAGGGGTTAAGCCCTAAGGATGCATTGTGCAGGCCCAGAGAACCTAGGGTGACCAGATGAGGGAAAGCAAATATCCGGACACATGGGGGGGGGGGGGCCCGCCAGCGGAGCAAAAAAATAAACCCGAGTCAGTCCCTGCCGGCGGAGCAAAAAGAAATAAAGCGCTGCCAGCGGATATTGGGAAATATCGGGACGTCTGGTCACCCTAAGAGAACCTGACTGCAGGGGCTTCAGTGAACCCAGCCAGAGAGGTGGCTCAGCAGAGCGTGGAGGGAGGGGTGGGGATGGGTGAAGAGGATGCTGTGGAGTCTGCAGGATTCGGGTGCAAACAGGCTGGAAATTGCTTCCTCCCCCCTCCCCCCCGCTACTCCAGAGCTTAGCTGAGGGGCAGAGAGGCTTCCCCATGCCAGCGCTGTGCGCGGCTTTGGCACATGCAAAGCTCGGCTCCTCCTAGCCAGTGCCCCGGGCCAGAGGGTCTTGGGCTTTCCCAGGGTGCTGGCCTAGCCAGAGGCAGTAGGGGAAGGAAGGAGCTTGCCTGCTAGGCTGTTGGTGAGCTGAGCGCGCCGACCAGTGGCTGGTTCTCCGCTCAGTGCTGGGAGTGGTATGCGTCCCGCTGGGGGGAAATATGGAGGAGCAGCGGGGCTTGGAGTGGGTTGAAGGGGCAAAGCAGGAAGAGGACAGCAAGAGGGGGGCATATAAAGGGCCAATGGGTGAGCAGCAGCTTGGTGCCTGCCCGCACTCACCAGCCACCGCAGCTCACCAACCTAGTTAATATTCCACGCCAGTTGGAAACGGGATGGGAGGCAGGGCCTGGATAGACTATGGGCAGCTCTCCAATCGGATGTTACTCAGAATGGCCATAGCAACATATGCTACGGCTCTACCCCTTCTGGACTCTAGAACGTCCCCTATGCTGGGTGCTATAAGGGGGCCTGTATAGGGCAACCTAGGTTATACTATACAGTGCCTGAGCTGGGGGAATTCTCCCCAGGTCATCTTAGGGGATTTTACTACCACTGTACACTGCTGCAGAGGCATACAGATGGTATAATCGAGGGAAGAATACCTTTCTTAGTGTGTAGTTGCCTATCTTGGCCATATCCCTAATGACAAAATTAGAGACATACTTAGACTGCTTATGGCACTATTTGGTAGTAATGGCACTGGAATAAAATGTATATTCAAGGAACACTCAGCAGTATACAGAATAATATGGATACAATCAAGCTGAGCTTCATGGGCTGAGCCACAAATTGAATTTGATTATATTTGCAATGACTTTTTTCACTTTTCACAAAATATGTTTCGAAGAGATTTTTTTTTTTTTGTCCCTGGCATATTTAAGGATAGAGAAAGTGTATGAATACTTGCCTGATCATGCGCTTGTGCCACAAGACACAAGCCCTCTCTAATTTATATAAGTTTCAGTTATCCAATCAGAGAGCAGAAAAAAATACCATGTTACTTAGGTGACCAATATCCCCCTGTGAATAATAAATTGTAACGAGTGAATAATCAAAGCAATAGTCATAGCAAATATTTCACAGCAAGCCACAGGCTAAAATTTGTTTGCTTAAAACAGTCAAATAATTTTGAACAACGATCAGTTTGAAAATATAAAATCCTGTTTGCATATAATTTGTGAATAGGGAAAAGGGGCTAAATTTATTGAAAAACTGCTGCAAATAGCTCACATAGCTCCAATAACAATGCAAAAAATCTTTAGTATCCAGAGCTTTAAAAGTATTCAGAGAAGATCAGATACGTCTTCCCTGTTGATACTTCTCCAGTACCAAAGATGAGATATTCCTAAAATACACATAAAACTAGAATTAAATTATTTATAAGCAAAGCACCTCAGAAACCTGCAAATAATATCTCAATCTTCCTATATTTTTCTTTATTCACCACACCATAGCATGAGTAATTTTGAAACTGCAGCATTCCATTTATTGTACAATTATGTTATATTATTTTCCTATTGCCACAAAGCTTCCATGAAAACATGCTCCATATATGCCTAAGCAATTTACCTTGTATGAATATTTGCATTAAATAAATGAAAATCCACCTCTTTCTAAAGATATCATGTAGAGACACAAAAGTGTTCCCTGCTATTAGAAATGTGCTTGTACAGAGCTAAAAATTGTAAATGAATTTGTAGTTGGTTGGTTCCATTTAAATAAAGTAGACAATGTGCATCTTTATGAAAATGTGTTTATTTAGCCAGAAAACACAAATATTTCTATTAAATATGCTTTCCAGTTTAACTCCTAATTCTTGTATTTGTACGAATGTTTGCTTTTGTTTAGCTGTACTTTAGAATGAGTGTACTGGTGAGATTTTGTAGTCACTTTTCAACAAAATATTTTCTTCAGATTAGGGTATGACATAAGTTTCAGAAGTGTGATGGACAGCTTATATAAATCCATTCATCAACATGTAGAGCAGAGACTAGTCCATGTAATTTCCCAATACTGAGCAGTTTAAGTCAGTGATTTGCCTAAAATGGTTGATTGAAAGCTTAAACAGTAATTATGCGTACTACTGTGATTTTTAAAAAATTAATGTTAATTAGATCACATATTACCTTTATTAAATGCAGAGATCACAATATTGCTCTTTATTTATATTTATTTATAATTACATTACTTTTCTAAAAGGTTAATGAAGAAACCACAAAACAGACTGAGTTTGTGTGTGTGTGCATGTGTAATGTATAATGCCTAGGGTTTTGAAACAGAAATTAAATATCAACGGGAAAAAAATCACATATGGCAAAATGAAGCCTAAGAACAAATGTATTTTTGTGATACTGTCTGTAATTCATGCTGGATAATCATGAACCCAGCAGTTAATGACCTCTACTCTGATACATTAAGTCCAACCACAGATAATGGTGTCCTGTGTAAATTAACAAACCCAGTGGTAAACTTGCTTCTAGTTCAGCAGGAGACAGTGTGCAAATTAGCATTAGTTCTTAATAAGATCAGTGTCCTGCCATCTACAGTTCTGTAGTGTTCATAATGCCAGGTTTTTTTTTCAGGTGAAATTTTTTTCTCTTGAGGACACTTGTACAATGCATTCTCCTGACAGAGAGTCATCCTCATCCTAATCAGTCCCCTACTTGAAAACTTTCCCCATTTCTTACACTTTCATGCTGTGAGTGCTGCTGTGAGTTGTTGGGAATGATTATTCATTTGTAAGCTTCTTTAATAACATTTCCTTTAGATGTTGAGGTACCCAACAGAGCAAACCAAGGATTTGATTGTATAATTATAGCTATTCAGAAAAAATGACGGTCACTCTATGGGCAATCTTTGTCTAATTTATTGATTGAAGCTTATTACAGCCTAAAATAATATTTATTAAATTCTTTCAAAGAAACAGCTACTTATAATATACACAGGTAAAGTATCAACAAGGATCCGATTCTGTGAATTACAGAACACTTCATCCTGCAAGGATCTGAATGCCATCTACCCCTTTCAAAATAGGGTGCTTAGCACTTCATTGGAGGTGCTCTGCACGTCTCAGGATCAGGCCTTAAAATACAGTTTTGCACTACATCTGAGCACACACAAACACATTTTCATAAGGAATGGTTATGAGAAATAGAATTTATCTTCTGCTTAAAAATAATTATATACTGTAGGTTTGGAAATGTCATACACATTTTTAATTTATATTTATAAAAGTTCCCTTTCTATGCAATACTAAAGCATAATTATTTAATTTGAAAGCTATATATTTTGCTTTTTTTAAAATAGTACCTGCTAAAATGGGAAAATAGGATTATTATGAACTAATATTCACTAGTTTATTTGATTAATTTTGCCCTCACTTGTTGAATAAATTATTCACATGCAATTTTTCCACTATTCAACCAGCTCTCTACATGCTCTGACAATTTATGACAAATAAATTAGTCATGAATATTGTCCATCAATTGATGAATACTTTTTTCATGAACAAAATTTTTACATTATTTGCTGAGGTCTAATTAGAAAATTTCAGCCATAATTTACATGGTAAAAAAAAAAGTGGACATTTTCTAATTTGTATGTATATAGCAATATGTGAATATGATGTGTGTATGTATGTGTATATGCATGTATGAAGAATATACCACAATCCTATATATAATATGATTTCATATATAGCTCTTGTCTGAACAAATGTATGTGTGTGTGGGACTGAGGTATAGCCTATATTCTTCATACATTTATCATGGAAGTTTTGTGAGTAAAAGTTAAATATACAGCTCTTGTCTGAACAAACCTCTCATTGTAAAATGTTTACCTTCATGACACGTACTATTATTTCATGATTATTTTAAAATACACTTAAAGAGTTTTACATGTTACCCAGCTACTAAGAATGCCTTAATAGAGAACTAATTTTTGTTAGAGGTGTCTCGACAATTTGAATTTTATATGCATGCATTATGTTTTCTTAAAATGGGGAAATTATGCATCTGAAGGAATCTGTCTAGAATAATGGGGTTCTATAGAGGTTACTTTAATCATGTTCACTAGCAGTTATAGCTGTTTTACATCTTATTTGCAACAAAAGGGAACTCTAATTATCTTCAAAAAGAGCATAAAATGGTGTGCTTTGCTGCTGATGTAATGTTGATTTGTGAATGCTGCTGATAGGAACTGACAACTAAATACATGTCACACTTTTCAAAAATCAGTGGTGGTGACAGGATAACCCTCTTTTGTGACCTGGGGACCAGAAGATGGGGTATATATTTGCTTGTTAAGTAGAAACAATTTACAGTTTCCACTTAAAAAAATAAAAATGCTGTTATAGATGTGTTATCGATTACTTTAACGGTGTTCCACTTTCGTTATGACTTAAAGCTGCCTGCTGCAAATTAGATTTAGCGCATATAATCTCAGACTCACACAGTGAATAACAGTTCCTTGCATAATACAATATATTCACTGTACATGTAAAATAGCATGATAAAGAATGTATATATGAATAGTGTTTCCATTTTATTTCCAATGCCCACATCTCATTTACAAAAACAAGCCTATCACAAAGTACTAAATTAAAATAGAAAAGAGAACTGCATTTGTTAAGATGTTCATTTAGTATCCATACAATAGAGTATGTATAAAATTAACCTGGTCTATTTTTAAGCCCAGATATGAAATTAATCAGTAGAGGTCTAAAATACGCTAGAAATAACCAACCTCCACCATTAGGCTTGATTTAAGAATCACATTAGGCATTGGGGAGCTACTAATCCACAATGTGTCTGAATGCTATGAATTTAACCCAAATACTGAAATGAGTATTTGCTCTGTATAAAACCTAAGTTGCTGTCTTTGCCTGTCCATTAAGTCTAAGGCCCACTATTAAAGTTTCTATATGGGCCAAATTCAGCCATGGTATAAGGGAGTACATTTCCATTGAAGACAGTGGACTGGCCCCAGTTTACATCCTATATGTGCTCCATACTTTTATAAAGACATAATTTTATAATATTATATAGTACTTTTAAAATACTTGAGCTAAATTTATTAAACATGTTTTCACAAGAGCAGACCCATATTCATATTTATGAACCAATCATGTTTGAGTGCCAATGGGTATTCTCATGTGCAGTTGTGTATTTGCATGCAGTTCATCATCTCTGCATCTGGATTTTCCCTTTCATTTTTTAAATAATTGTCCCATTTAGTTTTTTGTTTCCAAATTCACTGAGACTGAATATGGTCTAAGGAGCCTTGGGGAAGGTCCAGCATAAGTTAAAAGAGGAATCTTGCTATATCTTACATCCTCCTGTTAGTTGCTTTTCCTGCTCCATTCCGTCTTCTGGCATCTCAGAGTGAACATTACCCCTTTATGCGCCTATCGAATGCCAAATCAGCACAAGTTGCATTACTTTGCCTCTACTCCCACTTGCACCTGTTATCTGACCAATTTACATTAGAGCCCTAATTTATTTCAACATTTACATCACTGCTGAGTTTGTTCCAAAGCCTTCCATGGATATTGCGATCTCCTAAAACTGGCTTCATTTGACCCAATGACTTCAAGGTACAAGGGGCATAGACCAGACTAGATTTAGTGCCTATAATCTCAGATTCACACAGTGAATAACATTACCTTGCATAGTTCACTCATATTTAGGTGGACTAGATGATCTAAAAAATCTAATTTCCAGGATTTTGTGAATAAAGTTGTCACTAGAAGTGTTTTATCGTCTTAGGTTTCAAGAATTCACCTGTCAGAATGTCTCTGCTGCTTCTTGTTGTGCTACAGAACATAGTTTATTTAAATTTCTGAAAATGGTCTTGTTTTACAAAATAATTGCAAAAATTCCCAACTGTGAATGATCCTATATTTGAATGAATACCTCAGCATTTTCATTTTCAGCATTTGAAACTTTACTTGGAAAAAAATCCTATGAAAACATACTCAGGTTTCTAATTTTTGATGTAAAACAAGCCCATTTCCAGCGGTGTTGTGAAAAGATACATTGCTGGGCACTGAATGGCCAGGAGCCAAATTAAAAATTAGTTGTTGTTATTGTTTTTTTTTAAAGTATGAACATTTCAATTAACTACTATATAGTATCTTCTCTACCAGTGTAGAGTGAATTTATGTAGCAATCATGTTCAGATATTTAAGAGGATACAAAATTTAAAATTTCCCTTAGGATACTGTACAAATTTACACTTGGTATTTTAATTGTCAGTTCTAGTTTTCTGCTAGAGATGCATACAACTATTTCTGTCATAACATAGAGGTAGACCGTGTAGAGTGGCTTTATAAACATTATCACTAGACAGTAGCATCCCTTGGTGCTTTATAATATGGAAAGCCTGACAACATACTTTTGTATACTTTTAATTTGTTGTATGACTAAACATGAATGCTAACTGCATGCAGAACACCCATCTCATTTAGAAGGATGAGGGAGTAAGCCAACTATGAGGGAATGAGACACCCCTATTGGTAGATTCTGGCACACGTGTGTGTGTGTGTGAGAGAGAGAGAGAGAGCGAGAGAGAGAGAGAGCACTCCTCTTTCTCATCATTTTCTAGCTCCATGTGGAGCTCATGAATTGCTGGAAGAGTTGTTTGAAGGTTGTCCCACCACCACAGCCACTGACTGGCTACCAACGGGGACTGTGGAATCCAAATGATTTGTGCTATCCCCCCTTTCCCTGGGAATTTAAGGATCACCTGCTGAGCTGGGAGCCATTCTGGCACCCTTTATGCTGTTCCTTTCCCCTTTCCTAAGTATATGTTTGGGGTTTTATGTTTCTTAAGTGAGATTTTCTGGACTGCTAGGGGCTCAATCAATCACTTTTGGGGGGCTGATAGACATTTTTACACAAGGCAGAATGGTCATGTGGAAGTCTAATGGGAAGATTTCTTTTGTTTTGTTTCACTTCCTCTCACCCATCAGGAGTTCTGGCTTTGGTTAAGTTTTACTTATTAGTTTTGTTGCAGCTATGGACAGGAGTCCTATGCAGATGTTTTGCTTTCAAGGTCCATTGTATATGTCTGTAGCCCAGTTGGTTGAGTGGGGGCTAAATTCCTATTGATTTAATTGGAAGCAGGGGTAGGCCTGAAATGTCAAAATGCTGCAAGACACGTAAGCAATACAGAACAATGGGGAAAAAAACAGAGAAATGATGAGGAAGTGTGTGTACATATATATTATATCTCTGAGCACCAAGTATGAATCCTTTCTCTCGCTGCCCCAACGCCACCTACACTCTGCAATTGTAGGGCTGGTGGGGATGGAGCAGAAGGGCTGCCATCCCCGCTTGCCGGAAGAAGCCCACGTCTCTGAGTCCCTTCTGTGGAACAGTTGCCCACTTTTGTGAATGCTGTTTCCTATAGAAAAGAAGAAGGATAGTCTGTTATTAAGGGACTAGGAGTCAGGAGTTCTGGCTTTAATACTGGCTCTGTCACAGACTTTCTGTGTTACCTAAAGCAAGTTACTTAAACTCTCTGTGCCTCATTTCCCCGTCTGTAAAATGGGGGAAACTGTATTTCCTTTGTCTGCCTTGTCTATTTCGATTGTGAGCTCTAGGGCAGGGATTGTTCCCCACTCTGTGTATAAACAGCACTCAGCCCAATGGAGCCACCAGTCTTGGATCAGACCTGTAGGTACTACTGTAATACAGACTATTATTAATAGCAAATAACAAAGAATAACAATAAAATTACATGCTCATTGAAATGTATTGATTCTTGCTGAACATAATCCTAGCATTTATTAAATCAGAAAACTGGGGGCAGGGTGGCTGAGGGGACTGATGATGGGATATGTGAAACTTTCGCATCTAATTCTCCAAGTCAGAAAGTCATTACCCGCTTATGTCTTTCTAAGCCCTATGTGAAATGTGTTGGTGTTCTCAGTCCAGTACTTAGTGAACAAGCATCCAGATCACAAATTCCATCACCATCACAAATAACATCTTTGTTAGAGATCTCAGCCAAGCAATAAATGGATATTGACTGGAAATATACTCCCACTTTAAGTGGTAGACTACAGTGTTCAGGCAATGTACATTGACAAAGTAGCATGGAGAAACTTTCATTTTATAGATGGGGAACTTCCTTCTCCATGGCTGACAATCTGGCACCTTTCACAAGAAGTAGTTTTTAAATGTCAAAATCTGTTAAGTGACCACTGAAGGGTCCAATCCATCTGGGCTCATAACACAGGAAGTCTAATAAATGTGGAGATAAATGATAATATATTTGGTAAAACCAGGAGATGATCTCCTCCTAGTGTAGAAGATTTCCTGATAAAGGCAATCTCTGACACTAATTTCTGTATAAGTACTATACCTGAATATACAGAAATCTGAGCCTTCCACAACCAGCCTGGCCAAATGGGGAAAGTCGTACCAATGAGAAAGTCAGTCTGGTTTTAGCTCTTGAAGAGATATGGAAAGATAAAGACTAGTGAATATTGACAAGTCTATTTCTTTTACTGAGGGTTTGGTAGGCCAATATGTGTGCATATGGGACCTGTCCAAAGCCAGCAGAATTCCATGGAAATCTGCATTGATTTCAATGGGCTCTACATTAGGCCCATGCTATGCTAGGCACAGTGTAGAGATTGTCTCTATTCTATTTTGCATAGATTTTTTATTTCATACATTATTCACAGTTTGCGATGCCAGAAAGCAGTTTATATCCTTGACACACAGAAAACAAAGAAAGAAATGCAGTGTATTTGTTGTCATTATTATGAAAACTAAGTCACAATGCATTTCATTTTCATTATATTACAGGATTTTAATAAGCTCCATTGATAGCAGTCACTTGTCCTTAGCACACAATAAAGAAGAAAGAAAAGAGGACTTTGGGGGCTGTTTTTGAAACTCTTGTATACCGTCTAGGCATTTTAAGCACAAATTTCATTTCATTTCAACATCACAAACCTCTTTGATGACAAAGCTACGTATTCTTAGTCCCTAACACAAAAGTAAAAAAGACATTTAGATAGTTTTCCTGAACTTTGAAGGGAGTTTTACATTGGAGAATGCAATTGCATAAATCAGGCATATTGGATTTTCTGATTCAGGCCTATTCTGGGCTCGATTATCTAATACCTACTAAAACACCACGCTGTCTATCATGTTTCCAGGGACATCTGAAATATTTAGATAAATAGGGTTTAGTATGAAAGGGAGAGACTGAGCTGCTTTACAGAATGGGACGTATGGGCAGTGAGGAGAATGCTGCCAACTTGTGATATCTAAAGAATCTAAGCTGTGCCTAGGTCCCTGTCCCCAGTGTACAACCAAGATCCTGAAGACCTAATAGTGCTACCATAACTAAACTTTGTCTCATCTAGAATTCATTTACATAAGATTCATTATACAACACCTATCACTGCTCGCCCTACTCAGGAACACTGACCCTTTAATTCATTCACTTTCTTCATTCATTATTTTCCTTAACTTCCTATTTGTACTCTTTCTAGATCACTCTTTGCACTGAATAAGTCTGAGTGTCTGACTGGGAGGGGGAAAGAGAGACTATTAAATTTATCCCCATTATAGCACTTAAAATAAAAAAAACAGCTGGGAAAAGAAAATAAGAATCCTAAACCCATAATGTGTCTCTTTTGAAAAGCAAGGCTAGCATGTTTTCCCTTCTTTGATATCTGGCATTGTTATCTCTAACAGCAGTCAGCAGAAAAAAAAAAGTTTGTGGGTAGATTAAAATGAAAATAGCCTTTTATGATGCTTTGCTTTTCTTGTCAGAAAAAGAATAGAAGGGTTAGATTTTTAATTTGAGTCAGTGTGGAATGTTTTACCACGTGTGACACTGGTGTTTCCTTAGGTTTTGTCACACACAAGTTGGGAGGAGGAAGTGGCTGTTTGATGGGAAGACCATAGCATACTAAATTCACTCCAATTTCATGAGTCTGGTGAACTAGGAGAATTATACAGAAAACTTATAGATATGTCCTCATATTGTCACAGCTGAGTAACAGTTCACCAGTTCCAAACCTTACCATTTCAACAGGTCACATTGTTATGTGTTCTACTTTTTACCAAATGCTCACATCACCGGCTCCCTCCATAAGCCACTGTTCTGCAACAAGAACAGGAGTGCTTGTGGCACCTTAGAGACTAACAAATTTATTTCAGCATAAGCTTTCATGGGCTACAGCTCACTTCTTCAGAAGCACTTGAAAAACTTCATATAATGAGAATACAACCACTATTGTGGGTAGTGCTCCCACTCTCCACGTTCTCCAAACAATCCTATATATGTAGGACTTGTGGTTGCTAAAACATCCATCTAAACAATTTAAGAGAGTTTCATTTTTAGGACACTGGCTATATACACATGCTCTTCGGTGGTAAAAAGTCATTTACAAGTCAGCACTTGCTAAGTTACCACACAGAGGTATGTGATATGCTGAAGCTAGGAGATAACAGTAGCAGCTTGACGGTCCCTTCTGTCAAATGTTGATTTTTTTAATAGTGACCACTTTACATGATGTATTGTTTTGACTACATTGCAAGTATGATTGAGTATTTTTGAAATACATTATTTTGAATTTTTTTCTTGAGTCCTAATGAGGTATGAGATTTGTTTAATTTTCTCTCTCTCCACACCTATTTGTCTTCCCAAAATCGAATTAAAAATATTTTAATCTGGCTACTTGTCTGGTAGCACTTGGCTTCCTTTGCATTTGGATAGTTTCAATGTCTTTTATAAAATTAGATAGTCTGAAGAACACATCAGTGCTGACTATCAACCTGAACAAACCATTACTACTACTTATTTTAATACTATTGTTACAAGGAAAGGTAAAGAAAATATAGTGTTCTGACTCACTCAATCAATAATGGGGGATATATAATTATATTTGCATAGAATAATTATTTTACCTAAAAGACTATTCCAACAAAACACTCAAGAAATAAGTCCGGAAATGTACAGTTCCGGAATGCATCCACTTCATTTATATTATATATTTCTTCTTCATTTACTATCACCCCATGCAAATAATATCTCCCCATCAAACCTTAACTTTGTCCTCTTGTAATACGCATTAATACACTTAAGTTAAGAAACAGATATTACTAGGTTACTACAATGGAAAACTAATTTAACCTGAACTGGTGCAACTACTACTGCTTCATAATATCAAGGACATTCGAGAGCTTGTCTACAAAGGGGTTTTAAAAGGGATCAAATCAAGTTGCTCAGTTTGAAACACTTGCATTCATGACACAAACCCATCACTGCGTACAAACTCTGCATTTATCGGGAACTCTGGAGTCCTCTTGAAAAGTGGACAAGGTTGCTTCAAATTGTATTCGTTCGGTCATTTGTTGGTGTGCACGCCATTGCTGTGCACAACTTTTTGCATACTTCCAATGGCTATCCCATAGGGCCTTGCAGGCTGATCAGTACTGAAGGGTCCATTTACTTCTGTGTTCTCCCTGCCCTGGTATAAAATTTCTAGGACAGCCCTTCCCTTTTTAAAAAGCTGGCACATAGCCCGATTTTGCCCATTTGCTCCTGGATCTCAGTGTATGATATTCTGGTGATACAAATGTAATTACAGTCCCAAAGCCCAACAACATGCCTCATGCAGCCACTTGGAGAGATGCTGAGACCCTGAATTTCATTGCCATCTGGGGAGAAGAAGGAGGATGCCAGGCAGATGCTGTCCCCTCACAGCCAGAATCCTGATGATGGCCAACTGGATAGCCATCCCCCGTCCAGCCCTGCTACAAGGGACCCTGATTCCTGCCCCGCATTGACTGAGCCTGAATCCAAGCCAGAAACCCAGGCTGGGACTAAAGGAGGCAGAAGCCTGAAGAGAACTTTGGCATATAAGTACCTATCTTTACAATGTATTTTTTATTGTTATTAGTGGCAGACATGAGCTAGTAGCCTTGGCTTGCCTTCCACCCACTTTGTTGTTTCAAAATGGCTCCTGCCAGCATGGCACAGTCAGTTTGCACCCTGTCCACTCTCAACCCCCTCTCCGGTGGCAGATTTGAATACGAAAAGCATTCATTTTTTCAAAATTCAACAGTTTATTGAGGCAGTGCTTACAGGAAAATACATTTGGTTCGTTTTTGTACTTTGTGTGAGGTACGAGTGCACAGTGCATGCCCGTCAAGGCACAAACATTACTGCTCCCTGTTGAGGTACAAATGCCCTGTCACACTCGTGCTAGTCGGCAATAATTGCAGGACCCTATCTATTTTCCTCTGCACTTTCTCCATGTCTGCAGGGGAGATATAGCAGAACTTAAGGCTCAGAAATTGCTCTATTTTGTTTTGTTCAGGGAACAGCCACACGCCCATGCCACTGGTATAGCTTGCAAGTGTCTTCCACTCCTGCAGCGTTTCTGGGGGGATCATCCCAGCCAATAACTCCATGGCATATCTTCCTAGTCTGCCCTTTGCCTTTTTGAAAAAGACCATACTCCGCTTCCTATTCAACCACCTCAGTGTAACATTGAGTGTGAGGACAGCCCACATCAGATACAGAAGAGATTACTATCCAGCTTCCCCTTCAAACCTCCCAAAACCCTCTATTATACCTCTAATGACACAAAATTGCCTCCAGCACACAAACAAAACTTCAGAAACAAACCTGAAACATAGCTCCAGCCACCCCGCCCCACCTCTAACAGCAGGACAGCTGATACAGTTGACTGAAATCCAAATACAAGTGCCCTCCATACATGCACTTACCATCTCTGTGGTTCCACCAAAGAATCAGAAGCGTCTCATTGAGGTAAAGCCACACATGTCTGGGATATGAACAATAAGCAACAGTTTTTCTCCCTACTCCGAGAGCCACACCATCTGGAACAACCAGACGGTCAAGGACAGGGCCTCTATCTATTGCTGATGGGCTGAATCCGAGGGCAGAAAAAAGAGAGACTCACAATGACTTATTTGCAGTACTCATGGGAAAACCAGCTGGCTGAGAGATGGAGCCTGAACATGAGGACCCAGTAGGAAAAAAAATGCAGCTGTCTAAGAAGATTGTGGCAGTGGCCAAAGACAGTGTCACAGTGGCTAGGGAAAGAGTGGCTGTGACCAAGGACAGCATCACCATGGTGAAGGAAAGTATGGAAAAAGAGAGATGCAGAGGTACCTCATGGATGCTATCCTGAACAAGAAAGTGCTCCTGCAAAACATGCTCCTACTACATCAGCCAGCAGGCCCTGCAGTCTCATAATGTGAGACCCAGTTATGTCCTTCAGCCCCTGATCAATGCTGGCTGTTGAGACCAGCAGCAAACCCTAGCCCCCACAGCTCCTAGTGGTTCCCATTTACCGCTCAGGTCCAACCTCTGGACACCAAGAATACTTGCACCTGGGAGTCCAGCTCTTTTGAGCCCTGCAATACCCCTGCAAGAGATGCTGCAGCACTCAACTCAAGAATCCAAGGGGACAAGAAGAGCCAGAGGCAAGCCATATACTTGCCTGTAACTTTATACTCCTCCCAAAAATTGTTGTATTTGAAATGTTCTTACTGTTGCACTTTGAGTTTTGTTTGCACTATTCCATTCATTAATGGTTTGTGTATAGTTGTTTATTTTGTAAATTGGTTAGTTAAATGTATTTCCAAATCAAGGATATTATTTTTCCATTGGTTTCATTAAAACTTTATTATTGGTTTTTTATTGT
>NW_020664447.1:47399072-47481572 GCF_002925995.2 Terrapene triunguis
AAGTGGACTGGAGTGTCTAATTCAGCAAGACGGGGTGCTGGAGTCCTGAGCTGGCAGGGAAAACAGAAGCAGGGGTAGTCTTGGCACATCGGGTGGCAGCTCCCAAGGGGGTTTCTGTGATCCAACCCGTCACAAACATTCCAAAGGCAAGAGCAAAACTGGCATTTCTTAACTTCTGAATATTTGACTTTGCAACCTCAGTGTTTTGTCATTGTAGAAATGATGTGAAAGTCTTGAAAGTCCAGGACTTGAATAAGTCCTGCTTCTCAGGCAAAAATTTTTAATGGGCAAGTAAAGGGTTGGTGAGTAGATCTGGTGTTTGTGCTGGTAAATTTTCGTGATAGCTTTGCATCACTGACATAGGTACAAAGAAATAAAATATATATACATAGGTCTATATATATTATTTTTCCTCATTTTAGGGGTCTGTGCCCTACTCATTTCACACTGATCTACTATTGTTTGTATCATTGAGTCTAGTGTGCATTCTGCCCCAACTAGGAAATGTGTCTACACTTTCCATTAAATCTCTAAGTAAAGAAGAGATGCTTTTGTCAGTAGAAGAAAAATAAACTGAGCTTTCTCTGAGGTAAAGGATCAGGTTGTGGATGGCTGATTTATCAATTGGAAACAAGTCTTTACATGGCTTTGACTGCATATTTCATACAGGTGAGTCATACTGGTTCATTTGCTACATTGTCTTGGCATCAGCAGGGTACTAATTTAAATGGCAATGTTATTCATGCTTAAATCAGTTCATCTGATGAAAGAAGGAGTTGCTAGTTTAAATTCTTCTTTAAAAGACATTTTAAAAGCTTCAAAAGATAGTTATTGATCTAAAATATAGGGCAAGAAATCAGCTTATTTACATACATACATAATGACAGTCTTTTAAGAAAAGTCACAGCAAGCAGAAAATATACACTTTAGAACATGAACATAGCCAGAGTCCATTCCAGCTGACCAGAGATCTCTATCTGCTTATCCTCTCTTCTGTTCTAAGGTGATTAACTAATCAATAGATTCTAGCTTCACCATAGCCTCAGAAAGCTATCTAATGTGATCTCTTCAGTCAGGGGTTTTAGATTTGAGGTACTATTTTTGGCCCTTCTTAAAATTTCTTTCACTAAAAAAAGGGAAATTTCAGATTATGTAACATTATCCTAAAAGTCCTGAGCAAGAGTCTCTGCCTTTTGTCAGTAATTCACTGTGAACTACTGCGTCTATCTGAGGCACTTATCCACTGAAGTGCTTCTCAATATACAGTAGTGCCAATGGGACAGTTGAGTAAATCAATTATAGTCCACAAATATGGTTTTAGGAGTGCAAACAGAGGATCTGAGTCAATCAAACTCAATTTTTTATTCAAGAGACTGACCAAGTGTTTATGCCATTAGGCAAATATTGCTGCTCCATTAATTATCAACTTGGCTCTGTGGCCAAGAGCAGTGACAGAAGAATACAGCATGAACATGTCTTCATGCAACTTCCTCCAGAGCTGTAGTCTTTTCATTAAAGTAACGTTCTATGTCAGTCATTACAGCTCTTTTTCCAAATTCTGTTCATGACTATGTACTCTTCATTCCCCATCCTACTTTCACAACTTGATGGTGCACAATGAGTCCTACATGTTGATTGCTTGCTCGGGGCCTGGGTTGTTGGTTTCCTCTCTTACAGTGCTCTGAGCAATATCTACATTTTCCTCATTCACTTTACTCCATTGCTTTTCAGGGTCAGAGCTAATGGTGAGAAATGATTTGAAATGTCAATAGTATATCAGAAACATAAGATAGATCAACTTGGCTTTGGAAGAAAAAAGCTGTTTTGCATTAATTTCAAGCTTACTGCTGTAGGAAAGCAACCGCAGTTCCTCTACATCTGTAAAGTTTATAGATCATCATCTAAAATCTATTGGATACAGCATAATTTATTACCTTAGAAGCTGAGTAATGTTGTATGCCAAATGTAGAAGACTATGCATTTAGAAACTGAACATTTGTTGTACAAGACAGAACTGTAAGGGCTGTATTTCCTTGTGCAAATAGAGGCACAAGGAAAGATCTATGTGTGGTTGCTCAAGCTGCATTTAAATCTCCTGGCATTTTAAGAGATGAAATTGTAATTCTTGTAGCAGAAAACATCTGGATGCTTTGTATAATTGTTCTATCTCATCACAATCAGCATCTTCATTTGTAGGTATATTGTACAATCTCTCTAAGCATGTCTTTTTTATTTGCAAATTCTGTTTTCAAAGGTTGTCTGGATACAAATTGGCAGACCTTCTGTGGAAAACAAAGAAAAAAAGAGAGACATTGAATTGTGCCCTTTCTTATATCATTTCTGCCACATCAGAGGAAACAATGGCCTTGTAAACTCATTTAGGCACAGTTAATGGTATCTTTTGGAACTCATTAATTATATCGATGCTCCATTTAATCCATTATTATTGCCTCCTACAAACTTACTTCCACTCACAGCATGGGCAATTTTCACCATTTTGTATCAGACATACATGCCCCTTGCTCTCAAGCAACCAATTTCAGGGCAAAGGCCTCTTCAGCACTCTCTGCTGAAAGATGAGGTCATAAAGTCACCAGGATGACCAGTGTAAATTGATAATATTAGTACAACTTCAAACTGAAATTAGTCAGGAACAAAAGTAACCATAATGTTTTGAGGTACCTGGGAAGGTAAAATCATGTATTCACCTAATTAGCATTACAGATTTTCTACAACATTTTTTTTTAAAAAAAAGAGGTGAATGCAATGGTAACGAGGAGAATGACAATTTATGAAAACATAAGTCTAATTGTAAATGACCCTCTGGCAGAGACAAGGAATGCTGGCAGTAGGTATGTCAGATGTTGTGAGATGCCAGCTTGGAAACTTCCACAAGACAACATTTTAATTTTCTATTTCATTTCTATCACAACAGAACTGTAACATTGACTGAAGCTATGAATGAACTTTAACAAAAATTAGTAAAAGAATAACAGCAAACCCATTGTCTGGGATTGCACACGGCTGATAGATGATGTGATGATTACAAATAGATGAATTTTCTTTATTCCCATTCTAAATGTGAGAGGCCTTATCAATATTCCCCCACCCTTCCTCAGCTGATCTACCACTATTGCTGCTTCTTTATGCATAGAGTTTTGCTGCACCTATGTCATGGAAACAGCATATTAGAAAAAGGGATTAGAGAGAGGATGGTTGATATAGGACCCCTTGCCATTACTTTCCTTATCTCCTAGAGCTTGATCATGCAATGTGCTGAGAACTCTGGCCCAATCCGGCAAAACAGTTAAAAACATATTTAATGTTATGCATGCGAATGACGGGACTTTTCACATATTTAACATCAAATGTGTTAAATGATTCACTGTATTAGGCCAGAGAGCTCAGCACTATGCAGGACCGAGCCCCTAATGGCTAATGTGGAAAATATGTAAGAATAGGACAGTGTAACCAGCTGTAGCTGGTACAGTACCCAGCAGTTCGTTTTTGCTGAGGGAGTCTTTTCTCCATTTTTTAATTTTGTGTAACTGGATTCATCCTCACCTAAAACTTTTCCTGTACGTTTAGCCCAAAGCATCACACTTTCCCTCTTTCAGTCCCAGGGAAATGCTCAATTCTGGCTTTTAAATATAAACTAAAGGAAATGTTAAAATCCTGCCCCCCCCCCCCCCAAGTCTACTAAATAGAGGTAAAAATGCTCCAGACTGCGTTTCCTGCTAATTCTCTGCGGCTCTTGCTCAGTGTGCCCTATACTCCTCTTTTTGCATCAGCAATTACAACTGATCACATAAGAAAGGGACAGAGTGATGCAAACTGACTTTTAACTTCCCCCCATTATGCCCTACAACTGAAGCCTGATTTCTGGTATTGCCATGAGATCAGCAAACAATCAGCAAATTATCTGAGATTGCCTCCCTATCACCGCTACCTTTTACATTTGTCAATCGGGTTTTAACTTTCAGTCTTTTTCTTTATTTTCAGAGCTTCACGTTAGATCAACAGCAAAATGTGCATTGTAGTTCTCTGAGGTATGGAGGTGTCTTCTCAGGGTAAGGAGCTTTTTAGTTTAATACATTTTGGGTAATAATATCATTACTATGGTAATGATATAATATGTGTCACTTTTGGGAATGAGAAATTACACATAATTTCTATTTGCTTCAGTTCTGTTTCTATAGTAACAAGCCTGGTAATTCTCATTAATGATTAGGTTGTTAGCATTGTTATTTTTGGTAATTCCAGGTTATTAATGTCCTGGGTTCTTTTGTATATCACTGATGTTAGAATCTGAATGGCTGTTAAATAAAATATAGTCCACTCTACTACAGCCACCTTTCACAAAATTCAGAGTATACACTTGGACCTAAAATTAGTGCAGAATTAACTTGTGTGAATCGAATCATAAACTGTTTGGACTGGGGGCAGAATTCAGACTGGCTGGTAAACACAATTATTAACATGAACCACACAACTCTGATGAAAGTGCTGACATTACCATTTAACATTTCAGTTTGCCAAGTTCATCTTCTTCCACTAGAAAAGACATTTTCCCCAGAGTAATAATTCTGTAAGAGCAGCAAGGCAATTCCAGGTAGTGTGGTGATCTTGAGCTCACTTACCATTCGGATTAGAAGTTAAAGGTTATGCCTTGATGCCACAACATCATTATTATTTCATGATAATAACGATACCTTCTGTTATATTTTATTATCCATAAAGGTAAATTAGGAGGCTAAGACTCTGTGGGCCAAATAGTTTGGGAGGTTTTTTTTAATTATCTGACTTGATATTAAGATTCTATTGATATTATATTTCTCTTTTAAAAAAAGAAAACCAGAGTTATACAGATACACAATAATTCCCAGACTATTTTAACCAAATTATTATTTTAAAAAAAAATGGCACTTTACAGAATGCTTACATTAGTGCATTCATTGGCTCTTTTCCTGCAAACACTTATGCACATGAGTAACTTTGCTTATTGACTTCAATGGGACTGTTCATGTGCATAAAGTTACTTGAGGCTAAAGTGCTTGCAGAATTGGGCCATTATTTAACTTCTTTGATAAAACATTCTTTAAAAAAGCATTTTTATAGCATCCTTTATGACATGTTTTGGTAATGCATTTTATAATATGTTTTATAAAGAGTTATGAATGTGCATAGCTACATCTTGTAATCACTTAATAAATATTAAGAAAGCATTTATGATTTCTTTCTTATGTTAAAGTGTTACCATTATCTTCCTGGCTAATATCAATCTGCAAGAGTCAGTGATCCACAGTAGTAGTAGGTGGTTATCTTTTTATTATGGACTTTAGATAAAAGCTCTCAGTTAGATCTGAACTTTGGGAAAAGACTTGAAAGCAACCAAAACAAAAAATAAATTTAAAAGATTCCCATTTCTTACGATACCCAAATCCTAACTAGTTTTCCACTGAACATCTCCATATCCTGATACGTGAAATCTTTCGATGAATAGTTTGCACAATAATATTATTTTATAATTGTGAAGATAAAAATAGTTTAACCCCCTGATTACATTAGAAGACTGACCCTGTAATCATTGACCAGGCAAAACCCACATTCAAGGATATGGAGATTTACCTCCACAAGGACTGAAGGACTGGATCTTAGCACTGTACTGATTTCTGACATTCCCACTCATATTCATTTTCTAGGACAGATATAACTAAAATTTGATCAATTTCTTGTTAGCATTGTTGCCTTTATTATTTGATATCTTTATTTAAACAAAAATCTAGCCTTAAGACCTGCTGGAGGAAAAAAGATTCTTAATTACTTCCATACATTACCAGTCAATGTAGTTTGCTTTTACTACAGGCTATTGTACAGAATTCAGGGGCTAAAAAAGGTAATTTATTTTAATTAATCATCTCCTATCCTAACTATTACTCATATTAAACAACTTTTCTTGTGCTGAAAATATATTTTAATATTTTTAATGACTATTCTTTTATAGAAATGTTTTTAACTACCGGAACCAGATTCTTAGGCCTGCTCTGTCCCCTTTTTTCCATTATGGTGACAGAAAGGGCCCAAACTGGACAGCCTTCCCCAGTGTGAGATTCCTCCAGTGTAGGGATGTCCCTGGCAGGCACCAACTTGACATCACCTGGTACTATGTCTTCTTACCTACCCCCCTTGAATTCTTTAGATGGACTGTTTGCACAGTAATATTTCTCACTAGCAATATTTCTGATATACAGGCATGTTAGGGACAGGAGGGATTGTGGCAGAGCCCATTGTGTTACAGCTGTGACTCGCTGACAAATGGTATTGGGGGGGAGGGGTGCAGTCACTTCACATAAATTAGAGCTGCAGCCTGCTGTATTCTATGCTGGGACCAATGAAGAACTGTCCTCATAATCAGGGAGCTTGGCTCCTCACTCTGCTGTGCCCATAAGGGTAGAAGTACATATATGAAAGTAAGTAGGTTTTGTTTATTTACACTACTTTTCTTTCCTTTGTTTCCCATCTATCTGCTCAGCAGCGACAATGGGGTCTAATGAAGTCTTTCCACCACTTTCTGTCTTGTACCAGCATCATGGCTTTGTTCATCTTTCACCCTTTTTGTTCTCTGTCATTCTTCACAATGTCTATCCTCGCTCTTCCTCTCTTTATAGTTCCTTGCACTCTAGTACATATCGCCACGTCCTTTCCAGGTCCATTCTTGACAGATGTCCAAACCTCACAGTCATCTTTCTTGGAACTTCTGTAACAGCATTACTTCTTGCCCTAGATGTTTTCTTGTTATTTCATTTTTTATTTTCTGCAATCTTGAAACTCTCAGTATTTCCATCAGCCAGTTATTTTCTGAAGTCAATATCTTTTGTTTGTTGGCTTATACTCCAACATTCTGACCCATACAGCAGTATAGGCATGACAATTGCCTCATATACACTGATTTTTCATTTTTATCAATATGTTTTTAGCTATCCATATCTTAGAGTTTTTTTTAATTTAATAGTGGCTAGTCCAATTCTTCTTCCACCAGCAACTTTACTTCTGGCATATCCTAACATTTGTGTGCTGGACTTTTCCAACTTAATAGTGTTCTTTAAGATAGTTTTTGGTGTGTAATATACTAGGTTTTTAAAAACCACAAACGAAAAAAACCAAAAAACCAAAAAACAGAAAGTCTATCATGTGACATCACATTGACACCGTAAGGGTTGAAACCTTTAGACCCACTACACAGACCTCTGCCACTTGAGGTAACAGAGCAACTGATGGAAATAGCTGATTGTCATCCTCTATACAGCCCAGCACTAGAGGGAGATAAGATATGCTTTGCCAGTGGAGGAATGGTGACACTCAGGAATTGTGGGTTTCATTCCAGACTCTGGAGGACAGTATATTTCAGTGGGCACAGATTTCTGCCCATTTCCTCCTCCCTCCTCCTGGCCGACCTCCGGAGGGCGATTCTGGAGTTCTTTTGGCCAGGACTGCACTGGGTCTCTGTGGGGGTCCTCCATCTGCCCCTAGAGGAGGGAGGGCAGGGCCTGAAGTGCCTCCGCACTCAGGTCCATGTCTTCCGCCTCCAGGCCCTGCAGAGGCTCTTTTATGGTGCAGGTAGTCCGGCGTGGAGAGTACTGGCGCACGCCTTCCTGCGCCGCTTCCGAGGGCTCCGATACGACCGGCAGCTCTTTTATCTCGATCCGAGAGGTCTTCCGCGAGACCTCTCCGGGCTGCCGGTCTTCTACCAGGACCTCCTCTGGACCTGGAAACTGTTCTCAGCGACCAGGTCCGTGGCGGCCACCGGGGGGGCAGATCTCCTCGCGGAGCCCCTGCTACACAACCCCCAGCTTTGTGTGCAGGTGGCGGAGTCCCCCGCGGTGCGCCAGAGGTTGGTCCTGGCAGAAGTCACTAGAGTCGGAGACCTCCTGGACTACGACCGGGGAGTCTGGCTGGATCCCCTGACGCTTGCTCGGCGCATGGGGCTCTCCAGGCCTTGTACTCCCCGGCGCGTACTTCAGGAGGTGAGGGCCGCTTTGCCGCCCGCTGCTCAGGTCTACCTCGACCAGGTCCTGCGCGAGGGCACTCCCCGCCCACCCTCCACCCCTGGTCCTCCGGACCTCTTTATCGGGCCCCTGCCCCGTGGACCCAACCGGCCTCCACGCCCCTTCTCCGTGAGCCGGCTACACAACTTGCAGCCGGTTCGTTTCCTGACCGCGCCAAGGAAACATCTATACACGCTCGTGCTCCACACTCTCCACTTCCTCACCCTCGTGTCCCGCCCCGATACAAAGTGGCGGGACCTCCTGCCACCTGTCGAGGGTGAGAAGCCCCGGTGGGCCAGTCTCTATTCCACCTTGGTCCCGAGGCCCGCCGGGGATGTTAGTTGGCGGCTCCTTCATGGAGCCGTGAGCACGGGCGTGTACTTGGCGCAGTTTACCTCTGTCCCTGATACCTGTCCTTTCTGCGGCGTGAGGGAGACCCTGGCTCACGTTTACTTAGAGTGTGCCAGGTTGCAGCCCCTACACCGGCTCCTCACCGACATTTTGTTGCGTTTTTGGTTACACTTTTCCCCTCACCTTTTCATTTATGCACTCCCTATCCGTGGCCCCACAAAGTCGCGGGACCTCCTGGTCAACTTCCTCTTGGCCCTGGCTAAACAGGCCATCTATAAAACCAGGGAGGGGAGGTTGGCCGATGGAGGTTCCTGTGACTGTGGGGCCTGTTTCCGATCCTCTGTCCGTTCACGTATCCGGGCAGAGTTCCTCTGGGCGGCGTCCACTGGCTCCCTTGACGCCTTTGAGGAGCAGTGGGCGCTGTCCGGGGTTCTCTGCTCGGTGTCCCCGTCAGGTTTCCTTCTTTTGACCCTTTAATCGCACTCCTGTCCCTGTTTTTACATTAGTTGTCCCCCGTAATCATTTGGGTTTTAGGTCCTGTGGGTCCTCCCCTTAGGCTGGGGGGGGATCCTTTAGCAGTGGGCGGGCTTTGCCCGCCCACTTCCCGGAACCCAATAGGTCCTCCTCCCCCATCTTGATCCCTTCTGCCCTGTCCCTTCCAATCTGTCCCTGTCCCTGTCCCAGTCCTGTCTCTTTCTTCCCCACTGTTGGCTCTTTGACCCAGTCCCAGTCACTTTAACCAAACAGTCCTAGTTTCCCCCTCTCACCCCAACTCTTTGTCCCCAGTCTCCTTATCCAGCCAGTCCCTGTTTCTCCACCTGCACTCTATCTCCTCATCCAACCTCAGTGCTCCCCTCCAGACAGGGCCAGCTGTAGGCACCAGCATTCCAAGCATGTGCTTGGGGCGGCTCTTTTCAAGGAGCGGCACCCCGGCAACTTTGGGGGTGGCACTTTTAAAGGGGCAGCACTCGTTTTTTTGTTTTTGCTTCGGCGGCGGTGACTTTTTTTTTTTTTTTTTTTTTTTTTTGCGGCAAAAAACCTTTTGCCGGCAAGTGGATCCCAGTCCAAGCCCCCCTTTTTTCCTCACCAAATCTTCCTGCCACTGGCTCCCTGTTTCAGTCTGCTTTGGCATGCAGTCTTTTTTCCCAGCCATTCCCAGTCTCCACCCCCTCCAACTCCCAGTTACAGTTTCTCTCCCAACTCCCTCAGTCCCAGTCTCTCCAGACTTCTTATCCCAATTTTCCTCCCCCTGGTCCAGCTTTTGTCCCCTCTGCATTCAAATCAGACAACTTCCTCTCTCATTCTGCCTGGGTGCCAGCAGGTGAGCTATTAAGAGCACAGGCTACCTACTCTCAAATTAGGTTACTTGATCATACCCCAGTCCAGAATACCTGGGAGCAACCATTACTTGGAGAGTCCTTCTGAGCCTCCATTGATCTGGGATGGAACATAGTCACTCTGTAGGGAAGGTTCATACTTGTTCTGGTCACATGTAGGAGCTGTGAGGGGATGGAGCTTGGGCAGTCACTCTGTAGGGAAGGTTCATACTTGTTCTGGTCACATGTAGGAGCTGTGAGGGGATGGAGCGTGGGCAGTCACTCTGTAGGGATGGTGTCTGTACAATCTGGTCAGTACTCGGAGCTATGAGAGGCTCAGTGAGAATGGACTCTGCAGATTTTAGCTGTTAACCTCTAGCATGCGCATGTGCAAACTGTGATTTGTAAAGGCTTAAAACTTGGCTAAAACGGGGGTGCATTTTCACAGGGATCACAAAAGGTATCCCTGACATAAAGGCCACCGCCCTGCCAAATTTTAAATCCCTGCTCCAAAACACATAAGGCTGTACTGCATTTGAAAGACAAGGTATCAATAATTTTTAACATGCACAAGACATGCACAACCCATTTTCCCTAGCCTCATTCTTAGAAATTACTATTGTTTTGCCTGAAATTTTCCAAAACATTCAGCCTGTGGTAGATGTAGGATGGAAAATTTAAGTCCAAACAGTTAAAATTTGGCAAAGTTATAAGCAACTGTAAACAGGGTCTTATCATTGGAAGGCAACCTTAGTAATAGGCAATGCTACCAGCCCTACCTCTACTACTGCATAAAAAATGTACATCATACTGATCCTGATTCTCCTTTCATTTATAGAAGTTTAATAGTTGTGCCTCCATTGACTTCAATGGAGTTACTCCTGATTATTTACTCCAGTTTAAATAGGAGGCGAATCCAATTCAGTGTCTTTCTATAGCCAGCTCTGTGCCAGTTCATAAACAAAAGGAAATTGATGGAAGAACAGTGAATCCATCTATAAAGGGAGCGTACGTGCTGTGCACAGGAGATTCATCTATTCACTATCATTTGCCATATTTCTCCAAAATCACTTTCATACTTATTGGCTTTGAAATTGATCCTGCTTCCTGTGAAATATCAACAACAAAAATTCTCATTGCCTTCAATAGTCCCTATGAGAGCACCAGTGAGATTCAAATAGAGATCACATGATTTTAATGTACAGTGTGTGGCCCACAGCATCTTCTGTATATGTTTTTTTTTAAACTTATTTGGCTTTTAGTCAATTTTCTAGTCAATTTTAAAAAGAAGTAAAATTGAATAATGCAAGACACTTACTATTTCCAGTGTAAGAGTTTGGGATTAATAAGAGCTCTTTCTCCCTCATTAACATATCTCATTTCTGACTTTTTGGATCATTAATATTAAAGTATCCCTGTACTTTTGTAATCATTTCACAATGAATTAAATGATCAATTTTCTATCTACCGGGCTCGATGCTACATGTAATTCCTGTTGCAGACAGTACGATTTTTGCATGAAGGTAAATCTTTGTATTTATATTTTCTAAAATATTATTCATGGTAATTGCCCCTTTTTCTCAGCTCACTCAGATTTATAATAGTGGGTTTAAAAATGTTCCAGTTTTATCTTAGATAAAAGAAATACTGCATGTTCTGGGATAAAGTTATTTCCCTATATATAATATAGGAAATTCAGCAAATAGTAGCTGATACAAAGTGCACTGAACTAAGTGAGTCTTTCATTGACTTCAATTATCTTTGGATCTAGCCCACCGCAGGTAACATTATCTAGTTATCTAGGAAAATATATGTTTGCAACCACCAATGCTAATAACTTTAAAAGTTGCCTCTGCTGTGTCATATTTTACTCCATTCCGCTATGCCACAGGGATTTGGATTATAGGTAGTGTAGACCCTATAGAGCAAGGCCATCTTGCCAATGTTATTTAGTTTAGTTGCTGTGCATGTTTTTCATTGAACGTAGGTAGAAAGATAAATTTAGTGCTTTTAAAAACAAACCAAAAATGCTGATACAAGAGGCCCCCACATTCCACAAAGATGAGCATAGTACCTGCTAATGTTTTGGCATATAGAGTTTGTCTTGTAGAGTTATGTCACTTGTCAAACCATGTGATCTTACATGGCCATGCCTGACATAATACATTAAACATTTACCAAACTGCATTGTGCAAGTGTTTTTAGAATAAAACATGAAAATAACTCATTCCACCACTTATATAATAGCTGTGGATATCTTCAAAATATCTGTGCACCTCTAGATACACCAAGCTCCTATAGCTTAAATTCTTTATATTGGCTTCTAGTAAAATTTCATATCAGTTTACATTTTTTTCTTTATCGTTTAAGACTTCTAGGGGAATAACCTAAGAGTTGCTGGCTAGCCTTTTGTCCCTGATCTCTCCTCTTTGAGAGACCTCATTATTTGACTTGCCCCGGTTTTAACCTTGAGATGAAGGGAGGTAGACAGTTGCATGGGTAACAAAATACCAATCCTGACTATCGGTTGCCGAGCACTCCCTTATATTCTTAGTCCTGATCTACACTACAAACGTATGTCAGTATAACTACATCACCCCCCCTGAGCGATGCAGTTATATCGACCAAACTCCTGGTGTAGACTGCACTATTTCAATGGGAGGGCTTCTCCTGTCGACATAGCTATCGCCTCTCGAGGAGGTGGAATACCTACACTGATGGGATACGCTCTCCCATCATAACTAAGTGCGACACCCTTGCAGCACTGTAAGTGTAGATAAGCTCTTAGATACCTGACTGTACATTCAGGCAGTTTGTCCATGTCACATATTTTCTACAAAAAATGTGTCCATTGTAAATTAAATCTAATAATCCTCCCATAAATACAAAGTAGTTATCAGTAGTTCGCAATCAAGCTGGAAGGGCATATCAAGTGGGGTCGCACGGGAATCAGTCCTGGGTCCAGTTCTGTTCAATATCTTCATCAATTATTTAGATAATGGCATAGAGAGTACATTTATAAAGTTTGCGGATGATACCAAAGTGGGAGGGGTTGCAAGTGCTTTGGAGGATAGGATTAAAATTTAAAATGATCTGGACAAACTGGAGAAATGGTCTGAAGTAAATAGGATGGACTTCAATGAGGACAAATGCAAAGTACTCTACTTAGGAAGGAACAATCAGTTGCACACATACAAAATGGGAAATGACTGCCTAGGAAGGAGTACTGCAGAAAGGGATCTGGGGGTCAGAGTGGATCACAAGCTAAATATGAGTCAACGGCGCAAGGCTGTTGCAAAAAAAGCTAACATCATTCTGGGGTGTATTAGCAGGAGTGTTATAAGCAAGACACAAGAAATAATTCTTCCGCTCTACTCCGTGCTGATGAGGCCTCACCTGAAGTATGGTGTCCAGTTCTGGGAACCACGTTTCAGGAAACATGGGACAAATTGGAGAAAATCCAGAGAAGAGCAACAAAAATGATTAAAGGTCTATAAAACGTGACCTATGAGGGAAGATTGAAAAAATTGGTTTGTTTAGTCTGGTGAAGAGAAGACTGGGTGGGTTCCTGATAACAGTTTTCAAGTACATAAAATGTTGTTCTCCTTAACCTCTGAAGCAATGGGCTTAAATTGCAGCAAGGGCAGTTTCAGATGGATGTTAGGGAAAACTTCCTAACTGTCAGGGTAGTTAAGCACTGGAACAAATTGCCTAAGGAGGCTGTGAAATCTCCATCATTAGAGATGTTTAACAGCAGATTAGACCATCCTGTCAGGGATGGTCTAGGTATTACATAGTCCTGCCTGAATTCAAGGGACTGAACTATATGATCTCTCAAGGTCCCTTCCAATTCTATGATTCATTCCTACTTTCATGTACATTCATTGGATTGGTATTAATCACTCATCAAATCAGAAACATACTGATATTTGATATTCTACCTTGTGCCAATTATTACTTTTCCCTCCACACAAAGGTTTTTGTCAGTTAAATGACTTATTACACTTCTCAATTTTTTGTAACATCTAACATCTGTTGGTGTTTTTTAAAAATATTACAGCCTTTATTACAGATATAATTAAAAATAATAGAATATGTATCTTGAGAATATGAACCTACTTTAATCACATGCAATCTACCCATCAGTAAGCTATATGGAATGTAGACTCATAGACTCATAGACTTTAAGGTCAGAAGGGACCAATATGGTCATCTAGTCTGACCTCCCGCATGATGCAGGCCACAAAAGCTGACCCCCCCCACTTTCCCTTAACTCTGCTGTTGAAGTCTCCAGATCGTGATCTAAAGACTTCAAGTTGCAGAGAATCTTCCAGCTTGCGACCCCTGCCCTATGCTGCGGAGGAAGGCGAAAAACCTCCAGGGCCACTGCCAATCTACCCTGGAGGAAAATTCCTTCCCGACCCCAAATATGGCGATCAGCAGAACCCCGAGCATACAGGCAAGATTCTCTAGCCAGACCCTCATTTTACCAGCGATGGCCGTTATTGCCTAATTGACTAAAATCACGTTATCCCATCAAACCATTCCCTCCATAAACTTATCTAGCCTAATCTTGAAGCCAGAGAGGTCTTTCGCCCCCACCGTTTCCCTCGGAAGGCTGTTCCAAAATTTCACCCCTCTGACGGTTAGAAACCTTCGTCTAATTTCAAGCCTAAATTTCCCCACGGCCAGTTTATATCCATTCGTTCTCGTGTCCACATTAGTACTGAGCTGAAATAATTCCTCTCCCTCCCTGGTATTTATCCCTTTGATATATTTAAAGAGAGCAATCATATCCCCCCTCAGCCTTCTTTTGGTTAGGCTAAACAAACCAAGCTCCTCGAGTCTCCTTTCATAGGAAAGGTTTTCCATTCCTCGGATCATCCTAGTGGCCCTTCTCTGTACCCGTTCCAGTTTGAGTTCATCCTTTTTAAACATAGGAGACCAGAACTGCACACAGTACTCCAAGTGAGGTCTCACCAGCGCCTTGTATAACGGAAGCAGCACCTCCCTGTCCCTACTAGAAATACCTCGCCTTATGCATCCCAAGATCGCATTAGCTTTTTTCACAGCCACGTCGCATTGCCGACTCATAGTCATCCTGCGATCAACCAGGACTCCGAGGTCCTTCTCCTCCTCTGTCACTTCTAACCTATGCGTCCCTAGCTTATAACTGAAATTCTTGTTAGTCATCCCTAAATGCATCACCTTACACTTCTCACTATTAAATCTCATCCTATTATTATTACTCCAATTAACAAGGTCATCCAAGTCTCCCTGCAGAATATCCCGATCCTTCTCCGAGTTGGCAATACCTCCCAACTTTGTGTCATCCGCAAACTTTATCAGCCCACTTCTACATTCGGTTCCGAGGTCAGTAATGAATAGATTAAATAAAATCGGACCCAAAACCGAACCTTGAGGAACCCCACTGGTGACCGCCCTCCAATCTGACAGTTCACCTTTCAGTACTACCCGCTGCAGTCTCCCCTTTAACCAGTTCCTTATCCACCTCTGGATTTTCCTATCGATTCCCATCTTTTCCAATTTAACCAATAATTCCTCATGCGGTACCGTATCAAACGCTTTACTAAAATCGAGGTATATTAGATCCACCGCATTTCCTTTATCTAGAAGGTCTGTTACTTTCTCAAAGAAGGAGATCAGGTTGGTTTGGCATGACCTGCCTTTCGTAAACCCATGTTGTAATTTGTCCCAATTGCCATTCACCTCAAGGTCCTTAACTACTTTCTCCTTCAAAATTTTTTCCAAGACCTTGCATACTACAGAAGTTAAACTAACAGGCCTGTAGTTACCTGGGTCACTTTTTTTCCCCTTCTTGAAAATAGGGACCACATTAGCTATTCTCCAGTCCAAAGGTACCACCCCTGAGTTTACAGATTCATTAAAAATTATCGCCAAGGGGCTTGCAATTTCTCGCGCCAGTTCCTTCAATATTCTAGGATGAAGATCTATATCTGGGAAGTTAAAGTCCCCCATGATGACACAGTTCTTATCAGTTTTTATTTCCCTAAAAACATTAAGTAGTTTTCTGTCCGCATCCAGGCTAGATCCCGGCGGTCTATAGCACACCCCAAGCACTATCTCGGGGGAGCTCTAGTAGTTCTTTTATGCAGTGTAATTATTGCCCATACAGACTCCGTCTTATCCATTCCATCAGTTATTATTTCTTTACATTTTAGCTCATTATTAACATATAACGCCACTCCCCCACCTTTACCTTTTTTCCGGTCATTCCTAAACAGCACATACCCTTCCATACCTGTACTCCAGTCATGATTACCGTTCCACCACGTTTCGGTTATTCCTACGATATCAGGTTTCATTTCTTGGACCAGGAGCTCCAATTCCTCCATTTTGTTACCTAGGCTTCTTGCATTGGTGTATAAACATCTTACCGTATGCTGTCTATCCTTTCTCCCATTAGTTAAGCAATTTGGTACGGACCCCATGCTGTCCATCCGCCCCTCTTTCTTATGTCCAATTCCCTACCCCTACCTATGTCTGTGCTTATCTCCTCACACTCCTTTTCTGGAATGTGATGGCTTCACAGCAGAAAGTCTCCTTCTGAAACTAGAACGAAAAGTGCTGAAATTCCATAAGAAAACCTGTTCTCAAGAGACACAAAAGTTTTTGGATAAGATTTGCATAAGGCTCTGAACTTTTGGATGCTTTTATAAACCAAACCTAAATTCCAAAACCTCTTAAATTTCTCTCATCATTATATATATGGTATGTGACACTGATTTTTTGTCCTATCAACACTGGATGATAGTTGTAAGAATCTTGGGTTGATCCTCAGCTGGTTTAATTAGCATAGCTCCATTGAAGTCAATGAAGATATGTCAAAGGTGACATACAACCACTGAGGATGTGGTCAACTGTTCTTTATAGCCTTTTCTTTTTAATGATATGGGATACATTTTCCAACTAGTGCATACCTTAAATAATGTGCTCCTGCTCTTCTCACACTGTCCCCTTCATCACCACACACAGTACAACCAAGTCTGTTTTGCAAATTCTAGAACAACCCATTGCATCAAATATGTATATCCAGAACATGCATTACATGATGTTTCTTCCTTTGGGTCTATTGACAGTCTTTTCAAGATTGAAGTGCTAATGTTCAAATCTATAAAGGGTACCAAGTGCCCTCTACTGCCACTAAATAAGAGTCGAGGGCACTCTCCATTTCACAGGATTGGACCCAGATGTTTACATTTCTTTGGTGTGTTCTCAGAACAGTGAGGGACTTATTCTTAGCCTATTGAAAATCAATGACAAAATCTCCCAGGGACTTTAATGAGAGAAGGATCATGTCCTAAATTTGCAAGGGAGCAGGTAACCCAGGCAGACTGAATCAGATTAGTAAAGTGCCTGATTCTCTTCTCATTTCACTGGCTTCAAACTAGCTTTTATGAAATTATTCTGTTTATGCCAATGTTAGAGGAGAATTAGGCTTTGTTATCTTTGAGTAAATCTATTAAACGCTATTTTTCACTTCTCACTCATACCCATGTTTGCTTTATTCCAGTAGCTTTAAACAAAATCAGAATACTACAGCAACACTTTTAGCCAAGAAGTGCCTGTAAATTTTCAAGCTCTATCTTAATACAGATAAATACAAAGACATACAACACTTTTCAGTAGTATCATAAATAAATAAGTATCAACTCTCACATTTTCTTGAACATAAGAACATAAACATAAGAATGGCCATACTGGGTCAAACCAAAGGTCCATCCAGCCCAGTATCCTGTCTTCCAACAGTGACCAATGCCAGATGTCCCAGAGGGAGTGAACCTAACAGGTAATGATTGAGTGATCTCTCTCCTGCCATTCATCTCCACCTTCTGAAAAACAGAGGCTAGGGACACCATTCCTTACCCATCCTGACTAATAGCCATTAATGGACTTAACCTCCATGAATTTATCTAGTTCTCTTTTAAACCCTGTTATAGTCCTAGCCTTCACAACCTCCTCAGGCAAGGAGTTCCACAGGTTGACTGTGCGCTGTGTGAAGAACTTCCTTTTATTTGTTTTAAACCTCCTGCCCATTAATTTCATGTGGTGGCCCCTAGTTCTTATATTATGGGAACAAGTAAATAACTTTTCCTTATTCACTTTCTCCACACCACTCATGATTTTATATACCTCTATCACAGGGGTCGGCAACGTTTGGCACGCGGCTCGCCAGGGTAAGCACCCTGGCGGGCCGGGCCAGTTTTATTTACCTGCTGATGCGGCAGGTTCAGCCGATCGCGGCCCCCACTGGCCGCGGTTCGCCGTCCCGTGCAAATGGGGGTGGCGGGAAGCAGCGGCCAGCACATCGCTCGCCCACGCCGCTTCCTGCCACCCCCATTGGCCCAGGACAGCAAACCGCAGCCAGTGGGGGCCGCGATCGGCCAAATCTGCCACGTCAGCAGGTAAATAAAACTGGCCCGGCCCGCCAGGGTGCTTACCCTGGTGAGCCGCGTGCCAAACGTTGCCGACCCCTGCTCTATCATATCCCCCCTTAGTCTCCTCTTTTCTAAGCTGAAAAGTCCTAGCCTCTTTCTTCTCACAAGAGTGTAATGTTAAATCCTCCACTTGTGTACCACTAACCTTATGTCTCTGCTTTGGCTTCCAACCAAAAACTGTATACATGATAAGTGCGTAAATTGTGTATTTGTGCTTCAGTGCACTCTGTACTAAAAGAACAACAACAAAATCCTTAGAAATAACATGGTTCACACTCTTAAGTGACAGCTGCTCTGAAATTGTATAATTTTCTGAAGGCTTTCTAGTTTTTTTGCTTTAGATGACTCTTGTTGGGTTGAAAGTTAATCAAAGTCAAGGTAGCTTTGAGGCCTAACAAAAGTGGTTGTTCCACATGGTTCAACATTGTTCCTAAAACATGTGGCTTTCCGTGTATTGGGTCTGAGGTGTAAACACAGAGCTGGATTCATAAGTACCTGCTCTAGAGATTGTCAAGCTGGGCAGTTCAGAGAGAGCATCTCAGCTCTTCTGAAAGACAGACACAGAATCATCTAGAACACAAGACAGTCTTGGCTATTGGCTAAGTCTGAGTTGCACTACTTTTGTTGTTAAAAATCCACTCCTATGCAAAGCCTATGCATGGAAACTATCTTGCTGAACAGAAATGTAGATTACCAGCATTTATTTAGCCTATAACTACATATTTTATTCTCTTAAAAACAATACCCCACTTCCCAGGCTCCAGTATAACAGCTGCTCAGCTTCACAGCCTGAATCCTGTCCCCCCTCCTCTATGTCCACTGTGGGCCCTGAAGAAGCAGACCTGGAATCCTTCTACTGTAGAAAGGGGAAGCACAAGATCCAGGGATCTGGGCAGGGAGTCTGCACCCTCTCTGAACTGTGGAGGGCTCTTGTGCCTCAGCATGCGGAATGGAGACGAGGGGCAGAGCTGATTGATCTGGTAGAACTGCTTCATCTGCATTCTCTTCTCCCCCACCCCGCCTGAAGGAGGGGGAGTTCATGAGCTGCATGAGCCACTGCATTCCTGAGACTGCAAGTGCATCACAGATTGAATCAGCTTCTGTTGCTGCACAGCCTGGAAGGAAGAATTCCTTTCTCTCTAGCCCTTGTTCCTGGCCACTTTGACTGTGGGGCTGGTCCTAGGGTTTGGCCTCCTAACACCGCTAGAAAGTATAAGTAATTATCTCATTTTTTTTAGAAGCTGAAGAGCCAAAGCAGGTCCTTCAGGAGTATTGAAAGGGAGAAGGTGTTCCTGAGGAGTGATCTTATGGTAAAGATCAACATATTATACTGTACATTTATTCAACAGGCTCAGGGAAAATGCCCAACAAGGGTTTGAAGGGATTACTACCATAACTTACAAGAAAAAGAGCCAAATGGCCTTTATAAATTCCAGAGTTCAACAACTATGCAAGTGAACATCTAGTCTATGAGAAGCAAATCTTGATAAAAATGAAAAATATACTGGCGAAATCCTGGCCGCACTGAGAACAAAACTTACATTGAATTCTATGGGGCCAGAATCTCACCTACTAATTTACTCAATGATTGGCTATTTGAATTGCCAGAGCACTTATGTTAGAACTCAGAGAAGATGAAAGAATATTGGAGCTCAGATACCTCACTATAGGTATAATGATAGTATTGCTATGTTCTTTCTCCATGTTTCTGAATGGGTACAGTGTACTATTCTCAAAGGGCCCACATTCCGCCTTCACAAACATTCATGCAGCTCCCAGATACTTCTTACTTTGTATGTGAACCATGTTTGTTCCTCTCTACCTATTCTCTCCTCCCTTAATGCTATGAAGACAACATATATGTATTGCTTGCATAACAGAAGACTAAGTGTTCATTGATGCATGCCTTGTGTGTATCCTTTTTGTTAGTGAATGGGATAATGAAAACCAATAGAGATAGTTAAGGAACCAATTTTATACAAGTCAACCGGTCATGCAGACTGTCCCTCTTCAATGGTTTGTATTACACCTGATCAAGCATTTAGTCTCCTTTTAATGCTTTACTTTCTGCCCACAAGTAATCCCATACAACTGGCCATGAGACTAAATCATTGCATGATTTCAAAACATAGCAAACAACAACATTAAGGGAAAGAGTGAAAAAAAAATATACTTCACTGTGGCTTTTTGAGCAAATTACACATTTTATGTAGGAAAGGTTGCCAGGGTAAACATTCTTTTTGAATAGTTAACAAAATAAAAGCGAGAAGAGAACATATACCCAGCTTGTAGGGAAGGAAGGAAACAATGCCAAGGCAAAAATACCTTGAGCATCAAGAATTGTGGCAATGTTTCAAAGTCCTTTTCTAAACGAAGCTCTGTACTTTGTACAATTAAGCCAAGATAATTTTTATTCTATAGACTTTCTTCACATTTTTATGCAAATTCCTCAGGTGCACAATAGTAGAAAAGGCCAGGAGAAAGTTGCTTTAAAAGTGCAGGAGAAAGAGTACATAATACATCATATAAATACTAAATTGACTCAGTTATTTTAGCAACCAAGACAGGATTTCGCTATTTAAAGTGCAGCTTTACTGTGAAAAATGACTAAAAATAACATCATGGTGTTCTGTGTTTTCTCTCATTGTTCACCTACTTATAAGATCAAAAATATCAAGTGGGGTCCCACAGGTATCTGTCCTGGTTCAACTTCTGTTCAATATCTTCATAAATGATTTGGATAATGGCATAGAGGGTATACTTATAAAGTTTGCGGACTATACCAAGCTGGGAGAGGTTGCAAGCACTTTGGAAGACAGGATTAGAATTCAAAATGATCTTTACAAGCTGGAGAAATGGTCTGAAATAAATAGAATAATATTCAGAGAGAACAAATGTAAAATACTACACTTAGGAAGGAATATCAATTGCACAAAAATAAAATGAGAAATGACTGCATAGGATGAAGTACTATAGAAAAGAATCTTTGGGTTATAGTGGATCACAAACTAAATGTGTGTCAACAAGTAGTACTGTTTAAAAAAAAGCAAACTTTATTCTGGGATATATTAGCAAGAGTGTTGTAAGCAAGACACAAGAAGTAATTTTGTACTGCGTCCAGTTCTATGCACCACACTTTGGGAAAGATGTGGGCAAACTGGAGAAAGTCCAGAATGATAATAGGTCTAGAAAACATGACATATGAGGAAAGATTTGGAAAAAATGGGTTTGTTTAGTCTGGAGAAGAGAATACTGAGCCAGAACATGATAACAATTGTCAGGTATGTAAAGGTTGTTATAAAGAGAAGGGTGATAAATTGTTCTTCTCCACTAAGGACAGGACAAGAAGTAACAGACTTAAACTGTAACATGGGGAGATTTGAATTGGACATTAGGAAAAACTTCTTAACTGTATAGGTAGTTTAACACTGGAACAAATTACCTAGGGAGGCTGTGGAATCTCCATCATTGGAGGTTTTTAAGGGTTAGACAAACACCTGTCAGGGATGGTCTAGATAATACTCAGTCCCACCTCGGTGCAGGAGACAGGACTAGATGACCTATCAAGGTCCCTTCCAGTTCTACATTTCTATGATTTACAACTAAACTGCCAGCCCTGCAAACTGAAACGGATCTGAAAGTCAAGCTATGTTCTTTCCTTTGCATGCACCATCACCGGTAATAAAAGTTCTGCAAACCAGGTTCTGCCCTCAGTTATGCCCATGTGACTCAAGTGCCTTAAAACAGTGCCCTCGCTTAACAGCAATGCAATCTCATTGTTCTATGCTGTAATCTTACAATCCAGGCAGAGTAGAGTAGTACAACCCCAAGAGAAGGGCAGGAACCAAATTTGCTCCAAAAGAAAAATACTCTGTACTGGTTCCAAGGTGCAGGCTGGAGCACTGACAGAGAGAGCCCCTGCCGCTCATTCCAACAATCCCCTGTGTGGTCTGTGGAGTAGCAGTCTGGCTGCAGGTGCTGTCCACCCCATACAGGCTCATGCAATGCAAGAAGCCCACCAAGATTCATGAGGAGGCTCCTTATGCCTTCCCCCTACCTACTACTTGCATGGGCATACAGTGAGGTTTATGGTGGAGGCCATTGTTTTCAGTGAAGTTGTACATGTGTATCTCAGACAGAATAGAGTTTTGCAATTATAATTATTTAGTAATTATTGAGTAATGCTTACTGAGCTAGTGAGACTGGTTTGCATCAGGCGGTTTCCTCCAAGTAAAAGGACTTCTTCATGATATTACCTCCAGGTGTTTCAAGAAGGAGTATCAGCTATTCAGGAGTCCATATTCTTCCAACTGAGTCAGGTTTAGTTTAATGATACTGACCCAGAGGGAAAAGCATCACATAGTAAGAACACTAAATCCTCAACATAAAGGTGCTGTGTTGCTGGATGTATTAGACTGAATTATGCTTCTGGTGTAAGCACTTCACTGGTAGTTCAAATCACTTACTACACACCAGGGCTGACTCTATTCTGCTGGCTTTGGGATGAGATGTAAAGTAGAGGTCCTGACCGCTTATGGGCATTAAGGAGCCCGTGGTATTTTTCTCTTAAGGAGTGCTGCTAGCTGCGTTGCCATGGCCAAATTCTAATTTTGGTCATTTTACATGCGGCTTATCTAAGATTACTCCTGTGATTTCTAATGAATAAAGTACCCAAAACTTTCCATTCAAAACTGTTGTAAAGTATTGCTTTGTTCTGTTAGTTACCATATTTCACTCCCAAAAGTGGCTGGAATTCAATGGTGTGTAAAGTTACAACTATGTAGCTTGCAAAACCAGTGTTTAAATTATTTGTGTCCTTTTGGCTCAAAAGTGTAAATTCATTATCCTCATTATCATTGTATTCAAGTCTATGTTATAGAAGTGTTAATGGCTCTAGTCTGTAAGAATGTTCTGGAAAATGTGTTTTCAGCTGAAACAAGGACAGACATGTTGCTGCAACCATTATTAAAATATAACACACAAAATGTATTCCTGAGTTTATAATTCCACAGCATAAACATTCCTCACTTTAACCAGCAACAGGAGTCTATGCTCACTGAATTCTCTGGTCTAAATTAAAACGGTATTATCAGCCGTTGCAGCGTATATAGTGTATTGTTGCACAATCACTTAAGTCTTTCACAGTATACTTAAAGTCTAAACAATAAAAACAGATAAATAGAAGAAATGTCAAACTGAATTCTGGGTAATTATCAGATCAGCATGCTTTTATACAATTTCCATCACTTTGAATTTTAAATCACCTTTTAAAGGGCACTAAAGCATTCTTGCAAATTAGTCTGCACTCCAATTAATGCACCCAACATGACAATAAGACCAGTTTCAGCTTGGCTAAGCAGACCAGTCAACCAGGAGGATGTGACTTGAGGACTTGGAGAGCCTGTGCTTCCACCTTCCCCCCCCCCCCCCCCCTTCACAGCAGCTTAGGTCCAATTAGGCCAGTTAATCTGTCTAAAATCAGTGGAAAGGAAGGGTTTTTCTAATAAAATTGAAGCACAGTTTGGGAGGACACATGAAATACAAGCTACTTTCTGCAAAAGACAAGAAATCCATGATTTCCCTTGGCCATATATCTCAAAGAGGTGCTTCTTCTGGTCTAGGCCAAACTATTTTTTCCACAGGATTTTTAACTTTAAGAGACCTTTTTGTGACATTTGTTCACATATAAAGGATTTCTCTTTTGTCTATTTATTTTTCATACTGTGCTCATTTTTGACATCCATTAAATTTTATAAGAGTAGACTGCAAGCTGTAGTGATGAGAAATGCCAGGTTGTATTACAAGAAAATGTTCATAAATAGAAATGACTTTGTATTTTCAATCAAGAAGTAAATAATACTTGCATGAATATATAGGTGTTTGAGTAGCCTAATCTGCAATTTTGGAAGGAAAATTGAAAGTGGGGGGGGGGAATTACAAATGTATGTGCATATATAGAACACACTTTAACAAGTTAATATATAACACTCTTGCAGCATGGATAAAATGTTTTGTAAAATATTTAGCATACCCCACTCCACAAAAGGGAAATATTAAACCTCCTTATCATTATCACTGGTGCATGTGAACTATATTGTATACATGCACACACACATCATAGTGTTAAGACTTTTTCATTTCTATTGTAAATCACCTACTTTATTTGATTCCATTTTCTGTGTAAAATTCTAAGATGTCTGATTTCAACAAAATAAGATGAGAAACATTCAATCAGATGCAAGAAAAACATATGATGGGCTTTTGAATTGCTTTCATTTCTCCTAAGAGGTAAACTTATCTTCTCTTTGACTGTTGCTTTATTCTTATATCTTATACCAGGATTTCTATTGGATTTAGTGCCCATAGCTCACCAACAGCACCTAATGTGGTGGCAGCCAAAGAAATTACTTCACGATCACCTCAGCAAAGTTGTATAACCCAGAAATTAATGAGACAGTTGGGTAGCAGTATTACAAAATAAAGGCTATGGAAAAGATCTATGGAATTTATTAGGGATGAAATCAGTAAGTTTCTATAGAAATTCAATAATGGTGAATAGAAGTTAATCCAAACATCTATAGGATTTAGTAAATAGTAACATACTACCTAGCTCTTATATAGTGGTTTTCATCCATAGAGCTCAAATAGCTTATAGAGAATGATCTCCTGTCTATAGGTTTTATGTACATCTTATACTGATAGTGATACAATTTTCTATTAAATTCTATAGGACGCTTCTAAAACTCTATAGAAAAATTATGATTTTTTAAAAACAAATTATAGGACCTCTCTTCAAGGGAGTACATTGGAAAGAGCATTGATCACTCCTTTCCTTGTCACCAGTGGATGACAGCTAGTCAAGCTGCCATTTTTATGAAAGACATGGAAACTCACTGCTTATAATCATTTGAGGGACAGAGTCATGGCTAGAACTGCTCAGGAAATGGAATAGCCATTCCACAGGAAATTCTGACATTTCAAGATTTCCTTTCATCCCATATCATAATAAAAAGTCAAAATTTACTGTGAAATTAAAATTTAAAAAAATCTCATTTTGACGTTAATATATAGTATTGCACTGTATACAAGTTAAAACAAATGTTTTGCCCTTATGAAAATAAAACATTTTGATAATTTCCCATCGAAAACTTCAACAAAACTGATGCATTCAGGCAAAATGTTCTGATTTTGTCAAATCAGCATTTTCCACTGGAAAACTGTTTCACTGGGAAATTTAAACCAGCTCTAGTCATGGCCTTGATCTTGACATGCAATTCAATTTTGCACGGGTAGGGAGCATCATATCCTTCCAATGATAACTCAAGTTATAGGTACTACATAGCATTCCAGTCCTTTATTTGTTGAGTAATAACTAACCTATATTTAAGTATTACCAATAAAAATAATACACATTAAAATTTCCACCAAGAAAAAAAGATCTTCTTGTTTTCAGCACTTAAGTGTTTGCAATGCTGTCTGGGCCAGGGTCTGGAGTGCCTATTGGCACAAACTTACTTTCAAAACACTGTACAAACATAAAATCATAGAAATGTAGGGCTTGAAAGGACCTTGATAGGTCATCAAATCCAACCCTCCCCCACTGAGGCAGGATCAAGTGAACCTATGCCATCCCTGACACTTGTTTTTTCCAGCTTGTTTTTAAAAGAGTCCAATGATGGGGACTCCATGACCTCCCTTGGAAGCCTATTGTTTAACTATGCTTATAGTTAGAAATTTTTTCTAATATCCATCCTAAATCTCCCTTGCTGCAGATTACGCCCAGTACTTCTTGTCCTACCTTCAGTGGACACAGAACAATTGATCCCTGTCCTCTTTATAACAGCCGTTAACATATCTGAAGATTAACAGTCTCCCCTTCCCCCGTCTTCCTTTCTCAAGACTAAACATGACCAGTTTTTTAACCTTTCCTCACAGCTCAGGTTTTCTAAACCTTTTATCATTTTTGTTGCTCTCCTCCAGACTCTCACAAGTTTCCCCACATCTTTCCTAAAGTGTGGCACCCAGCACTGGACACAATACACCAGCTGAGGCCTCACAAATTCTGAGTAGGGCAGGACAATTACCTTGTGTGTCTTACATACGACCCCAAAATATTCCCCAGAATATTAGCCTTTGTTGCAACTGCATCACATTGTTGACTCATATTCTATTTGTGATCCACTACCAGCCCCATATCCTGCAATATTAGCGCCTAACCAGTTATTCCCCATTTTGTAGTTGTGCATTTGATTTTTCCTTCCTAAGTATAGTACTTTCACTTATCTTTTTGAATTTTATCTTGTTGATTTCAGATCAATTCTCTAATTTGTTAAGGTCATTTTGAACTCTAATTCTGTCCTTCAAAGTGCTTGCAACCCCTCCCACTATGGTGTCATTTGCAAATTTTAGAAGCATACTCTCCATTCCATTATCAAAGTTATTAATGAAAATATTGACTAGTACTGGACCCAGAACTGACCCCTGCTGGACCCCACTAAATACACCTTCCCAGTATGACAGTGAAACACTGATAACGCCTTTGTGTATGATCTTTCAACCAGTTGTTCATCCACCTTATAGTAATTTGATCTAGACTGCATTTCCCTAGTTTGCTTATGAAAATATCATGTGGGACTGTATCAAAAGCCTTATTAAAATCAAAATATATCAGGTCTACTGCTTTCCCCCGTCCACTAGGCCAGTAACTGTGTCAAAGAAGGAAATTAGGTCCCCTCTAAGTGCTTACAAATTGATTGTCTAATAATTAATTCTCACAACTCCAGTGGAAGGATGATAAATATCTCCATTTTACAAAACTCTGGCATAGAGAAGTTAAGTGCCTTGCACAGGGATATGTCACTGGCAGGGCCAGAATTAGAAGTTCAGAGCTCTTTCCCTGTGCTGGATACACAAGTTCTTGCTGCTTCTTATTGAAACCTTACTACCCCTCTTTGTTAACAGCTTCCAAGTCACTTTCCTTGAAGTCACAAATTTGGCTCCTGGCTCACAGAGCTTCTTGAATTCCATGAAGAGGAAAGAATGAGTATTTTTATGTGGACATTAAAGTATCTTAGTGTCATGCAGTAGTTTCTTTGCTGTTATGCATTTGCATACTCCAAGTCAAAGAATATGTCATCACAGTTCCAACTCCTCATCTGTAAAGGGTGCTACTGTTGTATTAATAATAGAGAGGAAGATTTTTTCCTTTCTTGTCCAGCAGACAAAGCAATGAAATTTGTGAAGGGCAATCCACCAGAAACTATGACTCAGGGGTAGGCAACCTATGGCACGCGTGCCGAAGGCGGCACACGAGCTGATTTTCAGTGGCACTCACACTGCCCGGTCCTGGCCACCGGTCCAGGGGGCTCTGCATTTTAATTTAATTTTAAATGAAGCTTCTTAAACATTTTAAAACCTTATTACTTTACATACAACAATAGTTTAGTTATATATTATAGACTTATAGAAAGAGACCTTCTAAAAATGTTAATATTACTGGCACGCGAAACCTTAAATTAGAGTGAATAAATGAAGATTCAGCACACCACTTCTGAAAGGTTGCCGATCCCTGCTATAGCTAGACTTGGCAGAATTTGATTTTTTTAAAAAATAATTTTGATAGATAATATTTATGTTTATTTTTAAGCATTTTTTCAATTTTTAGCTATTTAAATTTTCCACAGTTGCAGAAAATTATGGGGGGGATCAGACAATAATTATTGAATTACAGTAGAGATTGAGATTCAAAAAGTTAAAACTTTAGAACCATTAAAACACAAATTCTAAACATCACATAAAATATACAAAGTAAATAACCTTAAATCAAACTCTAATAAGTTCTCAAGCAGCATTTTTCTTACTTTGCCTATCTGTACGTTTTTATTATCAATGGAAATATATTTTCAGCTTGTGTGTGTACAGTCAAATTGATGCTTACCTATACTCACCAATAAATAGCTAATCCTTCCAAGCCTAGCTACAGCACAAATGCCTTTGCCACTATACTCCACCTCCCAGAAGAAGTAGCAGATATCCCTGAGGCTGTATGTAATGTCAGGCTTGTTTTTGCGCAACCAGGAACAGTCAGAAATGCAAACCTTAGCCCATATTTTTGAAGAAAATGTATTTTCTAGCAAAGACTAAGTCATGTAGACCTCCAGTGCCAGGTTTCTCCATGCTTTCTGTGTAAGACTTGATGTTGTCTGGCAATTTGGGGCTTATATAAGCCTCTAGGTCAGTGGTTCCCAAACTTGTTCCGCCGCTTGTGCAGGGAAAGCCCCTGGCGGGCTGGGCCAGTTTGTTTACCTGCCGCGTCCACAGGTTTGGCCGATCGTGGCTCCCAGTGGCCGCGGTTGCTGCTCCAGGCTAATGGGAGCTGCTGGAAGCGGCGCGGGCGGAGGGACATACTGGCTGCCACTTCCAGCAGCTCGGCTTGGAGCCGAGCTGGCTTGGAGCAGCAAACTGCGGCCACTGGGAGCCACAATCGGCTGAACCTGTGGACACGGCAGGTAAACAAACCGACCCGGCCCGCAAGGGGCTTTCCCTGCACAAGTGGCGGAACAAGTTTGGGAACCACTGCTCTAGTGATTTCTCTTTGCTGACTTGACACTTTTTATTGTTTTCCTTGTTTATTGTGTTTTCCTCAATTAAAAAAGAAACCAGCAAATCTTTAGACTGCTACATAAGAAAACCTTACAAAATATTCTTCCCGGCTCACTCCAGCAGTTTTACCAAAGGAGGAGGCAATCTGGCCCACAACATTTAAGTTAGAGTAGCTGCTGTATGTAATGAACATGCATTGTATTACTGCTATCACTGTTGCTGGTCTTTCAGTTACTCTGTTCCAAGGCAGAAATATAACTCAAATTATCCATTAATCTACCACAAAAAGGAAAGGAATAATTAAAACAATCGAAGGCCAAGTTGCCAAGACATTTCATGGATGATTGGGGAAATCAGATACAAGTGTGTGGCTACCCGAAGGCTACTGCTACCAGAGACTGTGATAAAACATCCACTGTACTGTACAATATGTTGTTGTAACAGAAAATTTACTTAAAAACGAATGAAAGAACATGAAAGAAAAAATGTAGTGGCTGCCATACATATACCTAATTGCAAAGAAGAACCATTCAGTGAAATGCAATTACACTTTTAGATAGATCAAAGCATTCTTCTGCAATAAAAAAAAAGAATTATTTCTGCTATATAGTTAAACAGTATAACCAAAATGTACTTATTATGGAAGAGCAAGACTATTATAAAACAAAATGGGAATTACGGAAGGGATTTTACATAGTTTGCCTTGTGCATCAGCTAGTGCTAGTATGATACACAAACTAATGCAGTTATCCAGACCTATCAGTATCGCAAATCAACTACGCAGCAAGGAAACTAAATGTCATCCAAACATTCACAACATCATCAAAATCTGAAACTATTTTGCACACTGGTATACAGTAGTGTATGTACATGTGTTATTAAATACATGCTATGAAAAATAGTATATTAAACGCTGCATACGTGGTCAAGAATAATTTCCAGTTTCTAAAGAAGCTGCTAAGTGTTGTCCTATGTGAGCTTGTTGATAATATGCTTCACATTAGGAGGACGGGTGGTCTAAAGCAAAGAAATAGGAGCCAGGTCACTAGTTCTTATTGAAGCTGAGCTACTGACTTGCTGTGTAACCTTGAGCAAATCACTGGACCTCCCAGTGCCTCAGTCAATTCAGTTGGAAGATGGGGTTTAAAAAAAACCACACCTCATTTAAAGCCAAATAGTGCAGCTGAGCAGGGCATTGCTGCACAAATATATTACATATCTATTAATAGGAAATAAGACTTCAGGACTCTAATGTGAGTGTGTTGTTTAGTGTCAAAAATTACCTTTAGTGAAATGGCCAAAGAGACTTCGATGTAATAGGATTGTGTGTAGTAGTTTTGTAAAATGCAAAAATACAAAAACAGGCAGAATGCTCAAGTTAAGTTAAGTTTAACTGTTTCAGAACCAACACTATGAATGCTGGAGTGGAGAAACTGAAAGGGAAAGAAATGTTGATTAGCACTCTCAGGTTAAAAAATAGTCTCCATACACACTCCTCCCAAACCTGCGAGAGCCAAAGAGCTTTACACATCAAAAAAGCTGAATCACAGGAAATGGAAAGATTAAAAAGAAGCTCTGCTTAAAAATCAAATCTATAAGTGGAAAGGGTGATAATATAATACACAGTGAAGCTGAAAGAGAATTTTGATTTGTTTCTGTAAAAGCAGAAAAGTTTTCTAATGCTGTCATTTTCCCTGTATAGTATATGTACAGTTTAATATGTTTACTAAATTACATGCTGCTGCATGTTTATAAAATGATAACATTCTAACTAACTTATCACAATAGTAACAGTTGCTTTTGAGTAAAAAACACTGGTACGATATATACAATTTTTCATTTTTAACCCACATTAGAGGTGGTCACATCATTCCTGATAGACTATTTGGTTTATAAGATTAGGAAATTACAATGACGGCTAAATCATAGTGCAATAAGATAAAATAATAAATAATTTTGGTTTAAGGTGAAACATAACTTTGCAATAATTATTCTCAGCTTGTAAATGGTGTCTATCTATAACCAACCAAGCATATAACAAGAAGATGAAGATGAGACTTATTTTCACTTCATTTCACTTCTTTGTAATTGACAAGCTCTCACTGGGTGTCAACTTTAAAAGATGACAAATCCTAAATCTTAGAGGACCCAATTCAATAGTTCACCTCTCTAAACTGTTTGCAAATTAATCTACATTTTCAAGTGAGTCAGGCATGAAATATAAGATGACATCTATATTACAAAAATATTAATTTCTTTGTCTTTTTTTCTGCAATCAAAGACAAAAGGTAGCTTTACATTCAGCTTGTTAAAATGAGATGAATTATAAATGTGTAAATGTACATTAGACCATATTTTAGAATTTTTCCTTATCTTGTTTTCCTGTTTTGTTCCGACACATGCATTGGTTTCCATTCTCCTAACTGCCCCTCCCCCCCCACCACCATTTTATGGCTGATACTGTATGGTAATTAAGCTTAAGCTATTTCAGATGACACACTCTGAACCATAATAAATATTGTTCCAGCAATGTACAGGCCTAGACTTACAGTAAAACCAGAAACAAATTAAGAGTTAAATGTTATATTTATCTCACTTGGGTATGTCTACACTGGAACAAAAGACTTGCAGCACGGTCAGAGCTGGCCTGGGTCAGCTGACTCAGGGTTCGTGGGGCTCAGGTTTTGGCGCTAAAAATTGCTGAGTAAACATTCAGGCTCAGATTGGAGACTGGGACCCTACCCCCCTCATGGGGTCTGAGAGCTTGGGCTCCAGCCTGAACCTGAACACCTAGACAGCAATTTTACAGCCCTGCAGCCTGAGTCCCGTGAGCCCGAGTCAGCTGACAAGGGCCAGAAATGGGTGTTTAACTGCTGTGTAGACGTACCCTTTGTGTCTAATTATGAGCCTGAGTCTGCTCCCGCTAAATTAATGGCAATATTCCCAGTATTTTAAATGGGTGTTCGGTCAGTGAGTGTTACATAGGACTGAAGTACTAGGCAGGTCATCCATGGCAAAGGTGGAAATAACATTTAGGAACTGGGCATCCCTAGGAGTTCCCAGCTCTGTTCTCATTTCTCTAGGCCAGTTGGTCTCTGGAGCCACCATCACAGCCCAACTTCCTCTTTCTACTCACTGAAAACTCACAAATACAAATCTCAGAAGTAAAAGGGCCTCTTGGGTTTCTGTTGCTGCACTGCCAAAAAAGTGGAAGGAATCCTCCCGCTCTGGCTATGGAACAGCTGCAGAGCTGCTTTGGGCTGCTACAGTCCTAATCTGGCATCTCTGTGGAGGAGGGAGAGTTGGCATAGCAGCAGGTCTTAAGGATCGTTCATCCCCTCGCTTGGTGAGCTGGAGCATAGAGCCACTGTGGAACTAGTTCCAGGTAGCACAGGGAATGTTTATGCTCCCGCATCCCCTTCAGACCACTTCTGCATACCGGAAGCACACTTGTCCTGCTGCCAGAGAAACCTCGGCAGTCACAGACTGTTCCCTAGGGGCCAGATTATTCACACTGAGCAGTGCCTTCCTCCTTGAACAGACCCCATTTAAGTGATTAATTGTTTATAATTAATCTCCCATTTAGAGCTCGTTGAAATTTTCTTCTTCCTAACTTTTTTTTTTTTAATGCAAAATGGCATTTCAACCAAAATTCATTTTCATGGGGAAAAATTATTTGGGTTGATTTTTTTGTGTGTTTGTTAACAAATAACAACTCTCCCCCCTCAAGTTTTCTATTAATTATTTTGGGGGAGGAGGTTATAGGAAATTTTGAAAAACAATTTTTCCCAAAATGTCCAGCAAAAAAATAAAATGGGATTTTTTGGCTCAGTTTAATTGCCATTTAGATTAAACTGTCATCACTAGTACACTTTTCTATTGCCTTCCTCAATGAAACTTGCTTCCACATAATAGTAGTGTGGTCCGTGTCTATAATGCAAGGAAGACGGCATAGAACAGCAATGACTACACAAGAACTTCATAGTAACAGCATTTTGGAAGGGAGGGATATGTACGTGGCTCTTCTAGGCCAAGCAACATACCTAGCATGTGTTTACCCAATAATGTATTTTCCTCTAAGAGTATATCTACACTGCACGCTTCTTTTGGTGGCATGTAGAGGACCTATCCACATAGCTCCTCTAGCATGGGCATAAATAGCAGTATAGCCAGGGAGGCCTGGTTTAGGCAAATAAAGACAGGCTTGAAGGATGTGGATATGTATGCAAATATATATAGCACATGCTCTACTTGCCCAAGCTGCACTGCTATTTTTCACAGTGGAGTGTCCCCTTACCTGCCCGCTGCTGAAGACTTTCTTCACTGCAGGAAAAGACTCCGGCAGCAGGGAGAGGCTCTGGCAGAAGGGAGGCAGCAGGGAAAGGCTCTGCCAGCTCCCCGCTGCTCAGCCTTACCCGCCGTAGTGAAAGACTCCAGCCATGGGGAAAGGGTCTGTCAGCTCCTCATTGCTGCAGCCTTTTCCCGGAGAGACTCTGTCTCATCCTTTCCCTGCTGTATCCCCCCTCCCAGAGCCTTTCCTCACCTTTCACTGATATGTGTACGCAGCCTGCTTTTCAGTGCGGTGGGTACATACACATACACTACACTACAGTGGTGTGTAGTGTAGATGTAGGCAAGGAGAATAAAAACTTGTTGATGGCTATTGCTTCAAGCTTTCCTTGTAGTAACCCACTCCATAGATGAACTATCCTCTGTAAAAAGAATTTTTACCTCAGCTCCTTTGCTACTTGACTCCATTTTAGTTTTGGGGTGATGTCTGCTTGTTAAGTTTGTGGCAACTATCTTCTTTGTGCCAGTGGAGGCTGATGAGAGCTGAACAGCACTGAAATAGGAGGGTAGGCTCAAAACCAATTTACAGAAGTGGGATCATGCTATATTTGACTCAAGAGCTTACTATATTCTAAACCCCTCAGATTGTTACCTAAAAGGGGGCTAGGAGTGCCAGCCCTCCAGGATTGTCCTGGAGTCTCCAGAAATTCAAGATTAATCTTATGCCATGTGATGAAACCTCCAGGAATACATCCAATCAAAATTGGCAACCCTAAAGAGGGCCAGATTGCTTAATAACAAAGTAAATCTGACAGCAGGTAAGCACGCATATTCAATTTCCCTTTTCAGCAATAGAGGGAGCCAGAGAGCTGCTTCTCCCAGCAAGCCTTCCTACCCTGGAATTTACATACTTTAAAATCATTTGCTCACTTAAACAACCACTCTGCCCTCTGTGTGTGTCCAAATTCCCATTCATGTTAAGGGAAGTTGTGTGTGTAAGGGTTCACAGGTCCTGAATCTGGGCCCTTTGGCCACTGCCGCATCTGCAGCTCCACTGAATGGGTCTACTAGAGACTGGAGAATTAGTAGTCCTAAGGTATTATGCTACAATAAAGGTATTGCCCACCAGAACCCAACTGGAAGAGCTTTAGGCTCTCTGATTGGGCTGAGTACACTGTTTAGGCCAGAAAAAGACAGAGGAAGTTGTCTGTGCAACAAGGTGGATTCTGGCTTGCTGCTGCTACCGACACTGCCATTTGCATCTGATTCTCTGCCTCAACCCCGGTTCCTGACTTTGACCCCACCCTGTTCCTGCCCTCTGCCTCATTCTGGTCCCTGAGCCTGTCATCCTGGTGACTGACTGCTTCAGCTCAGACCTAGATTATGGCTCTTTGCCTCATGACTCACTGCTGACCCTCAGCTTCAGTTCCTGTTTCCTGTCTGACCCTGGGTCTAACTTTCAGCTCTGACACCTGGCTCTTGATTCCAGATCTGCCAATTGCCCTCTGGTTCCTGACCATCAGCCCAGACCACCCACATCCTAGTCACTGGCATTGGTCTTCCACAGGCCCTGACAGTGGGCATAAATACAGAGAAATCTCAGTCTTTCCTAACTGCTGTACGTTGATCGCTTCTCTGGTGGCCCTCCATAAACCAGTCCTCATTACTTCTTCCCTTTGATATTAACTGTCCCTACCAAATTCATTTATATCCAGAATTTAGTACATCTTGTTGCATGTTACTCCACCTAGCCAGTGATGAATATTGTCAGCAAGATTGATGCAAATAGAGATTTCAGAGCATTCTATTGGTCATTTCTCTAGGATATGCAATATCTACTCGTATTTCTCTGACCGTGGCAAGATTTTTAAACCAATTTAAAATTTGACCAACAATTACTTACTAACCCTGTATCTAGTCTTCAGTGTTTAAGTATCAAACACTATCTTGATGTCCAAGTAGATTATGTTTGTTGCTTCACCCCATCAGCTCTCATTGTCACATTCTCAAACAAGTTAATAACATTTGTCAAGCATGGCTTCCCCTTTATAAATGTCATGGTTGTCCTTGACCAGTCTGCACCTGTTCAAGTATTCGCCCATTTTGTCCCTAATCAGTGACCCTAAAATTTCTCCCAATTGTCTTTAGTGTTTATGTACTGGAATTTTTAGTGGCATACAATTAACAGCTTCAAGCTATTATTCCAAAAAATCAGAATGCATGTTGCCTTAGTATAAAAATCTATCTTAGGTATCAGGGGCGGCTCTATGTATTTTGCCACCCCAAATACGATTTTCAGTGGCGCGCCTGCGGGAGGTCTGTTGGTAATGTGGATTCGCTGGCATGCCTGTGGGAGGTCCGCCGGTCCCGCGCCTTCTGCGTACCCGCCGCCGAATTGCCGCCGAAACCGCGGGACTGGCGGACCTCCCGCAGGCATGCCGCTGAAGGCAGCCTGACTGCTGCCCTCACGGCAACCGGCAGGCCACCCCCCGCGGCTTGCCGCCCCAGGCACGTGCTTGGTGCGCTGGTGCCTGGAGCCGCCCCTGTTAGGTATGTATCTATCCCCATTACCATAGTATCTGAGCACCTCTCAGTGGTTAATGTCCTTATCCACACAACACCCCATGAGGGAGAGAAATGTTATATTCCCATCTTACAGATGGGGAACAGTGTGGCTAAGTAGCTTGCCCCAGGACACATGGGAAGTCTGTGGCAGACTAGGGAATTGAACTCTGTGTGGTGTAACCACTGGACCATTCTTCTTCTTTCAATGTAAATCAGTTTAAATATTTTTAATAATACTGAATTAGTTTTTGTTTGGTGGTTTCTCATAGCTTTAAAGTTAAATTTAGCAAAATATGCCAATGTATAGTAGCAGGGGATCAATTTTCCTTTTCCCCCAAAAGATATCCTGTTTCTAAGGTATGAAATTCATTGTTGAGGTGGAGCACTGACATTGTTATAATGCCAAGTCTACAAAAGTATGTGTGTATGTGGTGGGTGAGCCATAGTAAGCAGATTCTGCGAGTCTGCACTTCAACAACAACCGTGTCAATATCACACTAAAAGCGTTGCAGCTCAAGGATGGGATAGGCATGTGGCTACGTATTTTTCCTCTTTTCTTACTACTCCATATGTGGTTCAACTGTCCAGCATAAATCCATCTTATAGTCATTTGTGCCAATTTCCAACTGCAGCTGTACCTTTATATTTATGAACACCACCAAGGATTCCAGAGTCCTCTGTCTCTTCTTCCTGCACTGTGTGATTTCTTAAAAGACCAAGATTTGATTTATATGTCCATTAAAGGATTGGCAGCTAGTGCTACTTGTAAAGATATTAAGCTGAATGGCACTACCGAGTAATACCTTTCATTTAATACTACAGTGATTGTCATTTTGGGTTTGTGGCGGGGAGGAATAAAACAGTAGTAGCTCTAGCTCAAACCCTGGGCTATCTGAAAATCAATTAAGCTCAATTTTTTTTTAAAGGGGCATTAATCCGGTTTCTACTTCTACCCTTTGGTAATCCATTGTTTGTGCAATAGCAGTACTTACCTATGTTCTGATCTGTGGGTACAGTTGATTGTGCCCGCAATTGACTGTAGACTAGGCATAAAATTATTTGAATAACATCATTTTTAATAACATAATCCTTAGTTTTCTGATTCTTCCTTAACCCTTTACTTCTATAGTTGTTGTTCATCTGTTTTGGAAGATCAAGTCTGAGCAGTTTTCTCCCTTCCCTCCCAAATTTAGGTGTCTAGTTAGTTGCTGGCTTGTTAGTAAACAAAAAATATCAAATAGGTATATCCAGCTTATTAAGAACAGAAATATTTCTGCTGCTGTTGATTCATCTGTAGAACGTTTCAAATAGCATTTTCCTCTCATAGGTTAGGTGGTGGATTTGTTCCATTAGAAAGTTCACCGCATATTTTGGAAACAAAAGGAAAAATATTACCAGTATGTTCTATTCTTTCATACTTTTTTCAGGGATTTTTAAAAGTGGGAAATTACTTGGGCTCCAATTCTGCAAAGAGAACCATGTGAGTGGACCCATATGCCTACACAAAGCTCTCTTGACTTTAGTATGGGTCCACCTGCATCATTCTCTTTGCAATACTGGGGTCCAAATTCTTCTCAATTCATGCGGCCATGTCTCTGGGAGGGGGGGGACCTGGACAGGGATAAGGGGGGCAAAGGCTGGGGGCGGGCACGGGGCCAGGAGTGGAGCCCTGGGCACAAGGCCCGCAGCCAGGACCCTGCATGTGGGGCCAGTAGCAGGGACCCCTGGGAGCACGGGGCCAGGTGTGGGGCCCCAGACACGGGACCAGTGGCCAGGGAGCAGGGCCAGTGCCCCAAGAGCAGAGCCCTGGGCGCAGGACTGAGGGTGGGGCCCGGGGCGCAGGGCCAGCAGCCAGGGAGCAGGGTGCGGGGAAAGGACCCAAGCCCTGGATGCAGGGCAAGAGAGCAGGGCCCCGTGCATGGGGCCGGGAGTGGGGCCCTGGCGCAGAGCCACAGGCATGGGGCCAGCAGCAGGGGAGCAGGGCTGGCGGCCGGGAACCAAGCCCCGGGTTGGGGAGTAGAGGCATGAAACCTGGGTGTGCTGCAGCACCCCCCACTCCCCTACTTCCCCCACCTATGCCATAACGAGGATCTTTTGTCCTGCAAGGTTAGAGAAGGCTCTGCAAGAGTGATTAATACTTTAGTATTCTGTAACACTTGGAAGCATTATCTAGTTAGGGCTCCTGACACTGCTATGAATTTTTATCCCTGTTGCACGAATAGGGAATTTCCTAACAGAGGTTAAGTGATGTGACCTAGGACACACTGAAAGCCAGTGTCAGAACCCAGCTCTCCTGTCTGTCTGTCCAGATCTAACCACTCAATTTCCCTATATATAAACTATTAATAATGATATATGCCAATTTTTGGGAGGTCAGAGGTGGAAGGAAAGGAATCTGATGTGTTCATGAAGTGCTGCATTAGTGCAAATTAAGGAGCTCTGGCTCCCCAGCAGTACGCTCGCTGTTCTAGGCCATATGGACTTCAAAAAGTCTCTTCTCTCCTCCCACTCTTGCCATATATATTTTGTTTCTAGCAAATATTTTATTTTGCAAAATTGTTGTGATTTCAGTGAAATTCTGAGAATTCAAAACTAGCCCAGTTCATAAAAACAAAACATTGTGATGATTAATTTGCCCACCTCCAGGAACTGCAAATGTCAACATTTCTATAAGAGCCTTTTATGGTTAAGAAATTGTCCATTATGAATATTAATACAATCTGGTCAGAGACCAAATTATCCTATCTTCTCTGCAAAACCTTAGCTTTAAGGTATTCCAAAAAACCCCTAAAATTAAAATCCGAAACCTTTAACAGATAAGCAGAAGTAAATTTTCAGTGCAGTGTGTGAAGGAATTAGGTGTCCAATTTATATAATCTAACTTGACCTGTCCAGCTTCCATTGTCAAATATTGTACAATGGACTGAAAATTAACTGTTTTCTGTTTCTATAAATGTTCCAGACTTTACAGAAAACCTACTTAACCATTGTGTAGGAATGCTATTGTAAACATGTTTTATGTTCTCTGCAATGCATGGCCATACCCTACAAGTGATATAATAGGATATTATACTTTAAACAATTCAAAGGCTCTGAAAAACAAAATAAAATGAGTTGGAAATTAGTCATACATGTTTTATAGATCTACAAATCAAGTTTTCGAGGGAATACTGGTGTATTTTTCTCTCTATGCTGTTAATCTCTCACTTGTAATTTGAAACTGCAAAGTATATTTAGAAATATGTGACTTTTACCTCAATGAACATTTGTGTGCACTCCCATTTTTGTGACCAATTGCACCTCTGTGGAAGTTTAAGCCTCATTTACTGTTATCCCTACTTCAGCAATAATCACCATTCAGACTCAGTTTGGAAAATAATTCTCTCTCTGCTCCCTTTATTTTAGTATATTTTTAGGCCAAATCAGTTTTAAAAGTTATACATGTTAAATGTGGAGCCTGCCTGTTTATATATATTTTTACCAACTCTTCGGTAATAAAATCTAGTCATTTTGTACTTGTGGTCATTAAAGATTTCTTTGGAAGAACAGGAGTGTTAACCCCAGGGCACTGATCAGAGTCCAACTCAGATAATTATATTGAGCTTCTAAATTCCACCTGGAAAAGATATGCTTCATATTTTCCTTAATTGCATAATTTTGCATTGCACTTTTAAACAGGTACCGCTTTTCAAAGCAGAAGTGGCTGTTCTATAGTGGTGGATATAGTGATCCCTATGTATATAAGAAAAATTGTAGGAGATCATGTAAGTGAGCACTGTATCGTAATGCAAACACACAAGGCGGCTGAATTAAGGTTGCCCAGGCAGCCTTAATTCTGACATTTCTATCATTTGAGTGCTTGACTTTCTAACATTAACATTCTTTTAACGTACTGGGTTTTTTAAAATGTATTTTTCTAACTACATATATATAAACAAACAAAAAACTGAAAGAAACCCCAAATTCCATTATGTGGAACTATACGGACACCCAAACTTGGGTCAACAGCTGAGTTCAGACTTTTAGATTCACAGCACAAACATCTACCATTTGAGGTAATGTAGCAACTAGCAGTAGTAGTGGGCTGTTATAATCTATGTGGACCAAACACTAGAGGGGGAATGAGACACACATCTGCTATTAGGTTTCACTGCCATTTTCTATAAACCCTTCTGCTCATGCACCCCCAGTTCTGTCTCTGACCTCCTCTGCTTCTGTCTGCCTCTCCCCTCTCTCTCTGTGCTTACACACCCTCCAACCACCCTGGCTCCTGTCCCACTCTCCCCATCTTCCTCTTCATTTTTCAAGCATCTACATTTCAACTATTCACATGGCTGCTTCCTCCTCCTCTTCATCACTGCTGAGCAACAGCAAATGGGCACTGTCAACAGGAGCTGCAATTGCAGGGAAAGTCCTGTTCAGCCCCAGGATCCCTGGAATAGAGCATGGTCCATGCAGAGGGAATGTTTGGAGAATTTAGCTCCCAAATACTATGAGTCTCTGCTGAGCATGTGTGAACTGAGATATTTTGAGGGCTTTTACCTTGGCCAAATTTGGGTGAATTTTCACAGGAACTGCAAAAGGCACATCACTGACACCAGTGACACATCCCCCTGCCAAATTTCAAAGGCATGCTTCAAAGCATGGATGTGCTAGAGCTTCTCAATGAAATAGTGGGAAAAAAATTAACCTGGGCAAACCAACATATTTTGCCCTGATCTAGTTGTCAGAAATAGGTGAAGTGTTTTATCTAAAACTTTTCCCAAAAAATTCAAATGCCCAGAATGGAAAATGTCAGCCTGAATGACTAAAGTTTGGTTAAGTTATAAATATGCTTGGCAGAATTCAATTTTTATTTTTTTTATAATTTCAACAGATAGTGTCAATGTTTATTTTAAGCTTTTTTTTCTATTTTTATTGACTGAAATGTTCAGTATAACAAAATTATGGGTTTTAGGCTTCTTTTTTATTTGTATCAATTGAAATGTTCAGTTATGCAAAATTAGGTGGAGGGGATCAGACAATAGGGGATCAGACAATAATTATTTCACAACAGTAGATGCTGAGATTCAATAAGTTAAAGCTTCATAAGAGTTAAAACACAAATTGTAAATACCATATGTCAAAATAAACAAAACAAATATCCTTAAATCAAACTCTAATAAGTTCTGATGCAGCATTTTTCTTACTTTTCCCATCTGTAAATTTCTATCATTATTGACAGAAATATTTTTCCACTGGTTTGCTGTGTGTATTGTAAAATTCAAATTTATCAGCATTTATCAATAAAAATCTAATCCTTCCAAGTCTAATTATAAGTAGCTAAAAATAGGGTCTTGTACTCGAAAGCGTAGGGCAACCTTATTTATCTGCAGTGCTGATAGCTTCGCCTTACATTCACTTAGAACAATAACTAATTAACAAATATAGTTAATGGCGATAAGGGCCCTAACTTCTTTGAAAATCCTGGCCTTTGCAGAATTAGTTCCTATTACTATAACAACCCTTGCAAGAACAGATTCCAGAGTATTATTCATTACTCTCCTCCAGTTACTCTTACAGCCATCTCAAGGAACCATTAGGAAAGGGATAGATAACAAAACAGAAAATACCATAATGCCACTATATAAATCCCTGATATGCCCACATCTTGAATACTGCATGCAGTTCTGATTGCCCCATCCCAAAAAAGATATATTAGAATTGGAAAAAGTACAGAGAAGGGCGACGAGAATTATTAGAGGTATGGAACAGCTTCCGTTAAAAAGACTGACTGTTCAGCTTAGTAAAGAGATGACTAAGGGGGGATATGATAGTGGTCTATAAAATCATGAACGTTATGGAGAAAGTGAATAGGGAAGTGTTATTTACCCCTTGTTGCCAGGCCAAAAATAAAACTGGGTTCAAAAAACAATTAGATAAGTTCATGGAGGATAGGCCCATCTATGGCTATTAGCTTAGATGGTCAGGGATGCAATCCCATGCTCTGGGTGTCCCTAAACCTTAAACTGTGAGAAGCTGGCACTGGATGATAGGGGGTGGATCACTTGAAATTGCCCTGTTCTGTTCATTTCCTTTCAAGCATCTGGCACTAGCTGCTGTCAGAAGACAGGATACTGGGCTAGATCGGCCATTGGTCTGACCCAATATGGCCATTCTCATGTTCTTATAAGGATTTGTGCAGATGGACTTCAGCCAACAAGCACTCCTCTTCTAAAATCTTTGAAGGTGGATATCATAAAAGGAAAAATAATATTAGATTCTCTGGTCTTGAACCCCATCCCTATAAAGCACAAGAAAAGGATTTAGAAAGATTCCACATCATGGTAAATCTATCAGAATTCTGCATAAATCATAGGAAACTTCAGCCAGTTCTCTTATCTAAATTTCTCGCGCGCTCTCTCTCTCTGGTATTTAATCAAAGTAGAATCTACAGAACATCTTTAAAATCCTCCACAAAATATTCAACAGAATTACTTCAGAAAAACTAACAAGATACTTCATAACACCAATTAAAATCCACTCACATAAACCATCCAACTCTTTAGAGACACATAGCTTGATTTGTGAGGCTGCATAAGTCAGGCTGGTTCAGTATCATTATCCTAATAGATGGTAACCCTTGATTCCCCATAATTTACAATACATCAGTGTAAACCCTTTGAAACCCATTTAATCAACAAGAAATTATCAAAACTAAGGGGCTTGAGCCTGCAGGCTGCTGAGGGAAGTACAGAGGAGCCATTGTAGTCAACATTTGCTCAGCACTTGTGCAGAGAGGCTCAACATAGTTATTATGTTTATTACGGTGATGCCTAAGGGCCAACCCAGAATGGAACCCCATTGTGCTAGGTGCTGTACCAACACAGAGTAGAAGACAATCCCTGCTCTGAAGAACTTACAACGTAAATAGACAAGACAGACACATGGAGGAGAAGGGTTAGGATCTATAAGCAGGGTGAACTATGCAACGTAGAAAACGGCATGTTAGTTCCATGATTTTTTGGAGGGTGGGTTTAGTTAGGAGAGGCTAAATTAAATGGAAAAGAAGGAAACAAGATGGGGGAGAAGAGGTTAAGAGGGACAAGTGTGGAGTGAAGCTGAAGTGATAAGACTGTGAGGGAGGGGGAAGGGTGAGGATTTGAGCAAATAGCTGATTAGCACCGGGAAGAAAAAGTCTAAACTATTGGAAAGTCTTTGAAAGTCCAGAGGTCCGTATTTTGGCTGTTCCTGCTCTTACTGTCTGGAGTCTCTAGCTGGCTTCTCTCTGCAATTTTCCCCCAATGCCACATGGCAAGCGGGAGGGGAGACACCTCCTGGGTCCTGGTTTCCCTAGAGTGTGTAGGACCAGTTCTAGGTCCAAGGGATGCTGGGGAAAGAGGTGCTTCTGCTCCTATTGTCTGGCGTGTGGAGAAATGTGCACCATGCTTAGAACAAAGCTAAACAGTGAACGGAATACTGCTGAGCAGGGAGAGGAGGTGTGTACTGAAGGGGGTGGGGAGAGCATGTATGTAGACACAGTTATTACAGATGATATGTGTAGCGGCCACTTTTAGGATTTTCGGTTATTGCCACTGCTAGCCAGGACATGTGCATGCTTGGAAAGCTACACATAGAAGAAACTGAAAGCATGGGTAATCATGAGGGTCAACCACTGCCATTAGTGTGTCTATGTAAGAAAACAGCATCTCTCACAACCCAATGCTCAGTGCCTCGTGACTTGTACTGAGCACAGCATTCATGCCATTCGACAGCACCAGCTCCCTCCTGTGACTGCACCTTACTGGATTATAAATACAGTGTTGCCACCTCTCACCATTACATCACAAGTCTCACAATAACTGGTGTTTTTCTTAAAGCTTCAGCTTTAAATCAAGTGATTATGTCAGAAACTCAGCTTTCATAAAAAAAAAAAAAGAAACAGGCAGCTTCTAGCTCTCATGATTGTGCAGAAAAGTGGGAAAACATGAGCCAAGTGCAACCTATAGGCTCAGAATACAGAGAGCAAAATTAAAATCTCATTACTTTTAAGCCAATCTTGTGATTTTTTGAGGCCATGACATTTTGAATGCTGGGGGTCAGCATTACTGAAACAAAGTCCAATGTTTAGCAACCCCACCCACTGCACTCCTGAAGGATCCAGTCCTAAATGATTGAACACCAGAAAAAGGGAGCCTGATTCTGCTCCCACACTGGTGTAAATCAGCAGTAAGTCTATTGAAGCCAATGGAATTACTCTAGTACAAAACTCATATGAATGAGAGTTGATACAGGCCCAGAGTTTTTAACTGATTGTAATTAATACAGATAATGTATCATAGAAATATGCAAATTAATAAATACCTACAGGAGCAAATTTTGCCCTCAGATGCACATGCCAGTGTTGGGATTCCAATGGAAGCTAATGAGTTTCTTGTGTTTGCATCCAAGTGCAGAATTTGGTTCTGCAAACCAAATTCCACTCAAGTTACAGTGGCAATGCCCACTATAAACAATAAAAGTGGCATAACAAGTTGAACCTATGTTTATGTAACTCTCCCCTGCTGTTAATGTCCAAAAAAAGAGTGGGGAGGGGAAATATTGATAAAATCCCCATATATGCCTCAGAAAAGAAAAATTTCTTGTAATATATGTGAATCTGGAAACCTAACAACTTGACACTAAAAATCCCACAATAAACCAGGAAAATAATTGATGTTAATTTACTTGTTTATTTTCTTAGGGAAACATAAGAGTGGTAAACAATTTATTTTTACTGTTAATAATTTGAATGGTTACCATTTCCTGATGTTTCTACTCACTCTGATAACTGCGATTCATGAGGGCACATTATTACTTAAGATAGTTCATAATGCCACATCCAACTATGGAGCCTTCCAAGGTTTCCATTAGCTAAAATAAAGCCCCAGTCTTGCAAATGAATTCGCATGAGTGGACTTCTGCATCTGTGCAGAACTCCAGTGAAGTCAATGATGCTCCATGTGGGATCAGAGGTCAGTCTGCATAAATCTAGCTACAGGATCAGAGCCTAAATTCTCCAAGGTTCCCACTAAAATCTATGACAGTTTTGCCATTGACTTCAGTGGGAGCAGGATTGCGCCCTTTTCATCCTAGCATAACTAATTAAATCCTCTTTTTCAATATCTGACTTGCACTTAGCGAAGAGGTATAGTTTCAGACTGTAGAAATCAAAGAAAACAGTTCTATTGGATGTTTATTAAAATTGTTATAGTTTCCGCAACAATTTCATAGTCATTCTGAGCAGGTTTTTACAACAGCTGATTAAAAGGGCTTTTCTTTCTTTAGGTGATTTCTGCAGAACATCTACTGATTTTCTTTCAAAATGTTATTGAACCACAAGGGTTATTTGTTATGTTTTCATTTATCAGAGTGTCATTTTATTTCAGCGTTGTCATGTGAATAATAGGCAATCAGGGCTGAAACTTTTCAAAATTGCAGTCCTCTAGATGTTACAATTAAATCAATTACAAGCCCGGAATAAACCGTTTTTAATCACATCTAACATTATACTACTCAATTTTGTTATGATGGAAATCTGAAGTCCATGGAATACTTCAAGAAATAAAACTACCATGTGTACAAAACTCCCGCTTAGCCTGATTAATAAACTGAAGCTCAGAAAATGATGTGCATGAAAACAGCTGTTTTTCCCAATAATGACATTTTATTTTCAAGTTTAGTACTAACACTGTGTCAATCTAAACAATACTTAAGTACATTATGTAAGTGTAACAACACTGACACGACATACAACAAAATGTACCACTTTCAGGAGGCATCAGAAGTAAACAGTGTTAAGAGGAAGGCAATTTTAGCTGTGCAGCAGCTGGTGATGAGCCATTGCCATCACCAAGGGGAATGTGAGGCACAGAATAATGGTGCTGCCGAATTAAGTCATGCAGAGGGAATTTAAAAAGGAAACAAAAATTAAAAATATTATAATGTCATAGAAATTGAAAGAAGCAGTGCTTTTCATATTGGCAGGTAAAGTACAGCAACTGAAAGGTTGAACTAAATAAAAATTCCCACCCGTTCCCTTTAATTTTACTTTAAAAAATGTTTAAAGGAGCAGGCAGAGTTTGTAACAATTTTTTAACCTATGTACATATGATGAGTTTAAGTATCTCAAAACTAGGCTGACTCTGTTTTAAATATTGCTCAGGAGATATTTGAAATTGCATCTACTATTCTAATTTTTTTTTAAATTACCTTCATAAGCAAAATTGGGAGTTTAAAAGATGCAAGGCATTATTCTATGTATTTTCATTTGTTTGGCTTTTTTCCCCTCAGGTCAATGTGATTCAGTTCTTCTTCTAAATTGATGCCACATTTTTCACTTCTCATCCTTTATACCTTTTTGTCCAACTATATTACATGTAATTCTACCCCTGTGGCAATGTCCTTAGAACAGCAGCAGAAGTGAAATGGTTAAAATGTCTTCTCTTGTATTTTAGAATCAGAAAGAACACTAAGCTTTCCAATTTGGTTGTAGACTAGGAAACACTCAAGAAACACATTAGAAACTGAAGCATTCCACACGTATATAATGCAAGTTGTCTTTCCTTTCTGACTTTTCCCAATGTGGGTGTGAGAGCAGGACTCAGACTGTGTGAGTTTGATGCACTTTTGTGCTCCCTTTGAGAACAAAAACTACATAGATTCAAGGGATACTGGAAACTGGACTCTCAAAGGATAAATCCAAGTCACACAGGAAGTGGGAAGGCAGAGAACCTACTAGGAGACTGTTTGGAGGAATCAGTAATCCAGCATATTTTACTTGTGAGAGGCAACTTCAGTTGTACATTTAATTCTGTTCTATATTATGTTACTCTATAAAACAGCTGTCAACTTTAAGGAGCTATGTGCCTCAAACTCTTCTACTCATGAAGGACAGTAGGTAAACTACAAAGAGGCTGTATTCAAACAGTTACCTTTTACTGGTCCTGTGTCCTGGGTAATTTGGTTAGAGCAGGCTAAACCGAATTGACTCAGAATGGGATATACACATAAACTGTTGCATGTTAAAGAACTGCAACAGTTCACCACCTAATTCATTGTATCTCAGATCTAGAAACAGACTCATTTCACCCAAATCTCTGGCAGATCTGAGTATAGGAACCTAGCATGAGTTTCTTTACATTATTTAGACATTTAAAAGGCAATAATAGTAAACGTTGGGGGCCAAATTCTAGCTCACAAGTTGGGAAAATACTATTCCAATATTGTGCCAATACTATTCCAACATGTATACAAGCCCCAGGATTCTGGCTGTCAGATATATCCCAGTGTGTAAATGATAGAATCATAGGACTGGAAGGGACCTCAAGAGGTCATCCAGTCGAATCCCCTGCACTCGTGGCAGGACTCAGTATTATCTAGACCATTCCTGACAGGTGTTTGTCTAACCTGCTCTTAAAAATCTCCAATGATGTAAGGCATAGAGTGAAAAGCCGCTCAATGTCTGCTTAAAGGACCGTATCTTCCCCACCTATAAGGAGTTGTGTGGAGAGATACTGAAACAGTTCAGCAAATGAGCAAATGAATTGTAGCCCACTATTCCATCATGCTGGGAATGTTCACAATTATATGGCACAATAGCATTATATTGGAGACAGATCTGCCGCTGCACACCTCATTCTCCACCCAACATATGTGACCATATCCACATATGTGGCTAATGGTAGGTGTCATGGGGTATAATAACAGTTGGTCATACCATTTGTCTCCACCAGGTATATGTTGATCACAGTGCAGTCACAATCAATAACCGCTACTGACTGAATACCAGAGCCCATATATAGCTAACTGAGTTGGCATAAATAGCATGTTGATCTCAGCCACTAATCTCTCTGATAGAGCCCTATGGCTCAGGCACAAGTACTAACATTTCCTGAATACCAGCACCATCCTCTCTGGTAGACTTTATGTGAATCAATATTTTAAGCCATAGAATATTTCACATCTGGGATGGAATATATTATTTGGGTAATATGTGTAGAAAGCATGATATGTCTGGTGAGCTTATGCATAGTCCGTTTTTACACGTACCATTCCCACTATAGCATAGACCACATATCTTTTTCAGCTAGTCAGTTTCATATGAAACACACACATGAAAATGCACATTTTCTTTCTACTCTAATTTTGGTGGGAGAGTGTAAAGATTTTTCATTCTATTCAGTTTTCCGTTCACTCAGATATCATGCCCAATTTTTGCCTTGTGTAATGATTTTTTTGGGAGCTTGAACAAAATATTCTCTGGAAAATTTCCATAATTTTTTTTTCTTCAATTTTTGTCCATCCTGGAATTTCAGGGTTATATATGGAAGATTCCAAGCTAATGCTAAAATTTCCCATTTTAATAGCCTTTTAGTCTTAATGCATAAAATAACTTGCAGTTATTTTCTTTGATTTTTTAAAAAATTTCAAATGCATTTTATTTATTCCCCAAATCCTTTCTCCTTCTAGAGGTAATTATGGCATATTGTCTTATTCTGGCCTTTAGATACCATACTGATGGTTACAAAAACCAGAATAGGAAAGACTAGAAAAGAAGAACAGAAAGTGAAGACCAAAGCTGTGGCTTTCAATAATGGAGACTACTTCATAGATCAAGGAGACAAGGCTGTTCTATAAATACTAAACCTCTGAGACACACACATCCTGCACTCGCCTAATGAGTGTGAGTGCTGAGACTGAGATATTGCCATTTCTGTTCCCAAACAAGTGAATAAACTGATCTTACACTACACATAATCTACTGTTTTGCCAATCACATTCCCCACCTCCTTCTCGCTCCCTGCCACACAAAAAGACCCTTCCATGGGAATAAGGAATCCCCAGTTTTGCTGATTTTCTGCACTGCACAAGGCCAAAATATTACTATATATAACAATGCCCTGAAGCTAATGTCACTCTCCCCATTAAAATATACTTTTAAAAGCTAATTTGGCTAATAGAAACCTCAGCTAACTTATTCTTTCCAGAAAATGCACAGTAGCCTAGTATAAATAAAATTGTGCACAAGGTTTTAAACTTCAAAGTGCCCACCCCATAAAATCCAACATATTCCCTTTCTCCCCTCCCTGAATTCCCACTAACAGCCACCACCACCAAAGTAAGAAAGGAAAAATGTTACAACTATTTTTGATGGAGTACCAGAGGGAAGGTGCAACAAATATTACAACTCACAAAAACCTGCGTTTATATTCTGAAACACCACCTTAGTAGACTAGGTGTTTAAACAGGCAAATTAACTGGAAAGAATGTAATGTAAACAAGCCTATCTAGTTTGACTAGAAAGACCACTTTCTATTAAGTGAGCCTCAGCTTCTGAAGAACGACTTCCCAGAATCACTGAACGGTTTGTGGTGAAACATTGTACTGAGAGAATTACAAATACCTATAAGCCAAATTCTGGCCTTGCATACTGTACACATGCAAACCCCTCACTGAATTAAAGGGGACTTGGGCACATGTATCTGAGCACAGAATTTAGCCCCTATGCTTGCATAGCATCAAATCAAAATGGTTAAAAATGTTACTCAAAAGATGAATGAATTTCTAAGGAAATAAATTAGATTTGAAATGACTGTTGGAACATATGCATTATATAAAAGATCATGAAATCCATTTCATCTGACATATTGTACAATGAGCTACAAGAACATTTGCAACTGATAGAAGTATGTAAGGTCTCATGTATTATTCTTACCGTAAAGATTACACCATGGAAGCCAGGTGTAATACTTCATACTGTGCTCTAGCAACCTGAAGGTCATGAACCAAAGACATGACTTGAACATCTTGGTCAGCGGGGTTTCATATCATAAAACTGTAACTTAGGAGCTGGAAAGGTGTTGATTGTTCTATGCCTGTTACAGCTTTGACTTCGTGAGTGTAACACAGAAAGTGGGTTAGAACACAAATTTGCAATAACAGAAAGATGAAAAAATGTTCATGTTAAGCCGAACTCCTCTGCTGCAGGAATGTTATGATTGTAGGGATAAAATATTCCAGTTCTCAGTGACTATATTATAGTTTTCTTTGAGACTCCAAAAGAAAACAACATATGGATGCTCTATATTTAACATAATGAAAAACAAAGTCACACAACCCACAAAATTCTGCTTTAAAAAACTGAACACTGTACTTTTAGAATCAAATTCAATACATGTAAGAAAATACAAACCTGTCAAAAACACACTGTTCTACCTAGAATCATTAAAACGATATGCTGAAATCCTCTATTAGAACACATTTTTGAAAATCCCAGGACCAATATTGTATATGCAATTTCACCTTTTTACAGGCAGCAAGAGCATGGAAAGGCAAGTGTGCACCGGAAGGGGGGACATATATGAAAACTAGATACAGGCTATGTGCAACATGTCCCAATGAGTTTTTACAGCCTGAATAATGTACCCATTTCGATGGCAGTATGCCAAGTGATAGCTTTCACATTTGTGTGCTGCTCTCAGAAGTTTCTCAGCAGAATCAGATTTCATTAATACTGAAAATATCCACTTTCTTCAGGGGGTATTGTTTTTAGGAATAAAATCCAAGATGTTGAAGGCTGGTGGTTTTGATTTCTCAATACAGCTGAGCAAACATATTACTAAACAGCCTGAACATCAGAGAAGCTGAGCATTTAGCAACTTCCACTGACAAACTGCACCAGCCACTCCCATTCCCCAACTGGAAGTGCAGGTAATCAGGCTCAGTGTACATAACATTTAGTAAGCCTTCAGGCGTCAGCATTTTTATTAACTGCTTGAGCAACCAGCTCAGAACTAACTTTGCTCAGGCTTCTGGCTACATCTAGACCCTAGTATAGCACAGCATTTAAGCATATGCTTTATTAATTCCATCCTTATTCAGCAAAGCACTTACCTCAATGGGACTGTAGCATGAACCTAAACTTAAGCATGCGCTTAAGTACTTTGAAAACTAGGGATAGACTGCTGAATTGGGGACCTAGTTCAGACTAGGGCATGGCTTGAAATTTAAAATAAATATTAGCACAGCCACTCCAATAGCAGCTTATACCATCTTATTTATATACTCACTCCTGTACTGGTAACTGGATATCTATTCTTACAAGCTGCCCTCAGGATCAGGTAATGCATCAGAAGGTAAGTCCCCCACAAGTGAATCCTCCTTTTGCTAAGTTAAGGTATATCTTCAGAAACAACGAGGAGTCCGGTTGCATCTTAAAGACTAACAGATTTATTTGGACATACGCTTTTGTGGGTAAAAAGCCCCACTTCTGAAGAATCTGGGGTTTTTTTACCCACGAAAGCTTATTCCCAAATAAATCTGTTAGTCTTTAAGGTGCACTGGACTCCTTGTTGTTTTTGTGGATACAGGCTAACATGGCTACCCCTCTGATACTTAGTATATCTTCAGTTTCTTCATATGCAGAAAGGGAAGGCTTAGAAAATATTTTTGTAAGTAGGCATTTGAGGGCAGATGACACATTTTCAGTCTCTTTGTAATCACTTGTGTATCCAAAGCATTCTGTGGGAAACCTTGTTTTCTCATTACTGAATGACCATGTAGGCTAAAACTGGTATCAGACATCAACAAACCTCAGTGCTCTAATAACAACAGACTAATCAGATCTGTAAGATCCTAAGAAGTATGGATATTAGACATTCTAAATCTGATAATGCTTTAATGCAAGATAATTATTTTAATTTAAAAAAATTTTAATTACAGTTACTATGTGATATTAATGTAATGTCAGGTGCTCAGATACCATGGTGAGGTAGCAATATAAATACCGTCAGAGGTAATAAAATGTGGAGTAAAAGGAGTAAATTCAGAGAGTTAAAATACTATTTTTATGTTATGATTATGTAAGTAATATTTTGTCAGATTACATATTGCACTTGGAAGTTGCACAAATGTATTAGTTCCACATTACCGAATAGCACAACCAGATAAAGTCTAAAATTGTTACGTACTGTAACACAGCATCCATTAGGGTGACCAGATGTCCCAATTTCATAGGGACAGTCACGGTTTTTGGGTCTTTTTCTTATATAGGCTCCTATTACCCCCCACCCCCTGTCCTGATTTTTCACACTTGCTGTCTGGTCACCCTAGCATCCATCAAATGAAAAGTGAAAGTGCTGAGAGGGAAGGGGCATTGCTGGTGGCCAGGTTACACAGAAATGTAAGTTAACTGTTCTTTCACTGATAGGTTTAAGTCTGTCTTAAATCAAATGTAAAATCAGTTTGGTGGTCTCAGTGAAGCATCCGATGGAATCTGGCTCTGCCATTTCCTGGAAAATGGTACAGCGAAGGCAATCACAGTGCTTCCCATACTACTCACCAGTTGGCTTCAGCATTGTTCTAGGGAAATCAACTCTAGGGGTGAAAAGCCAGATGTCATGATGGATATTTTGTATATGATATGGATTACCTTTCCACTAGAGCTCCAATACATTTCACAGACCAATCGCTGAACAGCCATCATATGGTAATGACTTACAGATAGTACCAGCATGAGTCAGATTTGGATAAGTGAGCTGAGGGTAAAATGTTGCATATCACATTACCACCCACCCACCCAATACACTTATATATATATATATATATATATATAATAACATTGGTAACATACATATAATTGTGGTAGACAAATATGAGGGATTTGACATGCACAGATTTGTATAAATCCTGGGAAAGAACATGGTCAATAAATACCATTGTTTGGAAAACATTTACTGCCATCATCCTGATAATGTATTTTAAATCCTGGGGTTATCAAAAAAGTGCATGTGTGGGGCCTCCATATTGTTTGACAGCTGAAATTAAACAAATCCTATTGAAGTACAGAGCTAATAGAAGGTTTACTATGTGTGTCATTAGCACCATCCATATAAGGAAAGAGAAAACATGAGGTGTGGATTTTTAAAATATGATAAAATGAGAGCACTGTTAGATGCATATGAAGGTGCGACTTCAGGCCAGGCATTTGCTTATTAGAATCAAAGTGTCTCTATCTTATTTTAGTAAATAATCACTGTTGTGTGATTCAAGGTGACATCTTTTAAATTATTTTATCAAGTCAAACATATATACTGCAGTTGAAATAGATTTTAACTGTTGTGTCATTTTAATAAAATATATGGCACAAAACGATTGCTTTATAATATGCTGCTAAACATATTTATGTTCAGGCACAGCAAAGGTAGAAAGCAACTTAATTTAAGTGTTAGTATAATTTTTGGCCCCTACTTTAGTTTGGTAGTGTTATTTATGTGTGTGATCTGAAAGCTCATACAGATGAAAGTTTAAATACACATTAAAATTTCCCTAAATATTGTATCAGTGCAGGAGTTCAATGCAAACATTTTATTCAGTTTCATTCCATTGGGTTCTCACTAGGTTTCTTAAACTGAAACCTAGTCAAAAGCAATGAGCTTCACCTGGTTCTACATCAAAACCACATGAAACCATGAATTCCAGATTATTTCTGTATAAAACCAGGCTGGCCCATGTTTTGAAAACTGCCCACATCACCACCAGATGTTATCCAAGGCATATCTTTTCATGAACATAGTCTGTTTCAGATTTCTAACTACACTTGCGAGTTGAAAAAAGACACATGGTTTGATCTTTCCAATCTGTTCTACAATATTCACATTTCTATAAAATATTCAGTTATTTAAAAAGATTGTGAATTTGGTTTCTTACTTTGGGAAATAATAATTCAAATTAATAATGAAAGGTAATAAATTTATAATATAAACAATGGACCAAGTTAATCCCGTTTCTAGCTCTATTGAGATACATCAATGGAATTATAGAGTGGGAATGCATTTGGCAATCATTTTGAGATTTAAAAATAAAAAAAATCTGAAACCAGATTGTTTAGGTGGCACACCCATGTGGCCCATTAGGGCATGACTCCCTCGCTGTGGGTCCCTGACAGTCAAGTGCTGCCCCTCACAGATCAGGTGCCATGGTGTCCTCCACCAAAGGCACAATGGAGTCCCACAGCTTCCACGGTGTTAAGAGTCCAAAACAAAAAGGGAAATGGTACACTAAAAACCAGGGTCATCTAAGGTTTCATCCGGAGGACCCCACTCTTCTGCTCCAGGCTTGTCTCCATGAGGCCAGTCCTTTCTTGTCAGTCTTCTCAGGCCTAGACATCCCATCCACAAAATGGCTTGCCCAGGTAGCAGGCTACCTTATGCTCTAGGCTGGAACCATCAAAGAAGTAGTAGAGCCCTGTTCTCCTTCCTGGTCAACTTTTAACTGGGCTAGGTCTCCTCCTCCTCCTGACATTAGCTGCGGTGTTGCAGGATGGGGCTCATGGGGGTCCACAACCCCCTCATTGCCAGTGTGGGGCCTAACTGCCCCATCACAAATCCCTTATGATGTAGATACCATTTCAACTTTTTCCAGCATTTATCATATGTGCTTCAGTACGTGTTATTCAAGTACCACCTTACTGTTTCCTCATGTTACTTGTCAATTTGTATCATTTTCTCTTATGTGGATTTTTTTCTTATGTTTTGCCCATGATCATCTTCCATTTGTAAGTTTTTATTAAGACAGCTGCCAAGTCAGAAATACTTATCTATATAAAGGTAATGGAAAAATGCTAATTTCTTATGGCTAATCTGAACATACTCCCGCATATCTCCGACTTCTTTGTTTGCATGCTTTTGAGTAGTGAATGCTTGAAGCAGAACATTGCTATTTCTTCTGCCTACACTTATACAACTTTTAATGCAAATGTTACAAATTATTAAGTCTTATTCTTATTCTTATTTGTATTATCATAGTGTCTAGGAGTCTCAGTCATGGACCAGGACCCCATTATGATAGGTACTGTACAAATATAGAGCAAAAAAGTCCCTGAACCAAAGAGCTTACAATCTGAGTATATGACAAGAAACAACAAAGCGTACAGACAGAGGGGGGAGTACAAGGAAAAATGAGACAATATAGGTCAGCATAGGCAGTGATCTTTGCACACTAGCAGCCTAATTGTTGTCAGCTTCATGACAAAGGAGAATTTTAAGGAGGGTTTTGAAGAAGGATAATGAATTCATTTTGCAGCTATTTACAGGGAGTTTCTCCGAAATGTGAGGGGCAGCATGGGAGAAAGCACAAAGGTGCTTGCTTAAAAATTTAAGAATTGGGTGATGGAGGCTGGTATCATGGGCTGATTGGAGCAGGAGAGTGAATGAAAGAAGATAGGTTGGGTGGGGTTAGGATCAGGACCTTACTTATGATTTTTGTATCTAAGTCAAATACAATTGTGGACAGTACTAACACTTGCATAAGAAAATAATTTGTACGGTCCCATTTCTGCTTCAATTAAATAGTCCATTAGAAGGAGAACGAACCTCCTTAGAAAAAACTTTGGATTTCCTAAGATTCTGAAATCTGCATAAGATGGAAACTCTTGGCAAAGTAAGACTATTTCAAAGCTTCAGGGAAAACTGGATGCTGTAATAAGCAATCTGCATTCTACTACTTTTAAAAAAATGTTTACATGCATTTCCCTGCCTGAAGCACAGAAATATTGTTCGTTAAACTACTGTTGTTATAGTGAATGGAAGTCATTGCAAAAATTGTAAGTATGACAAGTAGTGATTGATTAATAGTGGACATGCATACTTGCTGCATGATGCCTTTAGAAAACAACTAGTCTTCCTCTCTACTAATTAATGTCATTCATGGGGGTTTTTCAGATTACTGAAAGATAGACTATCTTTCTGCCTGAAAGCTACTTGATACCTAATGCAAATTCCTGATGCTATTATTGTAGATAAGCCTGGTGCCCAGGCAAAGATGTAAACAAAAACTGGTTCTGTTGGTTTCTGCTGCATTAAAAATACAGGAAAATAATTATCACCTAGAAATAGCTGTGATGGTTCCATAAAGAAATACCTATAATAAATGGAGAAAAAAACATAAAAATTGAATTCTGCCCTTGTGCACAGCAGTAAAGCCTGACTCTTTAGAAACTTTGAAAAGTTGATAGTATCATTTTAATGCAAATAGTTCCACTCACTGTTTGTAAATAATACATAGTGGTAACTAAGTGGTGATCATTACATGAAGCTATATTACTGCTGAGATAAACTGATTTCATTTCTGCAAACAACTAACTTTTCAGTACTGTGTGTATTCTACCACCAAGATTCTCTATACTGAAAATATTTGGAGCCTGATTTTGGTCAAAGACTGCCAACCCTCCAGGACAATCCTGGAGTCTCCAGTAATTCAAGATTAATCTTTAATTAAAGATTATGTCATGTGATGAAACCTCCAGGAATACATCTAACCAAAATTGGCAACTCTATTCTGGTCTCATTTGCCAATTTTAATGGAACTAGCCAATTTACACCAGTGTGAGTGATAACAGATTCAGGTCCTTCATGTCAAAAAGATTTTTCTAAGTAGTAAAGAAATAAAATGGTTAGCTAGTTATGACAATGCCACATTGTCATCTGGGGAACTGCAAGGAACTGATAGAATTTTCTTAAACACTCGGAAGTAAAACTACGGTCTCTCTAAAGCAGATACAGGAATGGTTTCCCTTGGCTTTGAGTGCAGTTTCTACTGATGGGATAGTGAAATCTAACTAATCAAACTGCCCAGCACTGATAGCGGGCAGGTAATTTAATGTTGTGTTTGTGAGTGACCAATGGTAGTCCCAGGTTAGGCCCTGGTTCAGCAAAGTATTTAAGCACATGTCTAATCTTAAACAAGACAATGGCACTACTCAGTAACTAAGCACCTTGCTGAATCAGGGTCTTAATCAATTAGTGGAACACCCCCTTTTCAAATATAGTGGATGGATTCAGTGTACATCTGTCCTCTACCTTACTATAGATGTCACTTGAACTGGGATTTTTGTGGTCTGTAGATAGCAGTTGTATCATGTGTGTCAAAAGTTAGCTATCTGCCTTGTGGGCAAGCCTATAGGGTCTTGTCTCAGATAAAGTTCTTCTTTGCATACCATACTGCAAAATCAGCAATATGGGACAAGTTGAAAATAGATTTTCTTGTATGATTCTTTCAGCAAAAGTTTTTAGTTTGAAATATGTTAGAAGCTTCATAGCTATCTGTCATTCAGGTTCCTATGTACTCTCTGTCTTCCTCTATTTGGGAATACATAATTTATGTATGTGGCTTCATAAACAGGGGAACAGGAAAACAAAACTTGAATTAGATACTGCACCTACTTTTCTCACAAACACAATAGTGAACATTTGAATAAGCACCACCTGTGTTTCTGAAGAAAACTAATATTATTCCACAATTTAAAATGTTAAATGTAACCTACACATCTCAAAGAGAGAGGAAGGAAAATAATTTATTATGAAACAACTAGATATGGCTAAAGAAAAAACTTTAATTACATCTAAGCATATTTGCAGTGATTCGTGATGGCTATTTACATCAAATGATTTTTTTAAATATTAAATATTAAATCCATTTAAATGTAATAACTTGTAAGGCAAATTTTCATCTTTATTTCAGAGTCATGCTAGTTTAAAATTTGTCATTAGAGCTAATAAGAAATGATATTGGAACTACTCTGTACATTTAAATGACGCATAAATCAATTATTGAAGCAAGGAATTTTTTCATCATTGTAATGATTATTGGAATACATTTAGTCTTTAGATGTTTCATAATGATATCCATGATAGTAAAAAACTTAATTTGTACTGTGTACTGTTCAAATGTTGTCATCTGGAAAAAACATTTGCAAGAACACATATGCAATAAGGGAGTATTCTAGACTTGGAAGTATAAAGCATACATTTGATTTTTAACCAACAGACTTTTCTAATCACTTAGGACTCAATCCTGCAGGCTGCTAAAAGATGTGCAGAGAGCCAAGGCAGTAGCACTGAGGAAGTGATTCTTCTCTTCACAGAGAGGTTTTCACTTAGTGCAGATAAATGTGCACCAGGTTCAGAAATATGAGCACATCTCTACTACTGCAGTGAACTGAGGCATAGTTAGGAGAAGATAGTAGGGCAGGGATGTATCATAACAGAGAAAGGGTTTGGCCAAGGCATAAATGCTTGCAGTAAATATAGTGGAGTTATAGGGTTAAAGGAGTTAAAGCTGTACTTGGAAGAAAAATGAGAGCAAGGCCGGTCACTGACACAAAAATGTGTCTAAGCATACAAAGAAGGTTCTTATTGCATCATCCCTCTTCTCTGCTCCACTAATGATGTCAGCCTAATCCTCCCATTAGTCAGCCTCTCACACAAATGTCTCTGAACCTTCTGACCATTATGCATGGCAAGCCCACTACACAGCTCTACAAGTCCACTACACTCTCCTCCTTCAAATCCTGTCCATTCCCCATAGCTTGCTTCAACTTACTGGATCAGAAATAGCTTGGCATCTGACTCAGAGTGCTCACAGCTACTCAACACTTGTGGGACTAGGCTCTTAACTTCTGTATAGCATGTATGTAATTGACTTTAGAGGGAGGGATTTCTTCCCTTTGTGTTTTCAGCAGCACTCCCTCCTCCCCTCCCCATGTCTGTATTCCATGTCCCTACTGATTCATGATGGGTCCTTCTCCTGGCAGAGAGGTGAAGTGTTCTCTGTTCCTTCAGAAGCTTATTCAGTCTCCCCACTGTGGATTTGCATTGCATGTGCTCCAAGTCCCCCAAAGTCTGTGGTCATTCTGCTGTGGCCCTGTCTCCAGATTGTACAGCATGGTTGCTACTGGGCCATGCACCTTCCGCTGGAGTACCCAGAAATCAGCTTGTCTGGATACAAGACCTGCCCAGTAGGAAAGAGACTGCAGACAACTGGGAGGAAGCATCTGTTGTTCCTGTGATGGAGATGACATTATTCCAAATTACATTTCTGCCTAACAGACTCTTTCCAGCCTAACTGGAAAGAGCTCTTTCCAGCACAATGATTACCCCTGCAAAGAGGAGGTCAGACTCAGCTCCTTCTACTCACTCAGTAGCATGGTCTTTGCGCCTACTTGGCATGGGCGTATGTGATTACACGAGGTGCAAGCCAGTGCAGAAACCAGCCCCATGTTTGAGTTCAGAGGAGGGGGAAAGAGGATTGTAGGGATGGGAGGGCAGAATCATTTATTTATATAGATCAATTATCCTTTTTCCAGTTTGGCTTTTATTTTCCCCTGGCAAAGTAAAATGTTTCAGATCAGGTATAGCCACACACTCTCATAAGAAAAATAAGTTATAGGTGCACAAAAGAATTCAAATGAATAAATTTATGTTCATGGGAATAAATCAACATTAAAAATTCAAAGGTAGTTCTATATATAAAATAATATATAGTTGTATGTACAAAAGTCAACAAATTCTAAATGCTATACACACACACACACACAAACAACTGCTACCCGGCAGATTACTATCCTCTTTAGAAGCAGAATTCTATAGAGAGGTATTCTTCAAAAAAGCAGTACTTAATGACTATTTTGTGAATGCATCAGTCTTCACTGTACTGTCAACATGTTCTCTGAATGAACATAAACAAGTAGGAAAGCAGAAGGACACAAACAAACTACATGTAAATGGTTGCAGTCAGCCTAGCTGTATTGTTCACTAAAAACCTCAGTAAAGCAAAACCAAACATCCTTATATTCAACAAAAATGTAATGTGGAAGAAAGAGTTGAAGGGTCTGATCCTGTGGACTTAATGCAAGTAAACTTCCATTTAAGCCAATGTGCAAAAGAGGTGCCTGTGTAAGGCCAGGTCTACACTAACCCCCCAAGTCGAACTAAGGTATGCAACTTCAGCTACGTGAATAACGTAGCTGAAGTTCGAAGTACCTTAGTTCGAACTTACCTCGGTCCACACGCGGCAGCAGGCTCCCCCGTCAACTCCACGGTACTCCTCTCGCCGAGCAGGAGTACCGCAGTCAACGGCGAGCACTTCCTGGTTCGACTTATCGCGTACAGACAAGACGCGATAAGTCGAACCCAGAAGTTCGATCGCTCGCCGCCGAACTACCGGGTAAGTGTAGACATACCCTAAGAGTTTAAGGAGCAGGCCACAATTTATATTACAGTGAGAAATCCTGATTCAACTGAAGTCAAAGGAAACACTCCTATTGACTTCAGTGAAGTCAGGATTTCACCCACTATCCTTTTTTCTTTTTTTTAAATCTTACCATATCAAGATTTGATGCAATTTCTAGATTTATTTTTTAAAGAGAGGGATAGTTTAGTGGACTGAACATATTCCTGGATTCTAATCCTGACTGTGAGAATTATTTTTCTGTGACACTGATCAAGCCACTTACCTGCTCTGCCTCACTTTCCCTATTTGTATAGAAACAATAATTACATTTCTCTACCTACTTCACATTGTGAGAATTGAGGGACCTGTTAGGTCATCGAGTTCATTCCTCTGGCAATACTAGATTACTCCATATACTTTATTTTCTAATACTGTGCCCAATATAGTTTTAAATGTTGCAGGCAGTGTGGCTCCCATCATTCTATAAACATATTTTGCACATTTTCATAGATCTTACCATTACAAACCCTCATGATAGGCTACATTTACCTTTTCATAATTGCATCCTAGTACCACAATCTTAAACTATCCCTTTTACTGCCTTTTACATTAGGTAACCCATTTAAACATTGCTAAGTGCACGAGTAAAAGAAATCCTATATACAGAACAGATGCCAAGGCACTGAATACAGACAAGTATCTCCTAGCTATATTTTTAGATTTCCTTTTTAAAGACATCGTGTTTGCTTTTCTCCCATGGGGTGAATGTGTTCTAGAATACAAGCGAAAGAACCTGAAGGATAAGGTTGCCAACAGCATGTCAGAGATGATTAGTGCAAAAGAAAAGAGAACTTCCTCTTTTGACACTAGGAGGCAGGTAGAGGAGAAGTGGAAAAAATATACAAAAAACCCACAATATCATTCAAATCAAATGACTGTAATTGTTAGCAGTTCAGCCATTGCCACCATTCCCCTCTATTTTACAACTTTCTCTGCGTGAATCACATTTATACTCAGGCAAGTCACTCTAGTTTTGATCACATTTTGGTCTGATACAGACTACAGGGATGTACTGGCAAGTCAAAACAAGGATGGCTAGAAATAATTAGACCAACAGTGCCCATGGTTTATTTCAACTGCACACTCTCAGGGATTTATTTTGAGTTTCTAATGATTCCAGAGTCATTGTCATTGACCAAAGTATTTTTCTATTTACAGCTAAAATATAAACTAACATGGATACAAATTAATAAAAATCCATCCTCTACATAATGCATCTTAGAGGAGATCCGTGGGCCAGGAGGAGGAGAAGAATAGTGAGGGATATGATACAAAATGCTTTTCCATTACCAGTTACAGTCACTAAAAGGGATGGAAATGAAAAGTCTTTCAGATACACGAGTTTTCTAACTTTCAGTTCGGTGAACTGCTTCACTCAGGTCTGATGCAGGACACTTTCAGAACAAAACTTCAAGCCTTCTCTAGGTTCACCAAAAGGCTTGCCAGAGATTTTTACACTGAAGCTGGGCTGAATTTCCCATGAAATTACCATGGAGATATCTCAGACCATTAATATATGTATCTTCACAGCCACACTTCTCTACTCCACTGGAACTTGATCTTAATTTTACAGATGGAAATCTGTAGCACCAGAGGGGCTAAAGCCAACATTTTCAAAAACAACAGCTGACTTGAAGTGCCTCAGATTTTGCCCAGCTTGAAACAACATGGGCCTGATTTTCAGTGGTGTTGAGCACCCTCTCCTCCCATTGACTGCAAAATCAGAGGCTACTTTAAGGACTTGTCATAGGAAGTCTGTGGCAGAACTGGAATCAAAACCCTGATTTCCTGACTCCCAGATGAGGGCCCAAACCACAAGACCATCCTTCCTTTGCATGAATACTATATCATCCCTGAGAGCATAACCCATTTCTCTTTGTTGGAAATCAGCTGCTTCAGAAGTAAACCATTTTATGGGACTCATCTACCTAAAAAGCTATTTGGTTTGGGAGAAACTTTATGAAGTGCCCTTCCTCATGCCCAACTATAAACCACGTCTTCATTTCAAGCAGCCACATAATTATTGACATGAATTGTTTCTAAATTGTTTGCCAGATCTTTGCCATTAAACTTTACAACATAGCATGTTAACTTCTTCCCTTTGCGTGCTCATAAAATGTATGTCTGGAAACGGCTGCTACCTTGTATAAGAGGAACAGTTTCTGTGTGACTTTTCAGGAAACAGAGAGCAATTAACATGACCATCTTACAATGTGCGTCCTCTTTTCTGTAACACAGGGAAGCAACTGGCATAATGAAAAGAATCAGGAAGATTGTTGGGAAACCCATTAATGCATGAAATTATTCCAGACTAAAAATGAGCAGATAATCAAGGGTCACATCTGCAGTCCTTACTCAGGCAGAACTGCCAATGAAATCAACAGTTTTGTCTGATGAACGACTGCAGAGCCCAAAGTAAGATATCTTCACAGATAACAATACATGAATATCAACCAGTTTATAAAGTTGTATGAGCCAACACTACCTCATTACTGTAAGTTGAAAAACACTTAATTTATTCATGTAAAATTGAGTGTTCTATTTTATGATGCATTAATCCAGAGGGATCAGAAAATGATTCTAATAGTGAAACATTTAAGGATTAAGTACTGTATATTTTATTGATTTTTTGACAGGTGAAAATATATCTCAGTTATAAGGCTGCCAGTGCCAAGGAACCTAAGATAACCTTCTATAGGTTCAACCTAATACAGATTTAGGGGAGTCCTTGATATTCCTGATATTGAGATGGACAATTTAACCTTAGAACATTTAGTTGTTCTCTATATCAGTTGGTTTTCAGGCCTATTTTGTTGCTATTATATTGCTGTGAAAACTAAAAGGACTTTCAAAAGAGAACCAATAAAGTAGCAATGGAATCAAGCTTTGGCCAAATTATTCTGTCAATTTCTTTCTTTTCCATAAGCATGGATGACACATAGTAGGAGCAGTCTAGGGAATCACAGTTCCCTCCTGGTTTTCCCCTCTTGTTCCAGGAGGGAATTAACCTGCTGTTGGCCAACATTGGTAGCAGAGTACTTCTCCATCAATTGCAGTCAGTAAAGCTAAGCCATGGTTCTGTCCATGCACACAGGAAGAGAAGTACCAATTCCATTAAATTTTCTTCCCCTCTTCCTGACCCCCTGCTCAAACCGGTGATGTAGTCAGTCCTTAACATTTATTTGAACAGTACTACTGGGAAAGTTATATGTAGGCTCAACTGAATTTGATTTTTTATATATAATTTCAATGGATAATATCAATGTTTGTTTTAAGCAAATTTTCACAGTTACTCAAAATTATGGCTTTTAAGCATTTCCCCCCCAATTTTTATCGATTTCAGTTTTCACAGTTGTGGGAAATTACAAGGAGGTCAGACTATAGGGGGTCAGACAGTCATCACTCTATAACCATTAAAATACCAATTGTAATGTCACATGTCAAAATATACAAAGTAAATATCCTTAAATCAAACTCTTCTAAATTCTCAAGCAGCATGTGTCTTACTTTGCCTATCTGTAAATTTCAGTTATTATTGATGGCAATATTTTTTCTTCAGTTGTGTATGTATGGTGAAACCGACATTTACTGATAAAAATCTGATCCATTCAAGCATAGTTATATGTAAACTTGGTTTTTTGGTGAAAGAGGCATTCAGCAATACCAAAACATTTCACTAATTCATGTCAGTTTCACCAAATTGTTTGTGGCAGGAAAGACAATTACAAAAAATCTAAACATTTGATTTAAAAATGTAAAATGAAACATTTCAATTTTTTGGGTCAAAATAATTTTTCATTTAGAAATTTCCTTCAATTTAATTTAAAAAAATTCAGTGGTGTCAAAGACGTTCCAAATCAAAACAAAACATTTCATTTGGGGTCAAATTAAGCCTTTTATTTGAGCCCAAATAATTTTTTTTTTTTACTTTTCTGTTTGCCAATAATTTTTAAAAAATCATTTTCGGTTTGATCCCCATTTTTTTTTCATTCTTTTGGAATTGCCAATGAAATGCCAAATCCGTTGTTCACACAGCTCTAGTTATATGGGAGATTAAGAGTACATCCACAAGGAAGCACTGGTAGAAAAAAGTTTCATATGTCTTAAAAAAATTAGAAAGAGGTGAACATTTTTTTTTTCATTTGAAATTTTCCTTTTTCATTTTTTTATGAAAATTTGTTTTATTTTGATGCAGAAAAAAATTCCATACTTCTAATATTTTTACCCCACTAGAAAAAAGAGGGCCAAATAAAAAAAAAATGGTTTTTGATCCCATCATGTTTTTCTTTTACTTTTTGCCTCCTTTTCCCAGTTGGAAAAAAAAGTAAAAAAGTGGAAGTGTTATTTTTTCTTATTGAAACAAAACTTGGCAACTCTGGCTGGTGGAGTAGCTGAGGATGAAGCTGGGGGTTTGTTGTGTGGGTGTTGGCATAGCTAGGAGTCATGGGCTGCCTGGAATTGCTGTGGGGTGGGTCTGTGTTGGTTGAGTGGATGCATGGGGTTGGTTACTAGCAGCTGAAGTTACAAGGGGCACGGGCAGCCAAAGCATGGGTGACTGGGGCTTGGGCGCTGAATGCTTGGATTGCTGCTGGGGTTGGTGGTTGCTGTGGTCTGGTGGCTGCTGGTTGGTTTGGTGATGAGTGATTGCTTGGGAGGAACCCACTGCATGTGGCCTTTTGGTAAATCCCTTCCCCCTCCCCCACAGCTATCCTCCTTTTACATTGTGTGGATGGATGACCAGTAAAGAATGTTACAAATAGAACAATGCTTCATTAACACAACAGAGGGATAGACTTGCTGAAATGTTCTCCAGATCACTGGCCAGACCCTCACATAGAGGCTAGTCTAGGAATCCAGCACATTCTTCCCAAATAGTACTGCATATCTACATACACGCATGATGCATTCATTGTGTGACAGAGACCCAGGCAACTGGAATGGATGACAGAAAACTGGGGGCCAGTAAACTGAAAGATGCCTTTAGTATATTAGATATTTAATATTACAGCATGTTAGGAACTGCTTTACAGCCACACAGCATAGTAGCTATCTGGAAAATATGGTAAACATAGGATGGGACACAGAGTTTAGTAACAATACAGAACCACAGGAAGGGACTGCGTTCCTCAAATCTGTGGCCAGAGTCCTGACACTAAGAACCTGATCCAAAGCCCTTTGAAGTTAATGGGAACATTTCCATCGATTTAATGGATTTTGGATTGGGCTCCTAATGTAGTTAAGTGAAATGGACAAGTCTATGTCACAGAACCCTTTGTAGCTAGGGCCCACAGATCTGTCAGCCATAGCATTGGCACAGAGGCAATTAAAAAAGCCAGGCAAGGACCTGGGTTCAGTCTGCATGACTGGGACCACCACATACAATTGCTTTGCAGGATTATGAGACACATGTTAAAACCATTCTCTGCCTATAATATTGCAATTACCTTATTTTTCAAGTAGTGATGATATAGGCAAGGCCTTCTTCAAGTGTCCTGGAAAGGATAAAATTTAAAATGTTCTCATCTTCCTGGCATGGCTCCAAATACCACAAAGTGATCCCAGCCTTTCACCCTGCCCCCATGACAAGATCACACCTTTCCTCCCTTTATTATAGTTACACTCAGCCATTCACAGTACAGGGACAATGTCATGTGACTGAAGTGGACATAGTGGCAGTAATGAATAGGAAATACACGTGACAAACGTTCACCAATGAGTCCTTGAACAATTACAATAACTAACAAATTCACAAAATCCATTGGCAAACAATCTGGAAACTGGAAAAAAAAGGCTGAAAAACCCTCAGCTAAACTCCTTGCTGCAAATAGTTCACTGAGCTCTATTAAAATCATTGGAGAAATCTCTTAGAAGAAACCCATTAAGCACTTCAACTGTGTTACTTTGGCTCTGGGCTCTCCGAGTCTTTTTCTGTGTCATTGCACTGGTCCCACTCAGACAAAATAAGCAAACAGAGAAATATTGGCAGCTTTCATACTTGTTTTTTGTCCCAAGCCCAGCGGGAGAACAGCAGCGAATGTTCTTGTTTGTAAGCTTTCCCAAGTGAGCTAGAGGGGCTTGTTCAGCAAGGCTGAAATATCTGGCAAATAGCGACAGCTTGAGATCACAGCTTGGGTGAGCCAGTTCAAATATAGCTAGAACCTCAGCCCATTGCTGAATCCACACCTTTTAAGGACTGGATAAGTATCCTCTTATATGATGAGAAATCTCCTTTCCCCCTCCCCCAATACCCTATGCATGTTGCTTTGTCTTTGCTCATCTCCAACAAAATATCACCCAGAAGAAGCAATTTCTGCTTTGTACATATTTGTTCCAAAGCTTATGCCTCTGAGGTTTCCCACAGGTTAGAGGGAAACTTCACGAGATGAAATCTGAAAATAGCAGCAAAGATTGCCAAGGACTGCTGAGCCCTCAATGCCATGAACCTGGTAGATCAGGAAAGTTTACGGATAGGATTTAAGTCAAATGGGGGAATAGGAATACAGAATTGGATTCACTGGATCTGGGTCCAGAGAATCAGAGAGGGATGATTGGATTCAAAAGCTGAAGTTGATTTGGGAATGTCAATTAAAGTGAGGGATGGGAGCAAAAATGATGGATGGGTTGTGGAGAAAGGTGAAGGAAAGGAGGAGAAAGATTAGTAATAAAGGCACCTCAAAAAAATCAGAGGTTTGGTTCTGTTGATATTTGTAACTTGACACTCTGCTTTAGAGCTCTGAAGTGGGGTGAAACTTCTATGGAACTAGCAAGAAATAAAAATCTCTCTCATCTGCTCATGAAATTTCAGGTAAGCTCTATTGAATTAAATGTCTTAAATAAAATTCATCAGTTTTCAAATTTGCCTCAGAAGTTTATTACTCCTAGGGCGAAAACTTCAGCTTGTACAAGTCTGAAAGCCACCATTTTGGCCAACACACTGAACCCAAGATCTCCAGAATGAAAAACATGCGTCTGTCCACTTCAACTAACGAGTCAGGCTCTGTAACTGGGAGTGTAACAGCCTCACATGTTCTGTGGATCAGGCACAGATGGGGTTACATAAAACACATGAATCAGTGAATACACACACCCCCTTGAGTTTAGATGCTTTCATTAACTTTTATCTGGTCCTCTTCCATCTGTAAAGTCAGGGGCTCTCTTGTGAAGTTTCTGGTACGGGTACTTTCAGTACTTACATCAGAGAGAAATATCTTTTTTTGCTACATTTTGTAACTTTTGCTTCCAGCATGATCAAGGATGTAAAGAAGTGTGAAAATGAAAAGTAATAGTTAGAAAAATTAAACATTTCCAGCTTTAAAAAAAGTGATCTAGCTCAATATAAAGATCAGGTATTGTTTTATTGAAACCAGTTCACCCGTTGCTGTAAAAATTTGAATTAAGCAGCTAAACTTCTGAGGGCTCATCCAAAACAAATGTCTAAATCTTGTAAGTTTCACCTAAATCAATTAATAGATAAAAGATTTCAGTTTATAATAGTATTTGTATTTTTCCCTACAGGCTTTCACAAAATAACTGGGCTAAAGCTGATCATTTTCCTGTGTGCTTATGAGACTGGGGAGGAGTGGAGGTTAATCTAGTTCTCTATTTATTTTATCTTGTTATACAAATATATTATAAAATATTTTATAAAATATGCTAACAGCCACTGTCGACTACGGTGAACATTTATACTGATGCATAGCAAAAGCATATATCTATGTTAGGCACTGTTTTCACCTTAGGAGGGAAAAAGAGGATAAGTTTAGAAAAGCAACACTGCCACCACAAGCTACAGGGTCCCTGGTATCAAGAGTGAAATTCATTTACATTGAATATCTGAAGCTGTCAATGAACACAAAGACCTTGGAAGCATTTGTTTAGAACTGATGCTGTACTTTCTATTTATATTCTAATGCCTCATTCACCCCCATAAGATGCTTTTGTGAATTTGCTCCACTTTAGGCTCTGCTAGGCTTATTTCCTGAAACATGCTTGTAATCATCTCTGGCTTACTCAAGGAGGGAGATAAAGGAGGTGTTGGTGAATAACTATATGCAATTTGATGGCATGCCTGTTGCTTTATTTACAGGAATCCATGTTAGTAAGCTACAGTATATGCACTTGGGGAACTGGATGGCTCAAGGCACTTGTAATAGAAAAAGAGCTTTCCACCTCTAGGCCACCAGTATGGCATAGCTAAATAATGTCTGAAAGTTGTTACCATCACCCATGGCTATTCAGTAGTGCATGTAAATGAATTGGTGGTCCTGAACAGCAGATATCAACACAACAGGCACATCTGAAGATTTCATCCCAGTGATTCAGAAGTCAGTCTTATCTTCAAAGGTGACTTAGGTGCTCAGGAGCCTAAGTCCCATTGAAAGTCAAGGAGGCACTAAGGCACTTCTGAAAATTGTACAAGATAAGATCACCTTTCAAAGAACAGCACCACTTATTATTAGCACGTTGGCTGAAAGTCTCAGTAGAAAGATCAAGGAATGAATGTACCTGATGCTGAAAACTGAACCAATTTCTGATTCCCAAACACTGCCTTTAGTTATGGGTTGAGATATACCACTGGGGGGACAGTGTGGGGAAGCATGCATCATTTCTGACTGTGCTATTCCTCTTTTCAGGCTAACAGAGAATTTCAGTCTTCTGGACAGCCAACACATTGTCAGGAATCAGGGCCTGCAGCAGAGCCCAATCTCTGGGCAACCTAAGAGGTGCAGCTGGCCTGTAATAGGTTGCCTGACTGGCTATAGTGCCTGATTGGTTGAAAGAGTCAGCAGACCGGCTCTTAAGCCCAGCAACAAAAGCAGTTCAATAGCTGCTCAAAGCATTTGCTCATGGGTAGGATTGCTCCTGTGCCTGCTTATTCCCAGTCCTGCTCCTTCCTTGGACCCAGCCTTGCCTCACTCCAGGTAAACCAGTCTCAGCCCTCACCTCTGATTCCTGTCTTCAGCTCTGGCAGCGGGCTGCTGATTCAGACTCTAACCCTGGGCTCTGATTTCTGTCCACCACTCCTGTTCTAACTGCTAGACCTGATTCCTGCTCTAACTACTGGACATGATTGCCCATGTCCTGGTCACTGACATGCATCTTGGATGAGCAGTAAACTCACAAAACAAAGGAATAACCTGGGTGTTACTCTTCTTTTTTGAAGGGGGTAGAGCAATTTGGTCAATGAAGAGCCTTCTCTAATTGATTCTGAAGTCTATGAAGAAGAGATATGCAGTTCCTCTTGCTGAATTCAGATTTGCATTGATGTTTATTGTATAACATATGGGTTCTCTAATTTCTATTTGCCTGCAAATTCATGCAAATTTTCTGCTAGTCCAGATAACACTCAAGCATAGTACGAAGAGTTTCATCAAGGTGAAGCCTTTTATTTCAGTTAAGCAATAAAACAAGCTTCTAGCTCATTGGTAAGTTATTTTTTCTTTAGTTGCTCTGTTGGAAAATTTCAGTCCATAACAAAGTCTGAGATGGCGACAATTTGTATGTTCTACTCAGGAGTCCAGCAGTGTTATAGTTAGGATGGTATTAATAAATACAAGCAAATTTTGGCAGTTGTCCAAGTATAGCATATTATAGTTATTGCTGTTGGGGGCATGCACAATAAAATGTTGAAAAAGTCTAATATGTATAAAACAGGGAGGTAAGTTTCTTGCTATTGTACAACTCCTATAATACATTAGATCACAGTGTGCGACTTTTAAACCTTTAAATATAGAACTCTGAATGAATCCTCTAGAAGATTGCTTTGGTTTTTGATATTTTACAATAATACTAATAATAATACTTAGCACATAATATGCAAGGATCTCAAAATGCTTTATAAAGGCAAATAAGTATAATTATCTCCATTTTGTAGTTGAGGGAAACTGAGGCACAGACAGCTAATGGTCAACAGTGAGTCAATAGTAGAGGGACTTAACCTATGTCATCTGAATTTCACTCCACTGCTCTATCCCCTAAATCACACTACCTCTAAAGATTTCTGGTAGAAATCCATGATTTCTGGATTGCTGCTATGTCTGTGTAAAACACTGTTTGACCACTGGTCAGTCAATAGTTACGTGAAGCATCTGTTCTAATCCCTATGTAATCCCTTCATCCATGACTCCCCCTTCCAAATCATATTATAGAAGCCCAGATCTGCAAAAGACGATGTACTGTGAATCTGCTACAGCCATGAAATCATGGAACTCTTCACATGTAACAAAAACACTTTATGATTCCTACAGTTAGTAGTTTATTTTAACACTGGTAGAATCTTATCCTATGGAGTGAGAAGGACAAGTGAGATGATGCAAAGCCGTGAAGGATAGTGGCTATAGGAGTAGCACAGAAACTCCCATAACACAATAACTGGGTCACCAAATGAAATTAATAGGCAGCAGGTTTAAAACAAACAAAAGGAAGTATTTCTTCACATAATGCAGTCAACCGGGGGAACGCTTTACCAGAGGATGTTGTGAAGGCTAAGACTATAACGGGCTTCAGAAATAAACTAGATAAGTTCATGAAGATCGGTTCATCAATGGTTATTAGGCAGGATGGCCAGGGATGCAAAACCATGCTCTGAAGTGTCCCTAGCCTCTGTTTGCCAGAAGCTGGGACTGGGCGACAGGGAATCAATCACTTGATGATTACCTGTTCTGTTCATTTCCTCTGAAAAACTTGTCACTGGCTAGTCAGAAGACAGGATACTGGGCTGCATGAACTATTGGTCTGACCCAATATGGCCATTCTTATGTTCCCATAACACAATCTCCATGAGGGATTTCCTTCAACTGATTCTAATCACCATAGTACCCAGAAGAACAGTCTGTTAAATTCCTCCAAAGCAAGGGAAACATTTCTACACCAGAAAGTCTCTTCTAAAAGACTTTCAGCCTCTTAAGAAGAAACCTTCAGCTATTTTACTTGAAATATTCAAGTAATCGACAACTCTCCTGTCATTGACAACGTCTCTGAGTAGAGACATGAAAAAGTTATTTGACTGTGGGGCAACAAACTCCATAAACCTTTGTTTTTGCACTGTGTGGCTCATGGCCTTGTGAATTCTAATCACCACAAAGATATCCTATCCACACAGTAACCTCTAATTGTGGTAGATAAGCACTCCTGTAATTCAGAAAGGAAAGGCACTTGCACAATTAGATAGTGCTTATCATTAACAATACTAGTATGACATAGTGCTCATGTAATGGACTGTCAAAGTTTACTTGCTTTTCTATAAAACACACAGAGGGAACTATAGTTGCCATTTCAAACCATAATGAATGGAATTGTGGGGCCCAGGTTGTCAATCTTGAATTATTTTTCCCCAGATGATATGGCCTTAATTTTAAAAAAACATTATTTTAAAACTGGGAAAATATTCCAATTTATTAACCGAATTTTTTGTATTGACATTTTTGTCAAATTCAAGATTAAAATGGTCTAATTGATAAATATAAAATTTTGCAGGTAGTTATCATTTACCAAAGAATTGGTCATTTTGATACTTTGACATTAATGGTGACATAATTTAACAATGCAATACTGTATCAGCACAGTATATAGAGAACCAACTGTGAACCCTACTAAATAAAACAATGTTCTATATACCTATGAATATAAAATTATAGGGTCAAATCATACAGTGACCTCTTAGGAAAACTGAACCTTTCCTACTCTAGATTTTATTTGCTCACTTTGTCTATGCAAGTTCTTATATATTGGCACCCATCACCATAGTTTCTGGGCTATCTGAATATTGTAGTTCCCTTTGTTATTCAGATGAAAGTTTTTTAGAATAAGAGAGGAACAAGATGACTCCTGGCATTGATAATAGAATACGACGCCTTTTACCCTCTAAATCACCAGTCTGAATTTGTCACATACCTTTAATGAACAAAAAGGTGTAACTATTTGATGGCTGATGTGGCCTATCAGGATAAATTGGTAGTCTGAATCCAGGAGATTAGGGTTGACTATATTCTAGTGAGCAGGGGTCCCAATCGCACAACCATCACCAAAAATGGAATCACAATACCAGTAAAGAAATCAAGGATTGTATGTGCATGAGAATTGAACTACCAAAGTGGTGCTTTGCCCACATGAGAGCTGAGACTTGTTGAGATGGGATCACGTGCTCTGCCACTATCTACACTGAGCCTGAGTTGTGGAAAAACCGAGCTTTCAAGCTATCACCTTGCAGGAGCACTACATTCATACCAAAAAAACCCATTGTAGAACAAATAATGGAAATTAAACTGAACTATTTGACATTCTTTTCTTCCTTTTGTTGGGTTTGAGTTATTGCAAAGTTTCTCCAACATGTTTACTACAACCTTCTACCCCCCCACCCCACCCCACCCCCAATAAGTATCACAACATATGTTGTTTTCTAACAAGACACTGGATAACTTATATAAATATAAACTTGGAAATGTGTATTTCATCAGTGTGGATGGATAGAAATATACTGTGTACAATATTTATACTGCAGTATTACAAAGCTTTATTCAGTTTATGGGAATTTTAACCCCATGAGTGAAGACAAAATATGATAAAATAATAGATACTAAAGAGCTAAGACGGGGCATTGAACTCAGGAGCTAATGAGGTAAATTATGTAGTAACAGATTATCAATGAGATTAATATTTATAGATGCCTTAATTTTTGGATGTCTGATTCAAGACATATTTAAAGCACCTGATTTTTCAGAGGGCAAATGCTCAACATTTCTAACAACAAGGCTCCTTCACAGTGTCTCAGGCACCCAAAAACTGAGCCTCTTAAAAATACTAGTCACTTTTGAAAATTTCATCTCAGTATACTGTGTGACGGGTTGGATAATAGAAACCCCCTTGGGAGCTGCCAACTGATGTGCCAAGACTACCCCTGTTCCTGTTTTCCCTGCCAGCTCAGGACTCCAGCACCTCGTCTTGCTAAGCCAGACACTCCCGTCTGCTCCAACACAGACCCAGGGTCTGAATTACTTGCCCCAAAGCTGCAGGTTTACCTGAAAACAGCTCACAGAAGTCTGCTTGTCTTTAGCACTCAGATGTCCAACTCCCAATGGGGTCTAAACCCAAATAAATCCATTTTACCCTGTATAAAGCTTATGCAGGGTAAACTCATAAATTGTTCACCCTCTATAACACTGATAGAGCAGGACAGGGGGTGGGGGGTAATAGGAGCCTATATAAGAAAGACCCAAAAATCGGGACTGTCTCTATAAAATTGGGACATCTGGTCACCCTACTCACACCCCCCGTAGTTACTGTCCTTTGTTCCAGTTTCCTTCAAGTATCCTGCGGGGGTGGAGAGGCTCCTTCTTTAGCCAGCTGAAGACAAAATGGAGGGGTCTCCGAGGGGTTTAAATAGACTTTCTCTTGTGGGTAGAGACCCCCTCCTCCCCCTGTGTAGAATCCAGTCACAAAATGGAGATTCAGAATCACATGGGCAAGTCACATGCCCATGCATGACTCAGGACTTGCCATTACCCACATGCTACCTTGAACGTCCTCAGGTAGACTTCTTATGTGGATTGGAGTCTTCCAAGCTCTTTTGTCTGTTAAGTGCTTCCTGATTGAGCACCTAATTTGCACATTCCTTTCCCTAGAAGTGACCAAATGTTCTAACTAAGGCTACTTAGAAATCAAGCAATTACACAGCCAATGTTAATAACTTTGAACACACAAATGGTGCCTGCATACAACTAGGATGAACATAATCAATAGATCATAACCTTTACATAGATATGTTACATGGCATATGTAGCAAAACCCTATTCCAGTTATATCATACATACATTTATGAGCACTCCCCTGTAAAGCCTTATGGGGTACACTGTCACATACTGTACTTACATTTCACTTCTGTTAACATGGATTTAAATTCTGGCTTATGCTTATTGGCTATAGTAATTAACCTAAAGGAAATCAACTCAAATTTACATTTCCCTCCTCCCAAAATTGCACTTACATATTCAACAATGGAAGCTTGGGGTCTATGTGCAAGAATGGAATCCAAGATATGCAAATTAGGCAAATACATGTGCAAATGGCTCCTTAGACACGGAACAAGCCACCTGCATTACCATTTATTCAGTATGCACATGAGGTAACTGCACAGTCATAAATGTACATGATCACAAAAGCATTTTGTGCAGACCTGTCCTTCTAAGACTTTGAAAATATGACCCTTGAGATATGGAAATTTTGGTTGTTTTGTTTGTTCATTTCTTCTATACTTCCTAATTTCATCTAATGCTAGTATGAAAATGCCATGAGAAATGCCATTCTTATTATTTCTTTCGTAATTAGACAGAAGCAATGTCTTCCATGAATTTTTGAATCTGAATCTAGACAGAAGATATTCAGATGCTTGGATGTTTATTTTAACTTAATATTTAAGGTTCACCCATTACTGGTTAATAGTGACAATTATTTTTGTGGTTTCATCTACAGGTGTCCAGAAATTTGTTTTGGGGTTTTATTTTTTCTGTTGAAAATGTTGTTGACATTTTTAAAAAAATCTTTTTTGTCCAATTTTTCCACAGAAAATGCCAACTTTTAGGTAAAAAATTGAAAAACAAAAATTTCAGCTGAAAAACAAAATTTTTAATTTGGAACTGTTGTTGCAATGCTTCATGGAAGTTGTAGTTCCATTGCCTCATACTCTCATTTTTCTCTTTGGGTTGAGCTCACTGACCTGCACTATATTTCCCATGTTCTGGATATGTTTCGTTTTTTTTTTTTTTTTTTTTTTTTTTTACATTATTTTTTTATATTTTTTGTTTTTTTTTTTTTTTTTTTTTTTTTATGAAGAGTCAACATTTTCTGAGGAAAGAAAACACTTTTGTGAAAAGTTTTGTTTAGTCAAAAACCTAATTTTCCATTGAAAAACATTTTTGATGGAAAATGTTCAGTCAGCCCCAATTTCACTATTATTTTCAATTAACCGTATCAGAAAACTATCATCCTAATCTAGATACTTACATGTCCTTCTTGAGTACCAATGAGAGACGGCAAAGTATTATCCCCATTTTACAGATGGGAACCAAAGCACAGACAGGTTAAGTGACTTTCCCAAGGCCACACAGGAATTCTGTGAAAAAGCCAAACCCACATTTCATAAATCCCAGGTCCAGTGTCTTAATATCCTTCCTTTATTGTACAGATCCAGAGTACACAATGACCTTACTACTACAGTTTGGTATTAAAGCGTAAATTTGTTATTTTGTTCAATGTATAGAAATAGCCTGTTATGGCCTCTATGCACATTTACAATGCCCATATAGCATATCCATTCTGCACATAAATCAGTAGGCAGGACTTCAAGTAATAGCAAACACCTCCAAAACAAAGAAAACTTCAGCCTCCCTTCAAACCAACCCCCAAAGTCAACGAATTCAGGCTCTGTCATATTATAGGGGCTGGGAGAAGCAAAATTAGAGCAAAGAGCAGAAGCTTCTGCTCCAGCCTGCATACCTACAAATCCAATGACAGTCAATTCTTAGCACCCCAGCTGATCTCAGCATCCCAGCTGCAGCCGAGGAAAGTGACAGTCAAGAGAGGCCCAGGATTGGAACCCACAAAAGTATTCTAAACCACGGTTGGGGTGCAAGGGCAGAACTGTGTGAGAAAGTGTATACAAACCCCTTCTGACAAGATCAGGCTCAACCCAGGGCTGTTAGTCCCTCACTATCATAATCACTAAACTTACTCAACTTTTTAAAAAATGGTCTGCCTTTAACATATAAGTTTCTTGTTCAAGGAAGTTGGTGCCTCAACTTCAACATTTTTTAAATGACTTCTTATAATTTATCTTCCCCTCTCCATTTTTGTTTTGTTCTCTACGCCCAGATGAAGGTCTTGAGAATATCCAATTACTCTTCAAGTTCCAAAACAGAAAATTGAGATAAAATTTCCTAAGGGACTCATCAATGCGGTTCCTTAGATGCATTGAGAAGAGTCAGATCCTTCTCCCCTCAGCTCAGAGGCGGAGGCTGCGCTATGGTCTCATTTATAGCAGTACCAAGCACTACTCTGATTAAGTCTGGCCTCCTCATTTTTTTTAACAGGATCCAGACCAGATCCTTACCTGGTGTAAATTAGTATAGCTACATGGATGTGAAAGCTACATCAACTGAGGCTCTGTTCATTGTGGGTGGGATTTTCAAAAGTGCCTAAGTGATTTAGGAGCACAAATCCCATTAAATTCCTCCCTATTTGTCACTTTAAATCCCACTGTTTTGCTGTTATCTAAAAACTAGAACCTGATCTCCATAGACATGAAATGACAAGGTTTTGGCATCATAATTTAACACTGCAATGTGGTCTCAATCATTTTTATAACATTGTTTTACCATTGTCTTGACATACAAAAGTGGTCTCTATAGACTTACATTGGCATAATTTTGCCATCGTCTTGACACTGTAATACGGTCTCTATAGACTTGAATTGAAATTTTGTCATTGCCTTGATATTGTAATGTCCTCTTCCCAGACTTGTCTTGATATGTATCATCCTCACCATATACTTGTATCTCAACATCATCAATGAATTGGGCATTTTTCTTTCTCATTCAAGGCAGAAGGAATTGATGTTGACAAAATTTAATATTGCATATGATCACCAACTATTATTAAAGTCATATCTAATCAGTTTAAAGGATTTCCATTCTTAAAATTCAAAGTTATTCCAAAATTCCAAAATATCCAGTTGAAATACTGAAAGTGTGTGCACTTGCATTCACAATGCACATTTTTCATGTTAATAGTAAGCTGTTTTTAACTTAAAACATCTTAAATTTATTCTGATCAGGAGAATTTTGCTATTCTATCCCTCACTATGCATTTCATATTTTAAAAGCTTAAAAAATTCAATAAGAAGGCAGTTAATACAATGCACCTAATGTAGAACCCACTGAAAAGACAATCTTGGTAGCTCAAAAGACACTGTGGATCAGTGTTTTGTAAGATTAAGTGAGTGGACAACCAGTTTTCTAACTTTTCTTGGTACACCTATGAAGAGACACTTTTGAGTCAAGTACTACTGTTGCTTCTCTCTCTTCTCCCCAAGGGAAAAATAAACATCCTAGTTTCCCATAAACATCCAACCTCACTTCTCCCATAAACAGCCCAAAGAGGAAACTTCTTCTTACTTCATGAAAATAACAGCAAACATTTCACACAGATGTTCTGCCTTAAGGCAACGTCAGTTTCTTCACATTTTAACCAGCATCGTTAAAACATTGAGTTTCCTTTATTTTATGAAGATTTTAAAAGTGTAACTAGAACCGCAATAACAGCACGAGCAAAATACTGCTTGCCAAATGATGTTGGCTTAGTTTGATATACATACTGAATGTGATTTTTTTTTCCCCAAAGGTACTCAGCAATGGCCTTACCCTGCTCCCATTAAAGTCTGTGGGAGTTTTATCATTGACGTCAATGAGAGCAGAATTGGGCCAATGCTGAGCAATTTAGAAAATCCCACTCAGAGACAGTTATTTGCCTGGTAGTTGTCATGTTATGGTTAACAGCATCTTTCTCTTCATCTGTGCCTCAAAATATCCTTACACATTGATGGTTGGTGAGTTTTGTGCAGGACTCCAGTTGAGACAAGTGTTGTACTTCACAGGATTACAGCACACATAAATATAAAATTTAATAAGGAACAGTAAATGTTGGTTCAGCATAATGATATTTATGATTGCCTTGGGCCTCTACCTTGTCAGGTCAGTGAAGTGTAAAAGCATGGCAGAGATGATGCAAATGGACTTTTGATAGAGTGTAAAGGCCACTTGTGGCACAGGCACCTGTACTTACCCAGTCCATGCAACATGCCTACCAATTGTGCTGCTGAAATACATATTTTATAGATATAGCTATATACATATAGATACACAGAGAGAGAGAGCGAATGATCTTAATGATAAAAGTCAATAAATGAAAATAGTTAAAGATTGTGATAGGTAATGCATGGAATGAGACTATTTTGGGAATACACATTTATTTGTAGTAGAAACAGTATCATTCTAATAATAGTTGTCATTATTTTTAAAAGAATAAAATGTATTATGAACACAAAATTGGGGCAGATTAAGATACTGATTTCCTAGTTAATAATCTAATAATAATCTGACCTGAAAAAATCTAATGGAGAAAACAGTTAACTTTCACGTTGTATAGCATCATGTTTGCTAGCATCAAAGTAGTTTTTTACGTCATAATGAGATGCAAATTGACTGAATGCTACATAATGCTACATGACACAATATACTTAACAGAATGCATTTAAAGGAGAACACACATTATCAAATCAGATACCCCACCATCATTGTAGAGAGCAGGTATCTAATTAGAAGTAGGTGTATGAACTCAAGCAGAGCAGACAATGAGATGTCTTTGCCACTTGCAAACCACTGGATACTGTGGTTCACTGACTACCCAGATTATTTGTGGGCAGCATGGCTCATCTTTAGATATTTCTTTATTAAGTTCTCATTGCATTTACCAAGCTGAACATTCATTGTTTTGTAAAAATTCTACTTACTCTATCCTAGGCTTCTCTGATCAATTTTACTAACAAAAACTGGCCAAAAAAAGGGAAACAGATTTTTATAAAAAAGATAATACCCCTAAATTTTCAAAGAATTCCCTCAAACAAACTAGCCCTGTAACAGCAAATTGATGGTGCTAAACTGATGTCATAACAGCAGAGATTATCCTAATTACCCATTTAGTTCACGTAACAGCAAAACAGGGTACCAGACAGAAATTTAGGGCAGTTTCTACACTTGGTATCCCACTTAGGCCCTTATCCTGTAATTGGGTTTGCACAGGCAGCCCCTTATGCTCATGTAGATTTGATTCCAAGATCAGGGCCACAAATAGGGCACGGTACATGATTTCCTGTTTGTAGACAAAGCCTAGCACACTGTGGGCACTATCTGTAATAAACACAACAATAAATAATATCCTCTTTTAAGGAAAAAATAAAAATTAGAAAAAAGAGCTTTTCTCCTTTTTTACACTTCATGTTGTAGACATCAGTCTGCCTCAACATAGATTGTGGAAATTTTGAAAGATCTGCAGTGTGGTCAAGCCACTACATTTGGATCCACATCTGTATTTTGAATCCTCCCACACCACCCTTCACCCAGTTTGGAGATTTGGTTTTGCCCATTATATGAATAAAGGCCAACTGTTACATTGACAACAGGATCCATGTTCTCCCATTTTGACTTAGCAAAACACATCTCCAAAATTTGGAGGTCTTCAGATTCTGGGGCTCGGATTGAATAATAACTAATAATACTAATTACTTTGTGCTTATGTAAGATCTTTCAGCAAAGTACATTAAAGTGTTTTACAAACATTAATTAAACTTTAATTGAGCAATTAACTGTCACATTACTTAATAATTATTATTTATATAGCATCCTAAAGTGTGCTAGGCATGTTACAGGTATGATTGATCCTTGTCTTGAAATGCAGAAGTTTAAATAGTGATTTTTCTCTATGAAAATCATGACCCTAAGGGTATGTCTATATGGGGAGAAAAGCCCTGTAGCACGGCTGCGGCTGGCCCAAGTCAGCTGACAGGCTTGGGGGGTTCAGGCTGCAGGGCTAAAAATCCACCCTCAGAGGGTTCCAGAGCTCAGGCTCCAGCCCAAGCCCAAACATCTACACAGCAATTTTTCAGCCCCGGACCGTGAGCCCCGCAAGCCCGAGTCAGCTGACCTGGGCCAGCCGTGGGTTTTTTTTTTTATCCCTGTGTAGACATATATTAAGTTAGCAAGTATTTTTCCCCACTACCATAAATCCAAATTAGGTAAGATGAGATCTATCCCTCTATTTGTAGAGACAGATCATACCCCTGGAGATTCTGCTGTCCTCCATGCAGAAGAAAGGCTCAGGTGCAACCACTTCAAAATCTTTCCCATTCCTACCCTTAGTGCCCTTTCTCTAGGGTCTGTGCAAAGTGAGATCAGGGTAGGCCTTGATTATCTGTGTTGGAGTGCTACACACATGCACACACGCACACACACACACAGGGAACCTGGGGTAGTATGACTAAAAAAGTGTGCTTGTGGGGGCTAGCAGCAAAGCTCCAGCAGAATTAGGGTCCTGAGCCAAAGTGGGGTTAACTGAATTGCAGATGTGTGGATGGCCCTGACCTCTCATGGGTCCTGGGTGATCTGCCATGTTTGAGGGTTAGTCTTTACCACAGAGACACAGACACTGGCCTCCCAACAACATTCTCTACATCTGATTAAATAAAAATTAAAAAGTGTGTTCATGAATACAATATTTGAGAAGAGAACCAAAATTCATCTTGTACATTATTTACAATGAGTAACTGGTTAGCTCTATTCAGGAGTTATGTGGCTTAGAGAAATGGCATAGCACTTTTATTAGCTGCACCAGCACTCAGCAGCTCACACTGACTCTGATCTGACTTCCGGAAACATGCAGTACACAGTGGGCATGCTCAGAGGCTCATAACAATAGAGATAGTAGCAAGATCAAAGCCATATCAGTAACACAACTCCTCTCTTTACCATTCCCCAGAGTGAGAGCTCCTTGGAACAGGTTCAGTCCCTTCTTCAGTGTTTGGAAAGTGCCTATCATGTAGTGGGTGTTAATTCAAATACATTATAAATAGATACCAATAATAGCACATATCTGTATCTCAGTTACTAGACTGCCGTCCTCTAAAACAGTATAAAGGACCTAGAGAGGCTGGTCTAGAGGATAAGACACTGAGCAGGGACTCATTAGGTACGATTGCCAGCTCTGCTAGCCTTGATGTCTGACCCTGACAAGTTACTTAGCTTACCCTGTGCCTCAGTTTCCCATCTGTCAAATTGAAATAACACTACGTCGCCTGGATAAAATCCATTCATGACTGTGGGACCTCAGCTATATAATGATGAGGGCCACATAAGGAGAACAAATTAAACCTTTTTTTAAAGGGCTATTTCTTGTGCAGTTTGCTTAGAATTGGCCAACATTTATATAGGTGCAAAATTTGCTTTACATTATTTTTTCAATAGCGGTAGGTAAAATGATGACTGAATTAATTAAACCTTATACACAAAAAACTTCATATTTCTGAAGAGAAACAAACCTAATATAATATTTATCATTTGTAATAACAGTAGTTGTAAAGAAGGCACCTAGAAGCCCTGATCAATGATTTCTGCAATTCAGATAATAACAACTAGACTATAAACTTCTAGTTGAAAATAATTATTGGAAATAATACTTCAAATGTGTGTCATCCTCACTGATTTCAATGGGAGCTGCATATGCATATCTGAAGATTCTTCCCTCAGTTATACTTGCACGGCTCCACTGAAATCAATGGTCTTGATTGGAAGTTTAAGGAACACATGATGGGGAATCATTTGCTGCTGCTCTAAACAGAAAGCAACAAACAATTAGAGCTACTGCATGCTGCAGAACACAGCATGCACACTAACTGTCTGGGGCTTGAAACTCCCTGCCAGGACTCCAGCTGGGAGATGAGATGCCTGGGCTGGAACACTGTTGCCACTTATTGCCTGCATGGGGTGAACTGACTTCCTCCTCCTCCCCAGCGCAACAGTGATACACAGAGAGGATGGAGAGATTAATTTAATGTTAATCACTATCATGCATTTACAATACTGCACTGTACATTTTAGGGAGCAAGGTGATTTACTAGTAAATGTAGGGGATTAAGAGCTCCATTACTCCAAGGACAATACAGGAGTTTACACTGTATGTTACATATATTATTTTTACTTTTGCTCCAAATGAAAAATATTCACTATGAAAACACTACTATGCAGTTAACAGCATTACAGTATAGTCTTGGACAGTGTCAAAGCTAAAACAGAGGTGTCCATCAAGTTAGAATTCAAGGCCACTGAGAAGACAGTGGGGTGGGATCATATAACAACTACATCGGTATAATGGGAATTTCAGTTCTCCTTGTTTGTATGTGGGCTATTAATCTTCATAGGTACATAATTCAGCAAACTAAATAGGGAAAATACCATTAACTGTAAACCCTGATATCAACTCTTCTCTCAGATACACTTGGGCAACATTCATTGGTGTCAATTACTGTAGTAAATGCACACGCAGAAATGGGCCTTTTTTTTAATTTGCGTTTTAAATATTTTAAAGTTCTAAAATATGCTGAAGTAAAAGGAAAGGAAGAAGGGACATTGACATGTACAAAAACCAGTCAGCTATAAATAGTCAAACATGAAACAATAGATTTCAAAAGGTTTTTCTAGAAATAGGCAATTGTCACCGTTATAAGACTTATCAGTCAGAAAGAGCCAAAAACAATAACATTTTAAATATTCAGAACTCATGCCAAGTGTACTGTTTCAAGATTAATTCATTTTAAATTTTTGTTCCATTGCAATATTTCTAAGTTGCAGCAAAGTTATATGGCAAAATACCATTTTTTCCATACAAGCTTCCTTTTTAACATGGTAGCTGTTCTTTATCTTTTACACTGTAGTAGCCACCATACATTAGAAGCTTTTCTTGCACTGTATTGTCTAGGATTGCTAAGGAAGATCTCTGTTCACTAAAATCGTGTAATGCATTACATTGATAGGCTCAATAAGTTAGTAGATCAATAGTTAAATAAGTAATCTTTGCTTTCTGTTATTGTATATCCTTTATTGCTTCAACCATTAACATTTGTGAGCTGCCGTCAGTAATTTCTTTAATGAGATTGTTGTGGTTTTC
>NW_020664447.1:47484072-47555382 GCF_002925995.2 Terrapene triunguis
AATTACATGCTTTAATATTTTCTAAAGAACAGTTACTTGTCTCTTGAAAGTTTCATACTTCTTATAGAAAAGAAAGCAAGTGCTTTTTCAGAGAAACAATGTATAATAATATGTCAGTAAAGATTGAGCAATTTTGAGTAGTGATGGGTGAAAAGGACATTATGTTCTTTTTTCTTGTCATGGTCGGTATTTTTCTGTCAGTTGGCAAAGGCTGCACTCAGCAAGAAGAAGCTAAAGACCTGCATTGAGAGACGTGAGGGTGACAGCTAACCTGACAGGTCAGAAGATGACTGCAGAATTAGCCTTGCTTTAATTCTCACTAAAATTCACAGCTCCTGACGAGGAAATGGGAAAAAGAAATTTCCTTACACATTTTCTTTTCATTTCATGTGCAGATTATACATATTCTGCTTCCATTAACAAGAAGGAGATTGTGCTTTATGCAGCTCTATATTTAAGGGCAAAAGACCAAGCAGATGACAAGAGTGACCCCTCTCTTGTCTTATGATCACTGCCAGTTTGACATGACACTAATTAGACTGCCTTAATCTAAACCCAGTTAGTTCTGCATGCTTGCAGCAAAACCATTGTAAACCCGAACATGAATTGCCTTGGGCCTTTGTCTTCATAAAACACACACACACACACACACACACACTCTATCTTTCATAATCCAATCCTAATATTCTTAATGTCTGAGGGTACTGCATATACTAATTTTAATTGTGTCCTTCTAAAATTATCTTTCATTCCCACTGTATAATATTATACAGTATATGCATTATGATATGGGTGTCAGGGTAGCTATAAGCAGATTCTTTCATAGTTCATTTAAAAAAAAAAAGCTTGCAGATTGAATACTCTGTGGTTGAATCTATATACAAATTACATTTAATACAATGGTGAAATCTGACTGCAGATAGGTTGCATAAAATGTATGCAAAATAATTTAGTTTAAATTACAAAAATCTACTGTCATAAAGAATGCCATATGAAAACATTTGAAATAAAAATATTTTCAGTCTTTTAGTTCTTAATCAAGTAAAAAAACTAATTGAACACCATCTATTTGAAATATTTAAAATATAAAATTCAAAATGCAAGAAAAGAAAGAGATAGCTACAGAGTTAAAAGAAACTGATTTTGAGAACAAATAAGATGTTCAAAAAAGGTGGCTAATACATCAACCAGTCCCTGGAATTTCTGTGAGTGTTTCTGTTTCAACTCACTGGCTATATTTTAACAGACACAAGCATGTAGTGCACTTATTTTTAATTAAGCAAGCAAACTGCCAATAAAATAGCATATACCACTATTAAAGAAAAAGCATATATATGTAGTTGCTTTACTGTTATATTCACTTTGTACTGTCCTTCCTTTGTTATTTTTGTCTTCTGGTATTTGGTTGTTTTTTAAAATATTTTTTAAAAAGTGTAATAAGCAAAGCATATTGGTGCATCCCTTCCCCAAGTAATCAAATTAATGTTATGGCACAAAATTTCTGAAGTGTTCATGCCAGCTAAAGGGTTAATTAGTTCATCATCATCATCATCGTGTTCTGTCCATCCCAGAAAGTTTTATTTATATTTTTAATCAACAAGTATACAGTCATTTGTAGTAATTCAAGCTATAAACACTTCCTCTGATTTTTTTTTCCTTTCTCAGTTTGCATAGAGTTGTCCTCAGATGAATAATGGAAAAGTCACCACTAAGAGTCGAGAAGGTGGATTAATGAATATTAAAAGCCTGTAATTTGCTCCAAAACAATATTCTTCACACTTTTTCCTGAGTAATTTAAGTAAAAATCAAGCATAAATGGTATATAATGTTTCCATGAATGGGGCCCTTAGGCTTATTCAACTGAAGCTTGTTTAGGTTGCCAAGCTTAAATATTTTCAGAACTGATCCCAGAACAGAGAAGCCTTCATCACAGCACAGCATTTAAAATGATGGATGTGATACATATTTAATACAATAAAATGGCCATTTATATGCCCATACTAGACACCAGGGAAATCCTTGTAGAAAAGATTTCTAAAATCGAAAGGGGCCTATTCTCTCATTGATGTGCAAGGGATTTACGTGGATAACTCCCATTAATGTTAATGGGTGTTATGAGCTTATGTCCTCCATGCATCAGTGGGAGAATACACACTTAAGGGTCCATATCAGCAGAAAGTAGGCCCCACAGGTGTTAAGATGTAGAAATTCAAAAGACTTCTATTTGGCTATTGGAAAAATATTGGGGTCCACAGCCAGAGGCATCACATGATGGCTTCAGGCTACCACATCTTACAAAGCATCTATATTGCCTATTCCCTAGCCATATATGAAATATTAATTTATGAATGATCCCAGGAAGCTCCACAGAACAAGCTTACTGAATTTCCTGACTTCAATTATACCCAGATGGCCACCATGGCTGGTTAGCTGCTAGGAACAATGTTGTATAACTAGGCTGTCTTTTAAGCCCAGAATGGCTTTTAAAGGGCTAAGAAAAAGAGAGAGGCTATAAGACCCTTTGTCAGATGGAAAATGAACCCTAATAAGCCACAGGCATATTTAAATAACCTTTTTCATTAAATTGTACATACTGAAAACAAAGAAACAGAACTAATTTTGTACATCAGTTCAGAAATAGGCCTGTTAACATATGTGTATGGTACATTAGATTAGAACGCCTCCTGAAAGGTAAATCTGAGATTTGTGAAGGACAGCAAAGTCTAAAATGAAACAAACTAAAAACAGCCTAGAAAGAGAGAGAGAGAACAGGAGTAGGGAGAGGAAGTGATACCAAAGAAGGTGACTATATGCAATCTGAATCCATCTATAGCATTTATAAGTGTGGTCAGATGGGTCTGTAAACAAGCTGGTCACGCATTGGTGCACAGGAGTGTCACTCTGCCATTTAAGATTCTATTTAAACAATGCAATTTGAGACATCGAGAGCCTTCTTGAATTGGACTGAAGTCCCACCAGGAAGGAGAATGAAGTATACTCTTACTCTTACTCTTCTGTTTATTATGACCTCATCCGAAGCCTGTTGAAAGGAGCAGGAGTCTCAAATGACTTTAGTGGGATTTTGATCAGGTCCCTACTACCAGGGCCGGCTTTAGGCCAATTCAACCAATTCCCCTGAATTGGGCCCCGCCCCTAAGAGGGCCCCGCGCCCAAGCCCCAGTACGGCGTACCGGCAAGAACTGGTGTGCTGTACTCGGGTGGCCCGGCTTCCCCAGGGGGGAATTTAAAGGGCCTGGGGCTCCCAGCAGGGGCTGGAGCCCCAGGCCCTTTAAATTGCCACCAGAGCCCCACTGCTGGAGCCCTGGGGTAGGGCTGTGAGGCTCTGGGGGCTATTTTAAAAGTCTGGGGCTCCCATTGCTTCTACCGCCCTGGCCCTTTAAATAGCCGCGGGAGCCCCACCGCTTCCCCAGGGCTCCCGTGGCTATTTAAAGGGCCGGGGCGGTGGAAGCAGGGGAGCCCCGGGCCCTTTAAATAGCCCCCGAGCCCTGGGCTGCTGCTGCTGCTGCTACCCCGGTGGGGGAGGGGGGAGGAGGAGGGGGCACATACCGTACAAGGTGGGCTGTACCCGCACCCTCTGCCCACACCAGCCCTGCACCCCCTGCCCACAGCCAGCCCCTGTCTCCAGCCAGCCCTGCAACCCCTGCCCTGTCTCCAGCCCCGCACCTCCTGCCCTGTCTCCAGCCAACCCCTGCCGCACCCCCGTGCCTGAAGTCAGCCAGTCCCGCAGTCCTCTGTCTCCAGCCCTGTCAACCCATGCAGCACCCCGCTGCGGCCCTGCCTGAAGCCAGCCAGTCCACCCCATACCCCCCTGTCTCCAGTCAGCCCCGCACCCCCTGCCCTGCCTCCAGCCAGCCCCATGTCCAGTGGTGCCCTGCAGTTCCCAGGGCAGTAACCCTGCACACCTACTTCAATGAGGGGGGCAGGGAGCAGCTGGGACCCACACATGTGCACACCCTAGGGTGACCAGACAGCAAGTGTGAAAAATCGGGACAGGGGGTGGGGGTAATAGGATCCTATATAAGAAAAAGACCCCAAAATCGGGACTGTCCCTATAAAATCGGGACATCTGGTCACCCTAGCACACTCCCAGGGAGTGGTGGGGACCCACACATGTGAAACGGAGCTCATTTCTAGTTCAGGCCAATCTTTTTAAAAAAGAACTTTAGGTAGGGTTAATATACATCCGTATTTTCACGGACATGTCAGGCTTTTTGGTTCTTAAATCGCCGTCCGGGAGGAATTTTTAAAATTTAAATTTTTAAAATTTAAAAATTCCTCCCGGGGAAATACGGATGTATGATAACCCTATTGGTACAAAAAATACATCCTGTGGCACATCCCTTAAATCAGAACTTTTTATAGGGAACCGGTTGCTAAGAAATGAAAGGCTTTTTTTTACATTTTTTTTTTTTTTAGTCATCACTGCCGGGGCCCGCCGAAAATGTTCGAATTGGGCCCCGCACTTCCTAAAGCCGGCCCTGCCTACTACTTAGCTCTCTGCGACCCAGCTGCTAACACTGACCACGGCAACACTGGTTAACACTTCAAGTTTTTCTAAACAATTTGGCTGGCTGTGAAGCTTAGATCCATAACATCTGAGACCACATCTAAGTTAATTTGTGTCATGGTAGGGAAGAACAATTGAGCTCTACATTTTCATATATAACAAAATGTGAAAACCTATTAAAATATAACCAACATTCTGGTTTTTGTATTTACGTATTGGGTTATAAGAATTCACTGTCAAGGCAATCCATTTGAAATGGAAGTAGAGCATCAGATTTTTTTTTTTTTTGGTCCACTAAAATTATTCTCATTGCGTGTCCTTGCTGAACTACTGTACTGCTACAAAGAATGCTTTAACTTTGAGCTCTTGCTCAGTTGTAGTCAATGGAACTCATCAGCTATGAAGGGCTAAAATTATAATTTAATCTATTTGTTGACAGGAAGAAAGAAGCTCACAAAATCTTAAATCCATGTGCATTATCCTGATGCAAAAATGATGCACAGATAGTGACTATTGATTTTAACAAATTGAAGCAAACCGGAACATGTACTGGAACTTATTTAAATGCTCTAAATTCCACATAATAGCAGTAGCTGCTAACTCTGCAGAATTCTAGAAATGCACCCTGCCGTTTGTACTAATTGGCGGGATATGCAGGCCCTGAGTCAAAGACAATTAATTGTCTCATGAAAATAGCTTGCTTTTGACATCAATATATACTGCACCCCATATCGCATTGGGGGGGGGGGAGTTATAAGAAGGTGTTATATATTGTCAGGGTAATTATAATTAGGTTATATGTAGCCAAGGTACAGTACCCTGATACAAGGTGGTGGTATAAAAGAGAGCCTTATAAATGAGACTGTAGGGCATTTAACTAAACAATTGCATGCAGAATAAAAGGCTTACATAAAAGTGTGCATTATGCAGATATTAGAAACCTGTGTCTCAAAGAAGACACTATTTTGACCATAATGCATTCTGTCATGTGAGATAAAATGCAGAGAACATTTACATTTCTCCCACTCACTGAGCTTCTACCACATGGTTTGCATTTTTCTCACATCAATAGACATCTTTTTAAACATTATATTCATGTCTGTCTCTCTTGATGGCAAATAAAATTCAATAAATAAAATACTTTATGATAAATGTTAGATTTAAGAAGTGGCTGTGATAAAGAGTGCAGGTTTTCAAAAGTGATTTGTTAAAAACAAATAATTTAACAAGACGTGTACACAAGCTCAAGATATATTAATATATTGTAGATGATGCACAATAACATAATGACCCAAAAGAGCATTTGCACAGTTTTTTCACACTGCTTAACTTACTGCCAAATAAGACGAATATTCAACAGAAATTGGACCCATTGCTTCTGTACATCAGATCAACATCTGACTACCACTACATCTTGACTTGGTGCATTTCAAACCAGCAGCAGTTATAGATAACTTCTATATAACAGAGGACATGTTCATTTCAAAAACATCAAACAGCATGTTCGGATTTAGAATACACATTACACATCATTAAATATTTGTACCTATTTCATACTGCACAGCACATTGTTTTTCATTCGCCCAGTTTATTACCAAGTTATATTTGTATATTTGATAAATCAATATTTGAGGGAATAGGCACAATGTCAGAAAAAACTTCTAGAAGACAAGGGTAATCACTGCCCTTCAGGTAAGTTGATATGTGGTACATACATACATACGAGCTCATAGATGACTTCCTAACATATCATTTTAGCAGTTTCTATTGATATTTTTCTTTCTCCATTCACTTGTAATATACTTCTATCTCCCAATTATTGTGCTTCATCTCCACTAATCTGTGGAGTAATGAAATGAAAGTGAAATGAAAGTAAGCATTGCAAGTCTTGTTTTATAACTTGACTGTCCTCACCTCATTTAATACTTGCATGAATATGTTTATGTTTAATGCCTTAAAAAGGAAAGGTTATTTGTTTATAGTATTTTATTATATGTATTACAGAAGTGCCTAGAGGCTCAACTGTGATGGGGGCCCATTGTGTTGGTACAAACACATAGTAAGAGACAAACCCTGAACCAAAGAGATAACAATCTAAACTGACAAGACAGACAAAGGGTGGGAGAAAGGGAATATAATTATCCCTATTTTACAGGCAGGAAACTGTAGCACAGAAGGATTAAGTGACTTCTCAAAGTCACATAGAAGGCTCTGATAGGGCCACAAACTGAATCCAGATCTTCTGAGTCACAGCCTTAACCACAAGACCAGCTTACCTCTCAATTTTACACTATGGTTCCCATCCCCAGAAGGAAACAAGATTCAGTCTCTCTCAAAATTATTATAACTTTGAATGTCCTGTTCTACTCAGTGCTGGTCAGGCTTCAGCTGGAGTACTGTGTCCAATTCTGGGCACCACAATTTAGGAAAGATGTGGCCAAACTGGAAAGAGTCCAGAGGAGAGCAACAAAAATGATAAAAGTTTTAGAAAACCTGACCTATGAGGAAAGGTTAAAAAAACTAGGCATGTTTAGTCTTGAGAAAAGAAGACTGACGGGAACCTGATAACACTCTTCCATTATGTAAAGAGATGTTATAAAGAGGACAGGGATCAATTGTTTTCCATGTCTACTGAAGGTAGGACAAGAAGCAATGGACTTAAACTGCAGCAAGGGAGATTTAGGTTAGATATTAGGAAAAATTTTCTGACTAGAAGAGTAGTTAAGCTCTGGAACAGACTTCCAAGGAAGGTCATGGAGTCCCCATCATTGGAAGCTTTTAAAAACAAGGTAGACAAACACTAGGTTTACTTGGTACTACCTCAGTGCAGGGGACTGGACTTGGTGACTTCTCAAGGTCCCTTCCAGCCCTACATTTCTATGATTTTATGAATATTATGCCTTTCATCCTTAAGTATTTTTAAGGAATGGGATATGGGAGGCTAATGTGAGTAGAGGCCAATTTACAATTTTAGACAATTATGTCTGGGCACCTATCTCAGTTTAACATAAGTGCTAAATATAAAACTTACTGTATAGCCCCAAAAACTTGTTTGAGGCACTTAAATGCCCATTTGAGCACTCAAATGTGAAACTGGGCACCCTAACTTTGGCACCCAATTTGAAAACTTGGTTCTGAATAGTCAGATTCTGAGAAGAGCTCAGCACCAAACAGTTCCCAAGTAGGCACCTAAATGAAGTAGCTAGATTTCCAAGAGAGTTCAGGTGCTATTTAGACATTTCACTGGTGGCAAGTTTCCAAAAGGGCTGTACACCCAATAGCTCCCATGGAGAACAGTTTGACTATTTTCTTCTGACTTTACAGGACAATTCTCCTTAGCCTACAGAGTAAATCTGGCAATTTCCAAGCCAAGCCAATTTTGCTTGTCAAAGCTGTAGAGGGGCGGAAAATATGACAGAACATGTTTGCAACTTTAAATATTGAGAGCAAGAATATGAGCCCCCATAAATTTGAACAGGCACACGCATGAAAGTGGAGGAAAAGTTGCAGCTGCAAGACACGTTGCTATTCTTCCCCCCTTCCTCCTATCTCCTAGAGTTACAAGGTCTTTCCTAGGCCTCAAATGGACTACTCTTCCCTATTTGGAATAGAGCTTCTGGCACATCTCTCAACTTCCTCAACAAATTCCAATGCAGAGTTCTTTATCAACTAGTGAAGACAATCACATCCAAATACTTCACACTTGTCACACTGTTTGATCTATGTGCATCTAAATTATAAATTGTTCAGGGGCCAGTCATCCATGGAAGACTTTGGTATTATCTCCTCCAAGAGTTAGCTCTACCTATTCCAAATGTGCTGCTTGATCTACTGCCATTCATAAGCTTACCATCACTCACTCCAGGACCTAATGACACCAATAATCTCATGACTAGATGCATTTGCTTCTGGAATGTGCTCCACGCAGCCCTGATCCCATGTTTTCAGATGGCACATGGTTAAGACATTTCTCAAGTAGAACTTCTTTTGCTAGCTCACGAAGGGGAAGATGTTGCATTGGCTTTATAATATTTATTGCTTTATGCTTGTTAGCCTACAAAGCATTGCCAACCCCAAGCATTCAGAAAACATGAATCAGGCCCCCAACAATCATGACATTGGCTTAAAAACCAGGAGAGTTTTTAAAAATAATTAAAAAAAACCCTAAATTTGTTGACTTCTGGTTTCTGACCCTTTTAGGTGTACTTGATTCATGTCTTGACACTTTTTATTGAAACCATGAAGGCTAGAAACTTTTAAAAAAATGAAAACAGATTCTCACCTAATTTCATGCCACTGGTATCTGGGCCTTTAAGCAAATATTGTAAGACCCACAATAGAATCATACCTCGGCAATACTGCTCATGCAGGAGTTTCGTTTGACCAGATATGCCAAAATAAAGTGAGAAATACCTGAAGTTTTAAAGTGTAGAGGTAATTTTCTAAATGGCTTCAAAGTTCAGCATACAAGCCCATATGCATTTTGGGTTACATAGATTCTAGTCAAGTGAATATTTTTATGAGGGTGGAGTAGGAATAGAAAGGGACCATAAGTACTAGAAGAAAGGTGAAATATTGATTCCTGAAGTAACATGGTGAAAATAAAAACAAAAGTTTTTTGTCATAAAGATTATGTGCAGGAGTTATATTTTAAACTTTAATATCTTGGTTATTCTAAAATATTTATTCTTCAAACCACAGAAAATAATGCTTTCTTATTAAGAACATACCGACATACAATATTTTACTTTTTTTAATTAGGCCATTTTATTTTCTATCTAGACAAAAAAAATCTAAGCCATTTCTGAAAGCCTTTTTTTCTAGTGAAAAATGGCTTAATAATCATAATCATAATCTTTGTTTTGGTGGTGGAGTTGAGAGGCAATTGCCCGGGCTTACAATTTATAAATTAAGTTTTAGTTCAATATATTTTTTCTGTGTTAGTTTGGTTTTTAAATGTTCTATAAACTTCATATTACTCACAATAGCTACAGAAAGTAGATATAGCTTTAATATTTAGGCAACATACTGTATATACCCTGTTTCCCCGAAAATAAGACAGTGTCTTATATTAATTTTTGCTCCCAAAGATGCGCTAGGTCTTATTTTCAGGGGAGGTCTTATTTTTCCATGAAGAAGAATACAGTACACATTTATTGTTGCGGCCAATCAGTGAGCTGCGCGGCGGCGCCCGCCGCTACAGTCCAGAGGAGTCAGACGCCTTACGGTAGCTTCGGGGCCTTATATTCCGGGGTGGCCTTATTATCGGGGAGGTCTTATTTTCGGGGGGATGCCTTATATTACAGCGAGAGGCAAACCTGGAAGTAGGTCTTATTTTCGGGGGATGTCTTACTTTCGGGGAAAGACGGTAGTTAGTAATCATCTTTCTTAAACTCCAAGAGTAATTCTAACAAGACTGTCAGGAGACATATGAAGTTCTGATCATCATTAGCCACCTGATCGGGGTAGCTAGCCCCACTCCCCTTCCAGGTATATTTTTTCTGAGCTACCAATTCAATTGCCTCCATGTCATATGCATGGTAAGGAGCCAGTGCCCACAGAAAGAAGGAGTTCTGACTGGCGGTATGTTACCCTGTCCCAAATGTTTTACAACTCCTCTGCCTGGACCTGAAAGGAAAGGAGCAGGGTGGGGCAGGGCAAGGGATTCTGCTGGGATAGTAGGCAAAAGTTTATATATCTTGAGGCTATCTTCATTTTCAATTGTTTCTCTCTCCCTGTTGCAAACTCTACTTCATGAGAGATTCTGATGGCATCCATAGCAGAAAGAATCCCTAGAAGCATAGTTCCTGTGGGAGTTGTGTTCTCTAAGGGCCAGCAGGAGCCCAGTTGGAAGAGGCAGTAGAATGGGAGCAAAAAGACATTTATGCACATCTCCTACCTTGTTTCCTCCAAAGGAATCTGCAGAGTAAAAGAGCAGTGCATCTGTGTCCTTCCACTGTGGGGAAGGAAACTAGAGAACACACACACAAACTGGAAAAGTTCAAAGGAAATGCCAGGGGTGAAATTCTGTCCCCATGTAAGTGGCAAAACTTCCATTTACTTCAGCAGGTCAAGGATAATGACTCACAGACTTTCCTCTCCTTTATGCTGGTTATTCTTTGTAGGGAAGAATGTGGCCCTCCATTTGTTAACAAAAAACATCTTTTTTAGAAAGGAGCAGATCGCACATAATTTTAACATCCATGAGTATTTCCTGTAAGAAACAACAAGCTTCTTAGTCTCATCAAAAACATGATGGCTTACAGTACTTGTTACTGTGAACAATTCTTATTTCTTAACAATAACTCAGTATTCAGTTCTCTAAATAAACCATGCACTTACTATAAAACAAAACAACCATTTGCTTCTGCCCAGATTCCATTTATCGGTGGAAAGTATTTACCCCTTTTATTTTTCAAATACATTTGGTACATAAGAATTATCTTAAACTATGTATGCAAAATAAATTACCAGAACTATACAGGCACTGCTTCTTCCCCTGGCCTTTTAATCTAAACCCCTATCTCTCATCCATCTCCACGGGGTCTCTGGCAATAGTTATCACAGTACCTTCCCAAAGCATTCCTTCAGATGGATTTTTGCACTCCCCAATTTATGCCAGACTCTCTCATCCACATAGTCCTTGAGTGTTCATCAGCTCAAGGTTCTGCTTTCCCAGGATTCCACTACAAATACCCAAGGACCCTATTAAGCTCCCGGTTATGTCACTGCTAAAATTCCCATCATTTAAAACAGAAACATATTTAGGTCCCACTTCTCACTTTAACACTGTTTTGGGATTATTGTCACTTATTTATTTAATTTATTTATTTCTATTACCGTAGTGCCAAGGAGCCCTAGTCATGGACCAGGAGCATGTTGTGTTAGACACTGCACAAAGACAGAACTTCTCTCTGGTTAATTTGGAATTATGACTTTTTTATTAATATCTATCTGTATGATGGCTCTTAGCCATATGGCTAGGCCTTCCTTACCAATCTGTGGAACACAATTTCATGTACCAGTGGTTACACACACAAATTTCATACAACACACTGGGAGATAGAGATAGAGATATCCTAGTGTGGTGTTGTATGGAATTTTTTGTATAAAATTTCACAGTGCTCAGGTGGGCCCCTTCGCAGCTTCTATTCCTATTCAGGGGCTAGAATTGCAGCTACTCACCCTCTTCCCTCTCAAGCATAAGCACCCAATAGCCCTCTCCATTATGGGTGTTTGGAGCTCATGCATACTTCAATGGGCATAAGCACTTGTTCCCTCCCATCTCCACCTATTGTGAGCTGCTGCTCTACCCATACCCTTCCCTTTCCACTATCCCTCTGAGGAACATAAGTGGTGTGGGAGGCCTTGGACTGTCCCTGTTCACTTGGTTGAATTTCACCCTCTATGAATAGAGAAAAAGAAAAGTATTTTTGTGGGTGAAAGAGTTCTGCATATTTGTTAATCACAGACACTGACATACTCCAATGGGATGTGCTGCTAAGTTGTTTGAAAGTCTATTTCATCAATCTGTGAAATCAAAATCATGGGTCCAATACTGCAGTCTTTACTCTGACAAAACTCCCCAGTGATGCCAGTGGAGGCCAATGGAGAGTTTTACCTGGTTAAGGACTTCCGGATCAGACTCTGTATCTATATACTTTCTTAATCACCCATAATTTGTGCAAACATTTTCAAATTACAAAAAAGTCACAATACTGGAACATAAACAGCTTCATGTTCATACTCACACGGTCATATTAAAATATTTTGCACTTTTCTGCAAACACAATTAATAGCATTAAAAGTCTTCTGACAATTTCTTTGAGACAAAGACATTGCTGGGGAAGCTTTCTACCCCTCCAGATTGTTATGCAAATAGTTAAAATATTGAAATGAATTTAAGAAGTTATACTCTAACACATCAGTCCTGTTATAATTTGGAGACAATGAATAATATATTCCAGACAAAGAGAAGGCAGCTATAGAAGTAAACTAAAATAGGAAAATTACGCCCACAAGGCATTTAAATTTAGGAGCTGAATAAATTATCCATACATTAAAAGGTTCATATATTTCAAAGAAAGCATAAAAAAGTTTTAAAAAATAACTGAGAAAATGTAACAAAAAGCAGAATAATTCTAAACACGATCAAATCTGGAGTAGAAACCTATTAAATACATATCCTTGTTGCACAAAAATTATACAGTATACTTTTTCACAGATCTTTTCTTTTAACAGATATTCACTCAGAAGAGACTGCAGTTTCATAAAATGTGTTTGTCTGATCACTAACATTGCAGCCAGTCAAATTTCCTTTGCATTTTTTCACCTTTTGCTACACTTGGATGTTTATTGTTTTAACAAGTATTCCTTTTTCTGATATTCACTTAAAAGGATCTCCATGTATTCCTGTAGGATTCCGTTCAGCACACAATGTGTTATTCTTACAAATCTGTTCATTAAAAAGATAGTTATTTAAGCCTATTTCTCTGTGTATTTGATGAAGGACTAAAATCAGCAAACTACTTGACCAGTTTTCATACTACCCACAGAAGCCAATTCTCAGTATATTCATGATTTTGCTTATCTTTATAAAGCCCTATAATTTATAAACATGTAATTTTCAAATATTTACCATTAATATATACCCTATCCACTAACTGTTATTGTTTTGATCTTATATTTTCTTTCAGAGTCCTTTAAAAAAACCTGAACGCAACTGCATGTTTTCTCATTAACTTGGTTACAGAATTAGGAACAGAAGGGAATCTTTACTCATGCTAGGACTTCAAAGGAGCACTGCTGGTGGGAAATCTTCCAAAGAGCCATTGAATCAGCCACCTCTGGTTCCATATTCTTTCCAGAGAGAATACCCTCATACATTCCTCTCATCCCCATAACTGAGGTTGCTATTGCAACCTGCTACCCCAGTACATATTCCAGCACTAGACAGATCACTACATTTTACACCATCATAAGAAAACAAAAGTCTTCAGGTGAATCCCACCTAGATAATCTGTATTCATAAAATTGTAACTTAATTCAAACAGTTCCCTTCTGTGGATCTCTCGTGGTCCACAAATATGGCTGGTTATATGGTGCTGCCTCTCCTTTCCAGCTGCTCAACTGCACAAAGACTGCTAAATATATATATTAAGTGCTTTCATCCTACTAGACTAGACTTCATTCATGCTGAGTAACATCTTTCTCCACAAGCTATTCCACTGCCTTCAGTGGAACCATTGTGAAGAAAGATACTATTCATCATAGGTAAGGGTATCTCAATCTGGCCAATTGTTTGTCCTTGTTAACAGTTGCTGTCGTCACCACAGGGATTTTATATTATCACAAATGGAGAGGAACGGGTCCACACAAGGATCTCTCTGCTAAAATATGGCTCATACTAAAAAAGAGCTTGGGCTAGATATATGAACAGGAAGGATTACCATGGAAGCAATCCTTCTTACAGCACAAAGAAGCAAGTCTTTTCATTTGCCACACAATACAGTTTAGTTGCCTTAAATTCAACCAATTTACTTTCTGAGTACCCAATTGAATAAATCAGCTGGTGTAAATCAGCCTCACTCTTATTGAAGTCGATGGAGCTATGCGGATTTGTGCCAGTTTATCTGGCCCATTATTTATAAAATACTACAAATCAACCAAGAATCATTGGAATCTTAATTGAATGAATATGAAAAACATCTTGAGAGCTTTCCAAAGCCCAACAACATAGTTATACCAGTTAAAGCCTTAGTGTGGATGCAGTTATGACAGTATAATGCAACCCCAGAAACCTCAAAGGCAGGGAGGGCAGGCCAGGTCTACACCTCAGAATGTCAGATCAGGAGTGTGAAGATACATGGTCCCTGACCGACATAGCTGTACCATCAGAAGCTGTTGGCATAGAAACAGTTACACAGCAAAACTGCACTTTTACTGATATAACTTGTTTCACTCACTGCTTTGCCAGTATAGTTGTGTCTACCCTAGGAGCACTTTGCTGGTACATTATACTAGTATCCCTATACCAGTAAAGTGCTCCTAGTGTAGACACAGACAAACTGTCAGAGCTGGCCACGGGCAGCTGATGTGCGCGGATCAGTTACCAAGTTGCAGTCAGGAGACGTGTAGCAGAGTTGGGATCAAACCAGATCAGGATACCAGGAAGTCAGGGTCAATGGCCAAGCTGCAGGTAGGAAGTGATTAGTGAAGTCAGGGACAAACCAGGGTCAAGAACTGAAGTCTAAGGTTCATAGTAATGCGAGGTCTGGAGCAGAAGCAAGCAGACAGTCTGCATCATTGCTCAGACCACTCCTTGTGATGGCTTCCAGGTGTATATACCAGCATGGGACAATCAATGGGCTGTGGGAGGCCACCACTCAGGCCATGCTAGACACTGCAGGAAGTACTGTCCAGCTTCACAGGATCCCCCAGTAGAAATCTGGCCCAAGCTCCCAGTGGTGATGCAGAAGCATCAGCAGTCTGGCACCTCCATAGTCCCAGTTCTAGTCCCGCAGGTGCTTACATCACACACACCCCTTCCAGCCTCCCCTCAGGGTAGTGTTGGTGCAGGTGAATCCTCTGGAACTCCCTCACCAGGTCTAGGGTGTAGACATGGGAACCAGGTTCCCAGGTGTGCTCTTCAGGGCTGTAGCCTTCCCAATCTATGAGACAGTACAGGTGGCCACACGTCTGTTGAGAAATGAAGACGGCACTTCATACTCCTCATGACACTGGACTTTGACTGGTGTTGGTGTGGTTCCTTTGTGGAAAGGGCTCTCAGTATGGGGCTTCAGAAAGGAAACGTATTTTGAGGGACTGGGGAAGCTGTAGTTTAAAGGTAATCAGGTTGATCTTCTGGCATATCTGGAAGGATCCCAGGAACTGGTGGTCCAGTTTTCAGGAGGGTCAACTGGTCTGGAGATGCTTTGCAGCAAGCCACACCTTCTGGCCTACTCTGAATGCCAGAGCTTCCTATTGTCAACAGTCCACATGGCTCATGTAAGCTTTCTTTGCCTCTTCTAGGTGGTGCTTGAGCACCTCCTGGATGAGATGGATCTGATGGACCCAGTCGGTGGTGGCTGTGTTTGAGGAGGCTGCTGGTAGAACTGGGTGAAAGCTGTCATTCGTGAAGAAGGGGCTATGACCTGTAAAGGCATGGTTGGCATTGTTATATGAAAACTCAACATATGGCAGGAGCGTGAGCCAGTTATCCTGGTGATAGTTCACATAACATCTCAAGTATTGGTCTAGTACTTGGTTCACCTTTTTGGTTTGTTCATCTGTTTGAGGGTGATGTATGGTGAAAGAGGATACATGGATGTCCAGTAACTAGATCCCTTCACTCCAAAATGAGAGGTAAACTCTGGGCCTTGGCTGAAACTATGTGGTGTGGAAGTCCATGAAGACAAAGCATGGTTTGCACCAAGAGTTGGGCAGTAGTCTTGGCAGAGGGCAGGTAGTGGCAGGGAATGAAGTGGGCCATTTTAGTCAGATGGTGCACGAGTGTTAAGACTACTGTGTGGCCATGGGATACTGTAAGTTCCATAATGAAGTCTAGGACATCTGCTTCTGCTTCCATTACAAATGGATGAGTGGGTTGGAGTGTTGTCAGAACTGGGGCAATGGCTAAGATGGACTTGAACTGGTTGAAAAGGTGTTAACGCTTCTGGTGACCAAGGGATCTAAACAGCTTTATGAAGGAGGTGAGTAAGGAAGGCTATTTGTTCATAGAAGTTGGTGATGAATCTCCTATAAAAATTCGCAAAGCCCAGGAAGCACTGAAATTCTTGGAGGATCTGAGGTGCTGTCAAGTTGTGGATGGCTTCCACCTTCTGAGGGTCCAGCTCAATTCACCCTGGGAAAATAATGTAACCTAAAAAGTCAATGGTGGCCTGGTCAAAGGTGCACTTCTCTAGTTCGACATACAAACAATGCTTCTGTAAGCTCTCCAGAATGGACTGGACATGATGGTAGTGCTGTTCAGGGCTCTCAGAAAATATCAGTATATCATGAAAGTAGATGATCACGTATTGGTCCATGATGTCCCCAAATATGAAATGTTGAGGGGGTGTTGGTTTAGCCAAATGGCATTACTAGATATCCAAAGTGCTCATATTGGGTATGAAAAGTGGTCTTCCATTTGTCCCCAGGTCTTATGCAGACTAGATAGTATGGACCCCAAAGATCTAGTTTAGTGGAGATCCTGGCAGTCCTCAGGTGGTCTGGTCCAACAGATCTGGGATGAGGGGTAGGGGGTACCAGTTATGAATAGTCACCTGATTTAGTGTGCTATAAGTCTACTACACAGTGGCATATTGACCCATCATTTTTTGCACAAAGAGGACTGGTGCTACTGTAGGAGAGGTGGGTCACTGAATGAACTCTTTGCAAGATTTTCATGGATATCGCTGGTTCAACATGGTGTATATCTGTCTGTAGGTCCCCTTTGCCCCAGGTTGTAGGTCTATCTGACAGTCATAGTCCCTGTGTGGAGGTAGTGAATCCATGTTTTTCCTTAAATCCACATTTTTCCTTTCAAACATATCCAGGTAATCTCAGTACTTGCTAGGGAGGCTGGGATTCTGGTCTAAAGCTGCCTTCTTCTGATCAGCCCCCTGCCATTTGGGGTTTCACTTCCAAGGGTCTTACCCAGTTTTGGGGTCCAGGGCGCAAGTCACTTGGGTGTTGGTTGATTTGTTGTAGGCAGGCTTTCTGGCAATATTCAGAGGGGAAGCTAATGCTCCGCAACCAGGAGATACATGGGTAATGTTGCTCCAACCAATGCCTAACATTATTGGGAAGACTGGAGAGTGGATCATATCAAAGCATATTATTTCCCAGTGCCCTTCCACTATGGCAACTACAGGGATGGGTCAGGTTCTACTCGAGGATTGAGGGATGGTTCTGGAGCATAGTGTGTGGTGATGCTCAAGCTGTACCCTCCTACTGGTCCTAGGCTGGTCCATTTCCCAAGCTCTTTTCAGCTGGAAAGGAGGCGAGGGCTTGTTCTGGTTCCCCACAGTAATAATGGAGGGTCAACTGCTGGCAATGATCTTTCTCCTCCGGGGTCAGGCATCGGTGATCCAGGTTGACCCGCATGCACTGAGGACTCAGTTCTACAGGCTTTGACTTAGTAGGTGGATATGGGAGCATCAGGCTGCCTCTTCTTTCCTCCATCTGCTTGTTCAGACAAGAGTTGATGTTCCGGGTGAGTTCAATAAAGGCCTCTAGGCAGGGTGGGGTTTTCAATGCAAGCTAGTTTATCCTCACTAAGTCCCAGCCAGCACTGGTGCAGTTTAGCAGCCTCATTCAAGTCAACATCTGCCACAAGCCATCAGAAGTGAGTCGGGTAAGAGGTGGCTGGCCTTGCCCCGACAAAGCTTCCGGAGGGCAGCCTTAGTAGAGCGGATGTGATGTGGGTCATCAGAGATGGCTGAGAAGGCTTGGCTTGCAGTAAGGCATTGGGAAGCACTGGGCTGTTCTGCTCCAATAGGGGGGGAAGCCCAGTTGAGTGCTTCACTGGTGTAAAGGCTGACTACTAGCCCCACCTTTGTCGTCTATGAAATACATTCAAGGGTGGGCAGAAAGAATAACCTGCTTTAGTTCAGGAACCCCTGGAATTTCCAACAACTGTTCAGGCAGTGGCACCCATAGGAGCCAGGTCAGGGAACGGGTGGTTTTCTCAGGCACATAGGGTAGCTGCTTCTCCCTGTGAGTGTGCTAGCGAGCTGCATCCCCTGGGTGACTGAGCTAACTGCTCATGCAGGGTCTGTGCTTCAGATACAAACTGCATAGCTTGGGTCTGTAGCATAAGGTTCTCCACCTGCAGGTGGGTGACATGGAGCTGCAGGTCCTAAGACCTCAGGGAACCATTGGAAAGAGGGTGGCCAGCTCCTTCCATCTCCTGTTTAGGGGTTGGATGCGGGGGGAGGAGCACAAAGATAGTCTGAACAAACCTTCAAGGCAGGGCCACCAGTGGCTGCTGTGCACTGGTCAGTTACCAAGTTACAGTCAGGAGACTTGTAGCAGAATTGGGGTCAAACTGGGTCAGGATATCAGAAATTCAGGGTCAGACACCAAGTTGCAAACAGGAAGCAAGTAGCAAAGTTGGGGATGAACTGGAGTCAGGAGACAGAGTCTATGCGTATGTCTACACTGCAATTAAACATCCGTGGCTGGCCCACATGAGCTGACTTGGGCTGTTTAATTATGGTGTAAACATTTGGCCTCAGGTGGTCGGAGCCTGGGCTCTGGGACCCCAGGAGGCAATAGGGTCCCAGCGCCCAGGCTTCAGCCCAAGCCCAAACATTTACACCACAATTAAACAGTCCTATAGCCTGTGTAGTCAGCCACAGATGTTTAATTGCAGTGTAGACATAAGCTAAGGTTCAGAGTAAGGCAAGGTCTGGAGTGGAAGCAAGCAGGCAATCTGCATCCTTGCTGAGATAGCTTCCTGTAATGGCTTCCTTGTTTATACATGGGCATGGGTCATCAGTGGGCTGTGGGGTGGACTCCACTCAGGCCCTGTTTGACTATACTTCCTGCAGAGTCTCCCTACAGAAACCCCATTTGAGCACCTGGTGCTGATGTGTAAGTGGCCATGGCCTAGAACCTCCATGGTCCCAGGTTCTAGTCTTACAGGTGCTTGTATAGAATTTGTCTAGAGTGGTGGGGAAAAAAAGGCAGTGGTGGTGGGCTGCCCAGTAGGACACAGGTTAGCCACCAGGCCCCCTGCACAGCTGGGGGAGGGTATATAAACTCTGTCCCCTCCAGCCTGAGCCCCCTCTCATGCCTGGATTAGCAACTGCAAGAAGGCAGCAGAAGAGCTTACCATGTTTACATGCAGTCATGCACTCCCATCCATACAGGACTGGGGTCTCCTGGATCCATGGTGAAAATGAGTTGGGATTCTGTAAGAGAACTGAATAGAGATTTAGGGCAGATCCAGGACATTTTCCTGGGACTGACTGTAAGCTGGTCTGAAGTGCTGCAGTGAAGGGCATAGCAGGGAGTCTACAATCTGACAAGGCTAGAAGATGTGTGAAGCATCGAGAACTACCATAGTTGTTTTTCAGGGACAATGGGATAAACCTCTCTGACTGGGAAGCTGATATATTTTTGGCCAGTGGTAGTGAGAGAACAGTTAACTATCTGGAAACCTAGCTGGGGATGGGAGGGAGGCAGTCAAGTTAATTGCTGGTGTCTTCTGGTAGCAAGACCCAGTTCAGGAACTTGTTACAGTGGTGTCCAGTTCCCTGATGAACCAGAATTGGAAGTGGACTTGGGGAAAGCATCCCTTAAAGAATCTGAGGAATGGGGTTGGGACTCCTAACATCTAGTGCAGTGAGGAGAAAATCCCCTTTCTCCAGCCCCTTAACCCTCATACAAAGGAAGGGCAGTGAAGTTCCAGCAATGGGCGGGGAACCAGCTGTGGAGGGTTGATGGCAGCACTCTACCAGTGAGAAACAATTAAGGAAGGAATCATGACCTGCACTGTACTAGTTATTGCTGGATAGTTCCCAGGTTAGTTAAATTAGCAAGGTTGCAGGATAAACCACATCTTCCGCGCCTTTCTTTTTTCCGGCATCAACAGTGCCCTATCCCAGTATTCCCCATTTCCATACAGGAATAGCTACATAGTATAAAGCATCTTTAAACCAATATAATTGCATCCAAACTAGGGGATTGTACTGCTTTAGCTATACCAGTATACTTAAAGCAGTACAGATTTCTAGTGTAGACAAGGCATTAGACTAGAGAATTACTGATCTAAAGGCTGGTGGTGAGCAACCTGGTTTGCCTGAAGCACATGCAAGTTAAAAGAAATAATACAGAGGCAGATTTTAATTCTTACTGATAGAGGAAGATGGGTGATTTGCTCTCCTATACAGCAATGAACTCAACAGCCAGAGAACAGAAATTTGTTTTCCCTCCTTCACCCATTTGAGGGACCTGCAAATGTGAGGGCAGGTTCTAGCTTTTATTTTTAAAACAAAACAAACGAAGAAGCAAAATAAAAGCCCTTTTTCTTATGAATCTATCCTTGTAGTGAAGATCTATATTAACTAATTCCTTGTTTGTACATGTTATTGATTTTTCCTAAAGATTATGGACTTTATACAGTTCAGCCTTTTTATAATCATATCCCAGACTCTCACAAGGAGACCTCTCAAGTACACAAGAGAAAAATATGGCAGTTATTTCAAACATGAGGCAGACTCTTTTCAGGAAGTCAAAAAAATTAGTTTAATTCCAGAATTGGAATTTTTGAACTGCGTTGTAATTAAACCTCTCTGGTATCATATTATCCAGAAATCAGTCATTTGGAGAAAATATGTAGAACTCTTTGATTGGCCTTTCTGAATCTATTTTTCACAGTTGCAAAGTCCTGGTCAAACAAATTAAATTACTGCAGCAGTATGCAACTAATTTTATGTAAATTAAGGTGTTAATGTTCTGAATCACATTCCTGAAAATGGTCTGTTTTCTCTTGCAGCTTTTCTTCATTAATGATACTATGAATAGGCAAATCTAAAAAATTAATATCTACAGGACTAAGTGGATAAAATGTTACCCCTTGATCCTTGAAAGAATTAAATCTACAGATAGTTTTATGGTCAGTCCACATTTGTCAGTATCCCACCCAAATAAATCAACATGCTTATCTTGATGCAAACAGGAGTAAGCTGATATGAATTCAGTTTCTTATATAGTGGGTGAGCTATGCAAGTTAGTGGTCATGTGTTGGGTATATGACTATTGTTACATTTTAACTGCTATTTGTGTCAATCCCTTAATACAAGCAAAACTGACACTTCAGATTACCAAGAAGAAAATAATGGCAACTTAATAGGACCAAACTAAGTATAATTTGAAGTCATAATCTTTCTGAGGAAAGGAAATCATGAAATAGTCCAGTTACTTGACAGGATAAAAATAACGTAAGAAAAAATTAAAATAAAAACACAGGTGGAAGAGGCAAACAGGCTTTTTTTTTTTTTTTAATTAGAATGGATAATTTTAGAAACTGTTCAGACTAAATTAATATGTGACCTCCCATAAAGTGGGAGGCATAGAAAGCTGCAGAATATTAGCTTCACAGCAGCCAATCTAGCAAGAAAGAAGGCTGTCCACTCTGCAATGGAAAAACACCACCTAAACAAAAGCAACTCCATGGTCACCTTTTGCAGAGCTGCTTGGAACTCAAGAGCTTATGTATGTAAGCCCCCAACTCCTGACTGCCACTGCCTTCATCTTTTCTGCCTCTCCCAGAAGGGGATTTGTAGAAACCACCATTTTCTTTCCTGCGCCACTTCAGAAGGGGGATGTAGATAGGTCCAAATTTTTTTATTTCGTAAAGAAATAATCTAAATTGGAGAGGTCATGTGACAATGGTGAGGAATCATAGTGTGTCTTTCTTCTAACACTGAACAGGGAACTTTATTGGAATAAAGGAAAACAGTATTCTCCCCAAAGCTTCTCTCTATGCTTGTGAGGTTTCTACCTAGAACTCTTCTGCAGCCTCCACCTGGCTGGCTTTCTGCTGCAGATTCAAAGGAACAGTTCACGTATGCATGTAGGGGTAGTTTCTCCTACCCACTCCATCACTGAGATAAAGAGTTGAGGGGAGTCTTTTACCCTTGATTTATGATAGAAACTGATGTTTTCAGGTCTCTTTCCTCCTCCAGTTGTCTCAGCCACAGAGGGCTTAATCTTCCTCCCACTGAAGTGAATCAAAGATTGGCCATTGCCTTTAACATGAGCATGATTTGGCTTTCTACATAGCCACTTCCATCTGAGGATATCACAACACTACACTCAGCATTGCCAATTGGCATGATATTTATTGGTTTTCTTAGAGCCCCTACTCCTGGAATCCTATGACTGTATGAGAATCTCAGCTTTCACATTTTAAAAAAAGGAACCTTTGTTATCCTGGAGAAAAAATTAAAAACTTGAACCCTAAAAGCTACAAAACTGGGTGAAAACAAAGAACTCCAAGTTCATTATTTTTAAAAAATCTCATTATTTTTAAGCCATTCATCAATTGTTGGGGCCTAATTCATGATCTTTGAATACCTGGTGTTGGCAAATACCATAACTATTAATGAGTTAGCTCTCAAAACACCACTATGATATAGATATTATTATATGCATTTTACAGTGAGGTGATAGAGATGTTAAGGCCCAGAATTTCCAGACGTGTCCTCTGATTTTGGGTGCTTAACTTAGGATTTTCAGAAGTGTGACCATCTACAGTTCCCATTTACCTCACTTGGAGCTTTGGTGCTCACTGTGTGAGGCTGACAGATCAGGTGCCCGCTCATGCAATGGCCATTAGGCCTCAACAGAACACTGACAAATGCATAGCTGGGAACCAGTCTGGCTCACCTGTGTGTTAGTATTGTTAAAATAGGTATTAAATTTATAAAAATGTGTTTTGTCTTTATGAAATGCTTGTAAATTGATGCATGTATTAATTTCACTTATAATAGCTGTTGCCCATGTTATAAATTTATATTAAGTGTTTGCACTGTAAACCAACTGTGTAATCACCAAACAGGAAAGAAGCACTAACTAATGTAAAATGCTAGCTTCCTACAGAAGGTGTTAGGTCCTGCCTGCAAAAAGGCCCATTGAAACTAAATGAGCCATTGTGAAACATCAAAGAACAAAGACTTTGTTAATTGCTCCCTCCACCCCCAGGAAGAGGAGATGTGCATGTGTACTTGTTCCATCAGTTTGAACTGTGGGGGAAGGAAATAAAAATCCCTGACAGGAAGAAACTGTATCTCTATGCTGCTTGGACTTTGGGAGTGCAAGATTTCTATGCATAAGCAAGGGATCCCCTGTGCTTGGCCTGAGTTAGCCCTAGAGGACATATAGCATTTGCAGCTTCTATTACCTTTTGGAACCTAAGACTGCAACTCTTGTGTGTGTATGTTTACTTGCTTTAACCTTGTAAATAACTCTCATTTCTTTTTCTTAGTTAATACATCTTTAATTTATTATATGATTGGCTACAAGTGTTGTCTTTGGTGTAAGATCCAAAGTGCAATTGACCTGGGGTAAGTGACTGATGCTTTGGAATTAGAAGTAACCTGAATATTACTGTGATTTTTAGTTTAAGGGACCATTCATCACAAAGACAAACTTGTCTGGGTGGCAAGATAGACCAGAGTACCCAAGGGGACTGTCTGTGACTCCATGTAAAGGAGTCATGTGCCTGAGGAGTTTACACTTGACACTTGGTTGGTGAAATCTAAGTAACTATTGGGTCTATTGAGAACCCCCCGCCACACACACACACAAATCCCAATCTGCTCACCTTTGGCTGCATTTTGTGTGGATTTAGCATGCTCTGGATGATCAGGTCCTGCAGGCGAGATAGGAGGGGAAACACCCAGTTTGTGAATCCCACCAGGGCTTAGGCATGAGTTAGTCACCAAGCAGTTTAGGAGGAATCAGGAATTAAGCAGTTTTACACATGCCCACTTGCAAAAACTTAGGGGACTTCACTGGCGAGAATGTAGGTGGATAGGGAATTTAGGCACCTACAGGGTTAGGCTGCAGCTGAGGGGAGGATTTGGAGAATCTCAATGGTACCGGAATACTGGACTTAACTGCCACTTTAGGCACCTAGGAATCAAAACCAGAGGCTTCTTGAAAATGTGCCCACAGTGCCTTAATTCAAAATCTCGCATACAGTTAGTAACACAGCAGACACTAGAACCCAGTGGTTTCCAATCCCCTGCTCAAACCACTAGACAAACTGCTTCTATTACTATTGTAAGAAATTATTTAGGTCAAAGGTTAGATTCACAGATTGCTATTAACTTTGTATGCAAGAATACAGAATTAAAAGTAGAGCACTTCATTCAAGTTGTAACTCCGGTGAATAACTTTCCCCTCCTACCATGTTAACACTTCTTCAGAAATCAAGATCTAGGCCTCTGGCCACCTTCGCAGATGTCTAGACTTTAAAGAAAAGTAAAGTTCTTCGGAGAGGATGAGCAATTGAGCCATGCGTACAGTCACTGCAAAGGAGGCTGCACTTGTTCCAAGATGGAATGTGAAAAAGAGCATCTGGAAAGGCAAAAATAAAATAAACTGAAGAGCAGCCATGAGTGAAAATTCTCCCTTAAAAACTACCATCAGTGCTACTAAGAAAAGAAGATAATCCAGATTATAACCACTCCATTGCTAATAGGAATTCCGGAGAACAAGTACAGTGCCTGTCAACATGAAAGCTTATAGAGCAATGAACAAGAGAGAAGGGGTGAGAAGCTCAAGAGTTCAAAAAGCTTTCTATAAAAGCTAGAGAGGGGGCCAAAGGAAAAGCCCAAAGCTGAAGCCCTGCACATTTTCTTGAAGTTTGGCCCTATTTAGCACGTACCACATGAGCGTGAAACAGATGATGCATGTGGGTAGTGACAATTGTTTTAGCTCTTCATCTGTAATCTCAAAATATATCTTGTTTGAAATTTAAATGAAGAACAAAACCATTCTTAAATACAGTTCTTGCTGCGTGTAACAAGATCTCCCCAAGCCTAGGGTCAGACCTTGTCTCTCTCTTAGTGTCCCCACCACGTAAGCCGGCAGGCCAGCTCACCAGCCAGTGCATCCATGACGCTTTCACCAGAGCCAGCATTCCAGGGATGTGTCAACTGTTCAAACACACACACACGCAGTTCAACAGCAACCAAAACAAGTAAACCAGGTCCTGTTTCCCAGACCCTCCTAAAGCCTCTGTCTCAGAGGCTTCTCCTGCTGCCTACACAGCAGATGTCCCCATCTAAGCCTTTAACCTAGCAGATTCTTTTCCTAAGCCAGAATTTCCTGGAGGAACCTTCCTGCAGCTCTCCCTCCCCCAGCTTGCACCAGATGACCCCAGCATTTTTCCCTTCACCTGGGAAAGGTGGGTTGAGCCTGGCATGGAGTGTAACTGAGCCACAGCCCCATTAAAAGGCCAGCTCACCTCTCAGTAATATTTGGGCATTCGTACAGTATATTAAATGTAAGTCTTTGCATCAGGTTTGAACTGTCCAGACTCCTTGAAACCAGAAGGTCAAATCCAGGCAGGAGTAATTCAGTACTTCCTCCTTCTTAGGTAGATACATTGAAATTCATGCAGTTAGGAGTCTTTTGGTTGAAACCTTGAAAAATTATATCCTGTCTGCTGTGTGGTAGTAGTAGACATTTCATAGCAAGTTTCCTGTGAATAGTGGATTTGCTTCAGCATCCTTGTTCAATATGTCCCCTCCCCACACGCGTTGCAGCATGCTTATTGTTATTACTATTGGACATTTATATTAAAGTAACACATAAATGGCACGACCAGGTGGGTCTCCATTGTACTAAGCTCTGTACAAGCATACATGATGGTCTCTGCCCCAAAAGAAAGAGTTTACAATCAAAAAGCAAGACATAATAGGTGGATGAGATTAAGAGGGATCCAAGATGGGGAGGGGGAAACTGTATAACAAATAAATATATTCTATTTTAGGGGCTTATATGGCCCCCATTATCATAGTATCTGAGCACCTCCCAATCTTCAATGTATTTGCCCTCACAATAGGGAAGAACTATTGTCCCCATTTTACAGATGGGGAACTGATGCACAGAGAGGCTAAGTAACTTGCCCAAGGTCACAATGAATGTCTACAGCAGAGCAAGGACTTAAACTCAGGTGGTCTCCCAAGTGCTGGGCTAGTGCCCTATCCACTAGACCATCCTTCCTTTTGGAAGTACATAATTCTTAGCCAGTCATCAGTAATGATCAGAGCTATCTACCTGACTAGCTATTGTCGCATTGCAATTTACTGTATGCATTGCAGTGAGTTTTGAGGAGGGACTTAAAGGAGGACAAGATGGTTGCTGTGCCCCAGTTTCCCATCTAGGGTGCTTTCCACCAGGAGGTTGCTGCATTTCAGTGCTGAAGCAATTCCCATATAGCGTGTCAAAAAATTTCAAAGCCACTTAGATGGCACATAAATCTGATTGTAGGCACCCAGGTGTATACTCACCACATCCTGATTAGGAATTTTTTTTTAAAAAGAGTCCTCTATCTTTTCTGAAAATTGGCAATGATTGTTGTGTGGCCACGCCCCAAGCATTTGCCTGGTTACGCAGAGCTGAAATGATTAGAAAGAGTTTCTGTACAGTGAAAACCGCCTAACCATATCTTGTTCTGATATACAGTCTGATACCCTTATCAGGATGTTCTCTTTTGCTGTCAGCAGTGGTGCTGCAATGTACAGCTAAGGAGGGAAGCAGAAGGGAAATGGCCCAAACAGAAAATAAACTTTTCTTGAAGGCAGATAGATGGGCTGGCCACATCTGAGCCAAAAGGTGGGGAGAAAGGGGTAGAGAGAGGGGTCAAACATCACCTCTTCCACATCAACTCTTCAAGGCAAAGAAGTGCCATCTCAGTCCAGCACATGTGACATCTGACCCTGCAGAGACAACACCCAGCATTCCATCTCACGAGGGCCTGATTCCAGGGAAGGAAAATGTGATGATGTTCTAGCAAGGTTCTGAAGGTACTTAAACAGGAATATGCAGTAGGAGGCAAAAAGCAGCTGGATGCCCTCAGGTTTATAAGAGTGGTCTGCATAAATGTCTTGAATCAGCATGGGACAGCTGCCTTCATGAATATTGCAATCGAGGCCCTGACCACAGCACAGACTTCTGCACTGAAGTCTCTGCACATCTCCTGGGCCAGTACCTAGATCAGCATGCTACTTGACATCACAACCAGATGTTTTGTGATTATTTGATTAACTGTGTTTTTCCTTCAGCAGGACATCTCCAAGGTTCTCTAAAACCAGCCTGCCCTGCATGCACTCTCCTGGCTTCTGAGTCAACCTGCACCTAATTACATGACTTAGACATGCCCTGCCAATGCCTAACTTTCAGGTACCTGAGTAGAACAACTGTTGTGTAAGAACATGGAGTGTGGCTGCAGAGGCCAAAAGTCATCCTCCATTGTGGAAGGCAGGGTTCTGGACTGCTGGGGAAGATCATGGAAATGCAGACTACTGTAGACAACCGGCTCTGGTTACTGTGTACTACAAATACAAATAATTTAATTGCTGAGTACAAGCGCTGCATGCATTAGTGAAAAGAACAACACAAAACCACATAGGATGTTCTCCCTCCCCACCAGGACATTCAGTTTGAAAATGTACCTTACACACTGAAGGCAATCTGTGGGCACACAGAAGGCCCAGCACCCCATCTTGAAAATTACTTATCTGCCCATCCTCCACTTAAAACTGAACAAGGTGCCCATTTGACCATGAAGGTGCCTAACAATCTTTGAAAATTTGGGACATAATTTGTAATGCATTATTATAGGTGTAAAATATTGATTTTGCTCTTTATGAATGTAAAAAAATATTTTTCCAGAGCTTAATATGTGCTTATCATATACTTCATTATGAGGGAATGCCATCAACATTATATGATACCAGAATGTTTTGATAGACTTCCCTCTTTTGATACCAATGTGAAGGAAACTATGCTTGCTATTATTAACAATAATTTAGTATCAGCATCCTTCACAGGCAAAAAACTTATCATGAACTCCCTGAATCTTGCTATTACTGCATACAGGCACAGTAGTACACAGTGATGCACGCACATGCAGTGAATTACAGGATTGGTGTGTCAGTAACTAAAGTAAAATGAATTCATGACAACAATAAACTTAAGGGCTATGGAAAAAATTGCACAGCAACTTCATTTTTGACCAGCCTGCATTGACTACAGCCTTAGCTTTGTATCCCTCACAACTTGAACTGGTAGAAAGTTAGGTCCTTGAAGGTATACTACGGAGTATAATATGGTGATAAGCACCAATACAATACAACATAGATAGGAATTTTCTGCCTATTAATCTTTTGCCTGAAGTCTTTATAAACAGAAACATGATTTACATATCAGTTACAAGTCTCACCTACCCCCCATTATATAAAAAAACATCCCGGGGTGAAATCTTGGCCCCAACAACAGTTTAACCATTGATTTCAGTGTGGCCCAGATTTCACCTCACATATGATGTATGTTTTTATAGGGTATAGATAATTTAAAAAAAAATATTTGTGACGTTTTAACACTGTCCAAATTCCAGTAACTGTCCAGATTCTACAGTTAAGCTTCTTTTACTATTAATGTGAAATGCTAAAACAGTAAAATATCCTAGTCAGTTATCAGTACTGTGGAATTTGCATACATGTGCGTAGATCTATAAGAAATTGAAACAGAGTCCCATTCAGTACTCTTTGTGCAAGAAAATCCCTCAGCAAAATCAACACTATATTTTTTTTAAATTGATCATAGTAGTAATGATGGGTTATAAACCTCAAACTTTATGCAGATCTTAAATGTCACCCGTAGTATGGCATACAAAGTTAAACCAACTTTTACAGATGAGAAATGCCTTTTGAATAGCAGTAGGGAAATTTATCCCACCAAATGAATTTCTGTGATATGATTGCAAAATGAACCTATTTTTTTAAACAGGCAAAGAGAAGGGACAGCCAGTCTGAGATTTACACCTGATTTGTGTTATAGTAATCTTTGAAATTAAGAAGTGTATCCTTGCATTTCATTAAATTCTAGCTAATGAGATAACTGTCTTCCCAAGGAGGGAGTGATGAAGTACTCATGCCATAAAGCATAAATTAATGCTGCAAGGTTAAACACTGGAACTAACTCATGTTTCAACAAAAGCCCCTACCAGCAGTTAAATTAACTGACATAAATACCATAAAATCTGTCTTTATTTTAGTCTCAGATGATGCTTCTTTTTACACCCCTGCTTTCAGTTTGTATAACTCATTTTTGCACATTATTGCATGCACCATTTGCCATTTAAAGAATCAGCTACAACTGGAAAAAAGATTTGAGGAATCAAATACTCGGGGGAAAAAACCTGTGGGTATGAGGGATACCCCTATCATACTGCATACTGCTAGTGCTGTTTAAAGAAAAATACCACAATAGACAACCACAGTTCAAAGAAACAGTTAATTATGAGGAGACCAGACCAAAGAAATCTACTTTTTCAAGCTTTTTGATAGACATTTTGGAAAAAAAATGCTAAAGAAAACCTGTGGTGATAATAGGTTTGATATATATTCTGGCAAAAATTATATCACATTAATGAGGTGGCTTAAAGGGCTCATGCATTTTGTACGAGGCATTTCAATGTATTAGTATAATTAGCAGTGATGAGAAAACTGTTTGGAACTGAATTACCTCTCACGAGTTCATTTGAGCTATATGAAATTACACCATGCAAGAAGGAAAATTATGGAGCCATCCAGAGAGAGTTCATGCTTGATTTGATCATAGCCACTAATTGGATGATCATTTTCGTAAAGCTTTTCAAATGGTTGACAGTTTCTGCCTCTCATTTTTTTAATGGACTAGCTCTTTATTTCTTGTACTAAGCAACCAAACATACGTTAGTTAGATATTTTGGTGTTCCTACAGGAACCTACAGGTGTAATTGTCACAATCTGAGCAACCTTTGTCCCTTAATTAACTGATTTTTGGGGACCCCTAATGAGAGTTGCTGTTCTTGTTAACAATCTTAGAGAATACCTGATGAGTAAGACTCTCCAAAGTCTGATGCATGTCAGCAGACACCATATGACAGCAATTTAATGAAGTTAAAAACTGACCTGATTCTGATGGCTGGAGTAGCATCTGTGTTGTATAGTTTTTGATTCTTGTTAGTCTATTTTTTTAAAACATGAATTGGGTGTTCTGGTGAAGAATAACAGAAAGGTGAAGGATACAGGAAGGAGAGCTTATTAATGAAAATACTTTATGAGCTCTATTTCTGTGCTCCCTAATATCCAATAACACAAAGGGAATTGAAACCATGGTAGCATTCTTCATATAATTTACTTGAAATGAAGTGCATAATATATAAAATACTTGGGGTTTTGGATGGTTAAACATTTAACTTCTTTACTATTTTATTGTGTTTTTATTCATATTTTTCCTCTTTTTTTGAAAACCATTGTTTCTATTCTTTTAACACAAGCATTTTGCAACCAGATTTCGGCTTGGTGTCATCCTGAGTGGAGATTATTATTACTTAAAAATAGTACTTTTCTCAAATAGTATGTTTGACCCAGTAGTCAGGAAGGAAAATCATTATGGGGGGGGGTGGAGAAGGGCTATCCAATTTGTGACTGAAAAGAAAGATGTAGCATTAAGTCAAAGAATATTTTATCGCAATGATAAAATACAGTTCTGTTAGGAACACCCAACTAGGGCTAACAAGATTTAGTATAATATTTCTGCAAACTTTTCAAATGTGATCCTCTTCTAAGGTTAAAAATCTAGTTCTCAACTTTTTTCAGGAATTGAGATTCTTTCTGACATTACAATATTAGAATAAAAACTAAAACAAACTGTCTAACAAACCTTTATAGAAAAGGCATATAGGATTTATTAGAAAATGTTAGTATTTATTTATATTTTTAGACTTCCCTATAGATGTAATGGAAAGCATATCCCTTCTATATAATTCTGTAGGAATGTGGCTATTACATTCTATCAGTTTATAGAAAAATGTACATAAAACTTTATAGGTTTAATCCTTATTAAACCCCAAAGGATTTTTCCTTAAATGGACAGATACCCCACAAAATAAAGTTTCAAATTTCAAACAAATCCACAGGAAATTGGAGGATGCATCTTTGTACTGCACCAAAGCCTGAAGAACACCTGGTTTACAAAAAAAAAAACATTTTGTAAGAGTCTGGCATGCAGATTTGGGGCTTGATCCAGGTCACACTGAAGTCAGTGGGGGCTTAACCACTGACTTCAGTGAAAGAAGAATCAAGCCACAATCTAACAAATATGTGTATCTGAAAAAATACCCCCTTTTGAGCATAAATGCATAGTCCACAAGTTCTATTATATCAGAGGCTTGCTAAAAGTGCTCCATGGAGCGCCGGCTGATCACATGGTGATACCTCTCCTTTTTTTCCCCAGCTGCTAAATGGTATTAAAAGACGCTAAAAATGCATTAAATGCTTTCCTAGTATTACTTTTCTACATAATGCTGTAGTTGTCATAGGAATGTTCTGTGATTGTGCGAACCAACCTCTTCCCCAGTTTGCAATCATGAATAGGTGGCATCCGTGAGACAAACTCTCTGTCAGTAGTTTGCAAGCTTCAAGTATCCCATCTCATATGGAGATACCCTCATTCATAAACCAGCTGATTTGCAGATTCATGTAAATTATTGATAGAACAAACTTTTTAGTTCATCTAGTCCCTCCCTCGCTTGTACAGGATTGCTCCAACACCATCTTGCCTAGCGCTTTGTCCATTCTTGTGTTAAATGTCACATGCAATTCAGAGACATTCCATTTTTTGGATCTCATCATAATGAATACACTGAAGTCACAAAAGTTAGACAGATGGGAAAAAAACTGTTGGATCACTGAGGTCAAATGCAAGATATAGTCCCCAATTGTGAATGCATTGCATACTGCGAAAGGACAGCATGTCAATGGTAATAATATTACAATAATGTTCATCTAAGTAACTTTCTACTGTGTGTTATCAGTATAAAGTAAAATTATTGTCAGTGATAAAACAGTATTTTTTATAACTATAACCTCATGCTAGGGGTGGCAATCTTAATCCATTACACAGCAATTAATCAAATAATATTAATACAGCAGAGTCTTACAGAAACTTGGCAACATGATACAATTGCTCCAAAAAGCCACTTAAAGATTATTTCCACTTCACAGCTTACCCCCACTATTGATGTTCACGCTTCTGCTTCACTGCAGGTAGGTTAGGTTAATTTCTCAGATAGGAGAATTATCTGTCTTTCTGCACAGAAAATGGATTGTTTTTGCTAAGGAAACTTTTATATTTGAACTACATAAGGTTATAGAATAGTTCATCATCTACAAGGATACTATACAACAGAAAACAGTTGGATCAAATTGAACATTGAATCTGAGGTTTCTCTGATATGGTGAGATTTTACATTGAGTGAAACAAAGGGACAAGAAGACCCTGTATAAATCCTTTATTTTATTAAAGAAATTTAAACTTCTGGGGCCTAATCTGATCTCAGGTTACACTGATGTAAACCTAGAATTATTCTACTGACTTCAGTGGAGTTACTCCCACCTTACACTGGTGTTAGAGATCTGAATTTGGCCATGATATTTTTACTCTTGGATACTCCATACTCTGAACACAAAGTGCTGCATTTGTATGCTCTTTGGGACAGGGTCTTCTATTCTATGTTTGTACTGTACCTCAAAGAATGAGCCCCTAACACTGGTTGTTTCCTTTATGTACTGCCAGGATACAAGTTAATAAATAATAAATAATATTACATATTATGTTTTATTATAAGTGTCAAAGATACTGAAACTTCAGAACCATGTTATTAATCTGCTTTCCAACAAGGGCGTCAGTGTACCAAAGTAGGCACTAAACACAGAGGGAATCGTAGCACTGAGGAAGCTTCATTTATTTCTGAAAAATAATCTAATTTCATCCCTGATGTAACATCACTGACATCATTCTGTGTGCATCAGGGATGAATTTAGCCCAATATTTGCATTCTTTTTTTTGGAATACAGTAAAAGCAATTGATTGCTAATTCAGCTGGGGCAAAGGCCTAAACCATGGGGATCCAGGACACACAACTTGATATACTGCAACTGCTATAGTCTTTAAATCCAGATTCAAAACTGGAAATTAAAATGGGGCCATTTAAAGAAACTTATGTTTTTTGAGGATTTATCACAACATTCATTTTAGATGCACATTGCTGATGATGTTCATAGTAGATAACAAATATGGTTACAAACAACATGTCACAAATATATTGGAACATATATGCTATCAGAATTGGTGTTAGGCAACAAATACTCTGCAATTTAATAAATGACCAGTCTTGGGGTTGCTTTTTTCTAGGCCAGCTAGCAACACTCCTGCAGGGACCATATGCCAAGTGAGGATTTCTGGAGTGGGCCATGCTCTGGCTATGCCCTCTCTCTGGCTCCTACATCAGGGCCAGAGAAAGAGAGGGTGTGGCAGGGGCTGTGTCATTCTGTCTGTCACCTCTAGTGTGCCTTCTAGTGTCTGGGTGCGGTGTTAACATAAGTGATCTCTCCTGCCATCCATCTCCACCCTCAGACAAACAGAGACTAGGGACACCATTCCTTACCCATCCTGGCTAATAGCCATTAATGCACTTAACCTCCATGAATTTATCTAGTTCTCTTTCAAACGCTGTTATAGTCCTAGACTTCACAACCTCCTCAGGCAAGGAGTTCCACAGGTTGACTGTGCGCTGTGTGAAGAAGAACTTCCTTTTATTTGTTTTAAACCTGCTGCCCATTAATTTCATTTGGTGGCCCCTAGTTCTTATATTATGGGAACAAGTAATAACTTTTCCTTATTCACTTTCTCCACATCACTCATGATTTTATATACCTCTATCATATCCCCCCTTAGTCTCCTCTTTTCCAAGCTGAAAAGCCCTAGCCTCTTTAATCTCTCCTCATATGATGGCCCATTCCAAACCCCAATCATTTAGTTGCCCTTCTCTGAGCCTTTTCTAGTGGCAGTATATCTTTTTTTAGATGAGGAGACCACATCTGTACGCAGTATTCGAGATGTGGACATACCATGGATTTATATAAGGGCAATAAGATATTCTCCATCTTATTCTCTATTCCTTTTTAAATGATTCCTAACATCCTGTTTGCTTTTTTGACTGCCGCTGCACACTGCGTGGACGTCTTCAGAGAACTATCCACGATGACTCCAAGATCTCTTTCCTGATTAGTTGTAGCTAAATTAGCCCCCATCATATTGTATGCACAGTTGGGGTTATTTTTTCCAATGTGCTTTACTTTACATTTATCCACATTAAATTTCATTTGCCATTTTGTTGCCCAATCACTTAGTTTTGTGAGATCTTTTTGAAGTTCTTCACAGTCTGCTTTGGTCTTAACTATCTTGAGCAGTTTAGTATAATTTGCAAACTTTGCCACCTCACTGTTTACCCCTTTCTCCAGATCATTTATGAATAAGTTGAATAGGATTGGTCCTAGGACTGACTCTTGGGGAATACCACTAGTTACCCCTCTCCATTCTGAAAATTTACCATTTATTCCTACCCTTTGTTCCCTGTCTTTTAACCAGTTCTCAATTCATGAAAGGATCTTCCCTCTTATCCCATGACAACTTAATTTACTTAAGAGCCTTTGGTGAGGGACCTTGTCAAAGGCTTTCTGGAAATCTAAGTATACTATGACCAGGGCCGGTGCTACCATTAAGGCAAACTAGGCGGTTGCCTAGGGCGCCAAGATTTGGGGGCGCCAAAAAGCGGTGCCCCCAATTTTTTTTTACAGCGTTCCTGGGCTGGGCTGCCGGCGGCGTGCTGACACGTGTGGCTCAGACTCCCTCTCCCAGAGCAGCAGCCGCTCCACTTCCCCCACCTCCCAGGCTTGCGGTGCCAATCAGCTGTTTGGCATCGCAAGCCTGGGAGGGTAGGAGAATTAGAGTGGGGGGCAGCGTGTTCAGGGAGGAGGCGGAGCAGAGGTGAGCTGGGGTGGGGAACTGCCGCACGGCTCCCTGGGCCGGGGGGCTGGGGAGCTGCCGTGGGGGGGGGGACCTCAGGGCGGGGGGGGGGCGGCCGCAGGGCTCCCCAAGTGGGGGGGGGAATTGCTGCGGGGGGCGTCTCAGGGCAGAGAGGGGGAGCTGCCGCGGAGGGGGGTCACCTCAGGGTGGAGGGGGAGGCGGGGAGCTGCCGCAGGGCTGGGGGGGGGGGCGCGCAAGGTGGAAGTTTCGCCTAGGGCGCAAAACTTCCTTGTACCGGCCCTGACTATGACCACTGGATCCCCCTTGTCCACATGTTTGTTGACCCCTTCAAATAAATCTAATAGATTACACTGGTCTACAATTTTTGAGAAGTCGTCTGCTTCAGAGATAAAATGTGCTATTTATTATATATTTTGATGTGCTGAATTCAAATATGACAATTAAAACAACTGATTGGCTACTGTTTCTAAGATATTTAAGTTTTTACATTTTATGTCTATGTATATTGTGTAGATAGTAGAGTTTTAATCATAAATTTAAACCTAGGTCTTTTCAAGTGTTTATGGTTGCTTTACATGATAATATTTCACCTGTCCTGTTTATGTGATGTAGGGACGCATAGCTCCCGAATCGCCAGCCCACAGGTGCGGCACACTGTGTCTGTGGCTACGAGGCAGGAGTGGCCTTCACCCCAGCGTCTGTGATTAGGAAAACTTATTGGCTGACTTGATCATCACCCTCGCAGCTTGCTTTCACGTGCACAAGATATGGGTTTGTTATCTTATGTTGTTGTACACTGTACACTCCTCCTATGCGCAAGAATTTAACCACTTAGAAGTGTTGTAAGCAGGGAAGTAGAAAGAATAAAAACCCCAGGGAAAATTCCCTGAGGGGGCTTTTTGGCTTTTCGGCTACCACAGACCAGGCATTCTGTTTCCTTTCCTCTCTCGTCGCCACAATGTAACACTTTAAAAATCAGCCACAGGGTTATATAAATAAAATTTATTATGAAACAAAAGGCAAAAAACTATTATGTACATAGTTTAGTCCTATTCAGTGTCTACTTGGCGCTTCTTGGCTTGTCTCTTGTATTCATTAAATGGAGCATCTCTTGTCACTGTCCAGCAATAGTCTGCAAGCATTGATGGGCTCCATTTGCTCTGATAGCGTTTCTCCATTGTTGCAATGTCCTGGTGAAATCGCTCGCCGTGCTCGTCGCTCACTGCTCCGCAGTTCGGTGGAAAAAATCTAGATGAGAGTGCAAAAAATGTATCTTTAGTGACATGTTGCAACCAAGGCTTTTGTATGCCTTGAGGAGGTTTTCCACCAACAACCTGTAGTTGTCTGCCTTGTTATTTCCGAGAAAATTTATTGCCACTAACTGGAAGGCTTTCCATGCCGTCTTTTCCTTGCCACGCAGTGCATGGTCAAATGCATCATCTCGAAGAAGTTCACGAATCTGAGGACCAACAAAGACACCTTCCTTTATCTTAGCTTCACTTAACCTTGGAAATTTTCCACGGAGGTACTTGAAAGCTGCTTGTGTTTTGTCAATGGCCTGGACAAAGTTCTTCATCAGACCCAGCTTGATGTGTAAGGGTGGTAACAAAATCTTCCTTGATTCAACAAGTGGTGGATGCTGAACACTTTTCCTCCCAGGCTCCAATGACTGTCGGAGTGGCCAATCTTTCTTGATGTAGTGGGAATCTCTTGCACGACTATCCCATTCGCAGAGAAAACAGCAGTACTTTGTGTATCCAGTCTGCAGACCAAGCAAGAGAGCAACAACCTTCAAATCACCACAAAGCTGCCACTGATGTTGGTCATAGTTTATGCACCTCAAAAGTTGTTTCATGTTGTCCTAGGTTTCCTTCATATGGACTGCATGACCAACTGGAATTGATGGCAAAACATTGCCATTATGCAGTAAAACAGCTTTAAGACTCGTCTTCGATGAATCAATGAACAGTCTCCACTGATCTGGATCGTGAACGATGTTGAGGGCTGCCATCACACCATCGATGTTGTTGCAGGCTACAAGATCACCTTCCATGAAGAAGAATGGGACAAGATCCTTTTGACGGTCACGGAACATGGAAACCCTAACATCACCTGCCAGGAGATTCCACTGCTGTAGTCTGGAGCCCAACAGCTCTGCCTTACTCTTGGGTAATTCCAAATCCCTGACAAGGTCATTCAGTTCACCTTGTGTTATGAGGTGTGGTTCAGAGGAGGAGGATGGGAGAAAATGTGGGTCCTGTGACATTGATGGTTCAGGACCAGAAGTTTCATCCTCTTCCTCTTCCTCGTCTGACTCAAGTGAGAATGATTCTGGTGCATCAGGAACCGGCAGTCCTTCTCCGTGGGGTACTGGGCGTATAGCTGATGGAATGTTTGGATAATGCACAGTCCACTTTTTCTTCTTTGACACACCTTTCCCAACTGGAGGCACCATGCAGAAGTAACAATTGCTGGTATGATCTGTTGGCTGTCTCCAAATTATTGGCACTGCAAAAGGCATAGATTTCCTTTTCCAGTTCAACCACTGGTGAAGATTTGTTGCACAAGTGTTGCAGCATATGTGTGGGGCTCATCTCTTGTCCTGATCTCCAATTTTGCAGCCAAAATAAAGGTGATAGGCTTTCTTAACCATAGTGGTTATACTGCGCTTTTGTGATGCAAAAGTCACTTCACCACAAACATAGCAGAAGTTATCTGCACTGTTCACACAAGTACGAGGCATCTCTGCTCACTTTGGCTAAACAGAAATGTGTCCCTTTGCAAAATCAAACACTGACAAATAAGAGAGCATGACACTGTATGATTTCTAGAGCTGATATAGGGCAATTTGTTCAGCAGAGTGATGTAAGCTTCATTATGATTGCATCATCCATGACTTCTACGAATAACATGATGCAATTCATATCGTGTATGATGCAATACCAGCTTCAGATTGCATCATTCATTGTTTTGCCTAAAAAGCAAGTACTGTCCAAACCCAGTCATAGATTTATTCATTGATCCAGTCAAAGATGTATTTTAGTCAATTCTGGTTTAAATTGAGATCCCTTCCCTTTATAACTCACTTATCCTCCGCCATTCCCAAGTCAAGGGTCGTATATACTGACCCAATAGCATATCTTGAAAACTAGAGCCAATCAACAATTTTAAGCATCATTTTCGTTCTCAGTGACCCAGAATTAGTAAAGTTTGACTACATTTATTTCAGAAGCATTTTGGCTGTAGAGCAGTGATAAGACATGATTTCCCTTTACAGAAACCATGTTGACTTTTGCCCAACAATTTATGTTCTTCTATGTGTCTGACAATTTTATTCTTTACTATTGTTTCAACTAATTTGCCCGGTACTGGTATTAGACTTACCGGTCTATAATTGCCGGGATCACCTCTAGAGCCCTTTTTAAATATTGGCGTTACGTTAGCTATCTTCCAGTCATTAGATACAGAAGTTGATTTAAAGGACAGGTTACAAACCATAGTTAATAGTTCCACAATTTCACATTTGAGTTCTTTCAGAACTCTTGGGTGAATGCCACCCGGTCCCGGTGACTTGTTACTATTAAGTTTATCAATTAATTCCAAAACCTGCTCTAGTGACACTTCAATCTGTGACAATTCCTCAGATTTGTCACCTACAAAGGACGGCTCAGGTTTGGGAATCTCCCTAACATCCTCAGCCGTGAAGACTGAAGCAAAGAATTCATTTAGTTTCTCCACAATGACTTTATCGTCTTTAAGTGCTCCTTTTGTATCTCGATCGTCCACGGGCCCTACGGGTTGTTTAGCAGGCTTCCTGCTTCTGATGTACCTAAAAAACATTTTGTTATTACCTTTTGAGTTTTTGGCTAGCTGTTCTTCAAACTCCTCTTTGGCTTTTCTTATTACATTTTTACACTTAATTTGGCAGTGTTTATGCTCCTTTCTATTTACATCACGAGGATCTGACATCCACTTTTTAAAAAATGCCTTTTTATCTCTCACTGCTTCTTTTACATGGTTGTAAAGCCACGGTGGCTCTTTTTTAGTTCTTTTACTGTGTTTTTTAATTTGGGGTATACATTTAAGTTGGGCCTCTATTATGGTGTCTTTGAAAAGTGTCCATGCAGCTTGCAGGGATTTCACTCTAGTCACTGTATCTTTTAATTTCTGTTTAACTAACCTCCTCATTTTTGCATAGTTCCCCTTTCTGAAATGAAATGCCACAGTGTTGGGCTGTTGAGGTGTTCTTCCCACCACAGGAATGTTAAATGTTATTATATTATGGCCACTATTTCCAAGCGGTCCTGTTATAATTACCTCTTGGACCAGATCCTGCGCTCCACTCAGGACTAAATCGAGAATTGCTTCTCCCCCCGTGGGTTCCTGTACCAGCTGCTCCAAGGTCATTTAAAGCATCGAGAAATTTTGTCTCTGCATTTCATGCTGAGTATGTACCCGGTCAATATGGGAATAATTGAAATCCCCCACTATTATTGAGTTCTTTATTTTGATAGCAGTGGTTTGAGCATTGGCCTGCTAAACCCAGGGTTGTGAGTTCAATCCTTGAGGGGGCCACTTAGGGATCTGGGGCAAAATCAGTACTTGGTCCTGCTAGTGAAGACAGGGGGCTGGACTCGATGACCTTTCAAGGTCCCTTCCAGTTCTAGGAGATAGGATATCACCATTAATTTATTTATTTTATAAAATCTCCCTTAGCATTTCATTGTCACTATCACTGTCCTGGTCAGGTGGTCGATAATAGATCCCTACTGTTATATTCTTATTAGAGCATGCAATTACTATCCATAGAGATTCTATGGAACATGTGGATTCATTTAAGATTTTTACTTAATTTGATTCTACATTTTCTTTCACATATAGTGCCACTTTCCCTCCCCTGCCCCCCCCCCCGCCCCCCTCCCCGCATGACCTGTTCTGTCCTTCCGTTATAATTTGTACCCTGGAATGATTGTGTCCCATTGATTGTCCTCACTCCACCAGGTTTCTGTGATGCCTATTATATCAATATCCTCCTTTAACAAGAAGCACTCTAGTTCACCCATCTTATTATTTAGACTTCTAGCATTTGTGTACAAGCACTTTAAAAACTTGTCACTGTTTATTTGTCTGCCCTTTTCTGATGTGTCGGATTCTTTTTTATGTGAATGTTTCTCGTCTGATCTGGCCCATACTTTATCCTCTTCCATCCTCTCCTCCTGACTAAAACCTAGAGAATCTCTATCAATAGACTCTCCCCTAAGAGAAGTCTCTGTCTGATCCATGTGCTCCTCTGCAGCAATCGGCTTTCCCCCATCTCTTAGTTTAAAAACGGCTCTACAACCTTTTTAATGTTAAGTGCCAGCAGTCTGGATCCACTTTGGTATAGGCTCCCCCATCCCAAAAGTTTCCCCAGTTCCTAATAAATCTAAACCTCCTCTCAATATGGCTTTTCTCAGCCTAGCTCTCCCTTCAGTTATTTTAGTGACACAACAGTCTCCCTCAGCCCTCCCTCTGGGACTGAGATTGTATCTCAGGCCTCTTGCCTTAGCAAGGCTTTTACCATCTCCCTTCAGATGAATACCAATTAGCTTTCCAATCTGGAGAGTTCCACAGGCCAGCCTTCTTCTGTCAATGTCTGTCTGCTGTGAGGGAGGAGGCAGCCTTTTTTCTGCTCCTCTTCTCCCAACTCTTTCCCAGTTGGTTTGCGTGTGAAGGGAGCCTTCCCTGCCTTCTCTGCAAGATTTCAGGCCCTTAAAGGTACAATTTATTCCCAGGACCCTTAGGTCTCTATATGTATCTTTTGGATGCCTTAAAGGACCAAGCCAGGCAGCGGGATGGGCTGACCACAAGGCACTACGTCCCCTTGATGGTGGACTACCCCACCAAAGGCTGGCTATGCAAGTCCTATGAAAGCTGAGAGTTCCCCCATGGCAGAGGAATTCTCAAGTGTCCGAAAATCCGGTTGCTTTCTGGTCCTTTAATACTGATAGAACTAATATCTAGGCCAAAATATTTAAGGAAAATTAGTACTTTGGTTGCACAGCATCTTTTAGTGTAATAATTTCCCTGTTTGGATGAATAACGTGTGCATGAAAGTATAGTGACTTACTGGCATAACACTTTAGTTCCAAGCAGGGATGAATATCCCTTTTTATTGCTGAAGGGTCAAAGCCAAATTTAGCCTGGAGTAAGGGTATACAACTCATCTGGAAATCTCTTGATCAAATTCAGCAGCAACACCAGTGCCCATCAAGTATTAAATGTATTAAAGTAGTGTAACCAGCATTCTTTAAGCCAAATTTTGCTGTTAGTTACACAGGTATAAATCTGGAGTAAATCATTTGATGCTTTCCACCTATGTATTGAAAGCAGAATTTGACAGCCAGTATGTGTGCACAATATGTGACAGGATAGAAGGGATGCAGCAGGAAAGCCACTAACAAGAGGCCGTAGGATAAAGCAGGAGGCCAACTTTATCTTACACCTTTCTTTTCTTACCACAAGCCCTCCTCTCTCCATCACTATGAATGATTAGGTTACACTTGTTTTGAACAACCACTGAATACAAAATCAAGTCAGTTGAGACAAACTTCTGTGGGGGATAGCTTGCATCTTCCTAACTGTTCTGTGAAACTCCATGCACATGTCTGATGCTATAGAAATAATTATTGTTAATAGAGCTGATCAAAAATGATAGGTATTTTTTCACAAAATGTTGTTTGTTTTTTCCCGTTACTCCCCTTTCCCCATATTTTGTTTTTTCATCTTACTAATGGAAAAGGGGGAAGATGGGAAGAAGAGAGAAGAATTTAATAAAAATCAGAAAACCAAGAAACTTTTTGTTTTAGTTTTCAGTGAAAGGTAAAAAAAAATGGAAAAATTTGAAAGCTAAAATGTTCCTCAATTTTTTTCATTTTGAAAAAAGGCCATTTTTCATGTTTAAAAAAAATGAACAAATATTTTGACCAGCTCTGTTAACTATTCTTAATTGTTAACAAATGCTACTGATAAGGTTCAGTATTTTACCACTTTCATCACAAAAGCAATTTACATTTCTGTCACAGCTGAATTTGGCCCCTAATGTTTGCAGAAATCAACAGGAGTTGTGTGGGCAAATGACTGCAGAACTAGGCCCATAGAGTACAAGTGGCCTGCATTTTAGCTTGTAAGAGAGAACCTTAAATAAACCAAGTCAAACAATACATTTGTTCCTTGGGGAGCTTCTTTCTTTTATTGTGAAATTGACCTAATTGTTGTAAATGATCTAGTTTAACAGGTAGTGGAAACCAGTTCCTTAAAATCAAAAGCAAGTCAACAACAACAAAAAAGAATTCATAAGAAAGACTTTTAACAATTCCCTGAGCAGCATGACCCTTGATATTAGCCCTGAAGGCTGTTGTACTGCCACCAGCCTCACCACCAGGGAAGACAGCTATACATCCAGATGCTGCTGTTGGAAAAAATATGTTCCCAAGACTCAGCATCTGCTTCCTGAAACCAACTAAGTCTTGTGTGAATGCTTAAGAATATTCTGAGAAAAGAAGGGGCAGAAGAAATAATACTGGGTCTTTGAGGGAAGAAATGAATGAAATACTAATATTTGTTTGTGTGACTTCCTTTAGCTGGAACAGAATTACATACAGGTATACCTTCACATTACAGCAGTACTGATACCTAACTAATCAGAAGAAAAAAAGCAAAGATCCACTCAAGCATGCAAATAGTATGAACTCATCTGTGCACCCACAGTTTAGCATGCAAATCAGGTCAAGGCACATTCAAAAGCTTACTTCTGAGTTAAATAGCTGTTTTCACATGCATTCCCAATTTGCATGTACAGTCATAATAACTGCCTGTGCAAATGCTGGAGCACGTCCACACATAGGGGGTTTTGCTGACTGAATATAGTTTTCTTTTTAACAACTAGCCACTTTAAAAAACCTCAATAGAGGTATCAAGCTGCAATCAAATAAAACCACGGTCATTTTCCAGTTAGGTCACATAACTTTATGAAAGAGATAGTACTCAGATCCTCACAGCAGACATCCACCTGCCACCCTTATTTTTTGAGCCCACATACAATAGTGTTATCCACTATTCAGTATGCTCAACTCATTCAGTATGCTCATTCCAACTTAATACTAAATGCACTAAGCACCACTATTCTTTCATCACTAAGGAAAGGGCATCTCTTGTCTACCAATCTCTCTCTTTCACTTAAAAAATGTGGTAACTTCCTCACTTAAAATACATTGAATTTGACACATTATACTCAGTGCAACTCAGTTGTGATGCATAGCATCAGTTTTAGTCCGATTGGTGAAATCTCAAAAATACATATGTTATGAGAAGAATTAGGATATTTCATAAAGTCAGAAGTGATGATGGGTCACATTCAGCTCTGGTAATAACTCCATTGACTCCAATGGATTCCACATGCTTACAATAGGCCAAATTTGGCCCAGTATTCTTAGCATCAAAGACTACTGGCTTGTGCATTGTAGAAATGCTTCCTGGTTTTGTACAGTACATTTCCTTCTTTTGTGTAGACAACAATGGAAAAATAAATATATGGAGTCTATTCACCCCTAATTCTGCTCATGTATCTCCCATCTGTGTTAACAGGTGACTTTAAGAGGAAGAACAGAGCCTATGCTTAATAGTCCCCAGATATAAGAGAAATGAGTAATGACATAAATCCTTCTTCAAATTTCTTGTGGTTTGTGGAGTGTAAGAGAACTCACTGCATCACTGAATGTGTTTGTTGAGGCCTCAGACTGGGGGGAAGGCATCGAAACACTGACGTTTGACTGATCTGATTTCTGTGCCATGCTACCCTGCACAAATACACCATTCCGACTATTGAAAGATTGTAGAGTTCTTTCTGTGAGACACGAAGAGAATGGCTTTGCCTTGTATTCTAGAGCTGCCCACTGCCCATACATATGCAACCTTCTGTCCAGATGAAAAAAATCAAATAAACTAAGTCTCCATCATTCAAGGACTATGGCTTTTTATCTACTCCCTCCTCAGTCTTCTCACTACTAACTAAGATGCTACATTATTCACCAATGACAACATTTCAACCCTTCCACTGGCTGTTAACATTGGTCTACTATTCTGTAGCTCTAGACATCTGATCACAACTAGAGGGAAAATGTTATACACAACTGTATACCTTATGCCTTCTTTTATAAGTTGCCTTTGATAAGCAGCCACCTTCACTTTGGACCTGATCCAAAACTTCTGAAGTCATTGCTACTCTTTCCATTGGGAAAGGCCCTTCTGTAGTTAGAGCTTTATCATACAGTTTCTAGTAGAAGTCACCCTCATTTAGAAACTGTCATAAAGTTAAAAAAGACTAATGTTTTGGCAAACATTTATTAGCTACATTCAAGAATCAACTCTTTCCTACTCCAATTACACATTAAAAATCCTATTCAATTATAAAGCCACAGGGAAAGTAATTAAATGTAATACAAGCTACAGCTTCTATACAAGGATACAAAATATACTGCATGAATAAACATATCTGTGCAGATGTATAATTTGACTATGTGTCAGTTTATATGTTTACTGATGTTTATGTCTGGGTCTCACTTTGTCCTTTGCTCACCATGTATAGTCACATCTGTGTTATCATTATCTGAGATATTTGTTTTAAACATGAATTATAGTGTAATATTATTGTTTCCTCATTTTATGTTACTTATAATTTTTATGTTTATAGTGTAGGGTTATATTGCAATGTTTTAATGTTTTGGGCTTTTTTGACTAAGATTATGTTTTCTCATAAAGTAGATTCTAGTAAGATACATCTCTGGAAGCTCCAGGAAAAAAAGAGAGGCCTAATGCCTATGTCATTGAAAATAAAATGCATTCCATTGCAAAGTTGATTTTAGATCTTCTCCTCTCCCTTTTGGTGGAAGGTCGTTGGGCACAATATCCACAAAGTGATCTGATTGAGCATGAAAATCAGGTTACATTTCATCTTTTGACTGTGCTGTATTCATTGCTCTGTCACACTCTCATGCACTGAACATGGTATCACCAAAGTGAACATGCAGAGGCAGTTCTACTAATGATTATGAATGCTGAGTCTGACATTGTTGCACACACTTTTCTGCTTTGTGTTTAGGTGATTTAGTTGCCCTGTTTTCTTGTTTTGTTTTGTTGGGTTTTTTAATTACTTCAATGTACTATTAAATTACTTTGTGCTTTTCTGCTATAATATTGTGGGATGATAATGTTTTTGTTACCTGCTGATAAGACCATACTTTATAATTATTTCTGTAGCTTTCTTCATATATACTCCCAGAGCACTCTATACCATCAATCATATGTTCTATTTTAAATGGCAACAAATAAAAAAGTCTTTAATTTGAGCTCAGACTGAGGTGTGGTCCTCATTTCGAACCCCTGACAGGACTGATGGTACGAGAGCAATGCTCTGATTTCTCCTCCCACATGAACCTCTAAAATGCAATAGACAACAATAGACAACTGATAAGATTGACATCAACCTCCAAGTCAAATGTTGGCTCTACTAGTATTTTGCTAGCAGTGGAACCTCAGGTCTGCATTGCCTCTGGCCAACTACAGGCTAGATTTACAAAAGCGGGCATGGGATTGGGCATGCTGGCCCATTTGATTAATTTCATATTTGACTTTCCTTTAAAGGCAAATCCATGAGCAGAATTCACTGTAGGCCTTGACTGGAATAATTTATGCTCATCACGTCACCTACATACTCTCTCCCAGGGCAACCAACACCTAGATGACACACTTCTGTATAACTCAGGCCTTGTCTATATTTGAGGGAGCACATAGGGTATGCATAGCTACACGTCGCCATGAAAGGCAGGCTGCGTCTGCACTGTAGTATGTATCTACACGTTTCAGTGAATGGCTCTGGCAGAGGGGAGGCAGCAAGGAAAGGCTCCTGCAGCTCCCCACTGCCAGAGACTTAACCCGCTGCCTCCCCTCTGCCAGATCCTTTTCTAGCTGTTCAAGTCTTTCACTATGGTGGGGAAACTCTCCAGCAGTGGGGACGCAGTAGGCCTCTACACTGCTAAAAATAACAATGTAGCCATAGGAGGCCCTGCTTGGGTGTGCAGAGAGCTGCGCAGGGTACATACCCTACAGTTCTGGTGCATCCATTCTCTACTCACCTAAGCATTGCCTCACCATCTACATTGCTATTTACACCCAGGCTAGCTGGATATGCAGTGTCTGTCCTTGACACACCACCGTAAGTATAGACTTCCTCTCACAAACCCTCCATGCCTCCCAGCACCCAGAGCAAATCCTGATCTACCTTGCAGCTTTAGTTTCCTTAACTCAATTCAGTGAGATTTCCACCCTTCACTCCAGGAATGAGATTGGCTTAACATTCATGAGATTTTTTTTTTTAACGTAAGATATTTAGGTTCTTTTTATTTGCCTTTTGGTTTCTGAGTCCATAGGGTGCACTCAGGGCATGTTTTCACTTGAGTCCAGGACTGGGGCTTTAAGAAAAACAACAAATATGAGACATAGGGTAGATGATAATTTCTGCATTCTAAGGGGACTAATGCAGTGGAACCCCATCATAGACTGAAGTGAACCTTCACTATAAAATTGGACTTAAACTTGAAACCTGCAACTCTGGACCAATGGTAATAACAATGGAGGTGTCAGTGGAGGCAGGACTCAGGTGTTTTTTACCATACTTTCATCTAACTCTGTTCAAAGTTATAATTTGTTTAGTTGAACTAATGAAAAATTGTAGGTCCTAGTTTTCCTCCTGTGGACACAACCTCCATAAAGCTCAACTACAAAAGGAGCAAATGAGGAGCAAATGACCATTGTGACTCATTTAAACAATTTGAGACTTTTAAACCACTTCACTATACTCCATTGTGTTACACTCTTACCATGCTTTAAGTCACAGAAACTATTTAAATTAAAATTTCCCTAGATTTAGTTTGGTGTTTTTACTTCAAATAATATATTTTAATCATTAAAAAGACTACAAACGTATATACATCTGAACAAAAACAAAAGCCAAGCCTCTGGAGAAATCTGAACGACAAAGAGAAAACACTAATGGTATGGAGCATCCTTAATTCACTTTAAAGTTAAGAAGCCATATCTTCAGCTGGTGCAAATGGCCATAATTCCAACGGAGTCACTGGAACAGCATCCATTTACACGAGCTAAGGATTTGTCCCAAGATGCATTCCCCAATTTGTTTGTAGTACACAGATCAGACTTATTAATCTATAGATAGAAGGTAAAACCAATAGAGATTGTGACACTCTGATTTCACACAAACACTGATAATGTGGCATATTTCTTGTTGTTCTGTCTGGAAGCTCTTAAGAGAAAAAAAGGAAAGCACTTAAGAATATTAATCACTGTGGACCATTTCATTACATTGCAAATGTTATGGTGGAGTGACATGCGGTAGTTTGAAACTATTACATATTATACAATGATTTAATATAACAGCTCTTATATTCTATTTTACTTCATTACTCATTGCTTGCATAATCCATAATACATTTTAGGGAATATGCTTACAGTGTTTGATTCAATTGTTTTAAAGAAAAAAACAAACCACTGCATAAGTCGCATTGTATTTGTATGTCAAGGGTACCATGACAATAGGAAGATTTGTTACCCAGGTTTACAGCATACTGTCATGTGCTATTTTAACTTAGTACCTCATGTGCATCCAGCTGCCAGAATCCGTCCTTTTCATCTAAGTATCTGTCATTGCAATAAAAGCGTAACAGCAGGGACTTGGACTCAGTTTCAAGTTAACATTTCCCTGTAACTGTGATATCACCCTGCTGCTCTAGCAGCATGGGAACCATCTTCAGCTTGAACTCAGGCTGTGTCTTCATAAAGTTTTTTTCCTTCCTAAAACTTCCCCATTTTGCTATCATTGTTTCAGCTCCACTGATGATAGCAACAGGGGGACTACTAGTGGTCCACGCACTATTCATGTTTTAAGCACCATTATTTAATTTATATTACAGTAGCACCTAGGAATCAAGGATTGAGGCCCCATTGTGCTAGGTGCTGTACAGAGAACAACAAAGGCAACAGTCCCTGCCCTTGTGAGGGTGTCAGATAAGATATGACATGTGGACAAAACAGACAGAGTGGGTGAGGGCAGGGAGATGAATAACAAAATGAAAAATGTTTAGCAGCTATGCTATGCTTTCTAACCTGGTGTGGTGGGGTAGTCTGCCCCTTTCAAGATAGTGGTGCCTAGTAGTCAGCTCAACCCATCACTTGGTGTGGCCCTTTAAAATTGTGAAAGGTCCAATATATATATAAGAACCTAAGAGTTTATGATAGAGAGGAAGCGGTCCTGGGAATAAGTGGTGCTTGGCAGGAAAATCCTTTCATTGTGTCTTTAAGTACCCAGGGCCAGGAGCCTTGCAGAGAGGGTGGGAAAAGGTTCTCCTCTCATCTGACCAATTGGAGATGAGCTGGGAGAAGGGAACCAGCATAAATGCTGCCTCCTCCACTATAGTGGGGTTGACACCAGCAAGAGAAGGCTGCCTGCTGCACCATTTGAGCCTGGTGACTTATTCAGGAAAGTGTCCAACTGAGGGAGAAGCTGATTGATGCCCTACATCTGGCTAACTTACTGCCCAGCTCCAAAGAGGAGAGTTGGGGACTCTTGGTTTGGGAGAGCTGACCAGGCTCTTATATGGATCCAGAGAAAGGTGAAGGAGGTACATATCTTGATCCAATTTAGTCAAGGTAAATCGTAGAAAGAACCTGAGTGGGCCCTGAGTGCAATGTGCCTGAAGGGTCAGGAGGGGCCACAAGAGAGAGTGCTGAAGGGCAGTGCCCCATGACACCCTGCTTGCGCTTGTCCACATTTGGGAGCAGTTTCAGATCAGCAATCAGAATAGCTGCACTAAGTGTAGTCAAGGCCATTTAGGGGTTTGCACCAAGTGAGTTACTCAAGGTTTTTCCCAACTTGGAATTGGGATAATCCCCAATTAGTGCAAACCCCAGCTGGCCTTGCTTCACACTTAGGGGTCAACATCAGTACAATTACACAGTTACATGCAATGCTGAGTCTGGCTATTCCCACGTGCAGACATGGTCCAGCGACTGTTGCCTTCTGTACATTAGACCTCCCACTATTGCTACCACCAGTGTGGTTGAACCAGTGGCAGAACAGTGGATAACTTTAGAAAAAAATTCTAGTGTCCTACTATACACAAGGGCGCTAGGGTCCTCAACAGTTCCACATTTTTTAAACCAAAAATAAAGAACAATTACTATTACAGTTCTACTCTACGACTTCTCAGTTCCAAAAGGTACTTGTCGTAGAGTAGAGTAGAACTGTAATGGTAATTGTTCTTTCAAGCCTAGTGCAAACTAAGACAGGAGCAATATAATTAGCTGAGTGCTAATATCACACCACATTTCTTTTCGAATCTAGAAATGCCGGGAACCAGAGGGGAAACCTGCTACAATTTGATTTGGTAATAGACTAGAATGGTTTAATAATAGAATAAATGTTCAACAGACATTCACATTTCATGTGAAGTGCTCTTGGCTCTTAAGAGTCAAGAGCTCTTCACATGAAAGTAACCCATGTTTCTAACCCTTTCAAAGATGATCGACTGAAAGAGCCTTAGTAATAGCTATAGAGGGCTGATGCATTGTCCTGAGTCATCCATCCACTTGAATTATTCTCAATTGACAGATAATTCTGCATTTTCCTGCTGCTGCATTAAAAAGCCTAAACATGATGGGTCAGATCCTCAGCTGGTATAAACCTGCATCCAGTTTACATCAGCTGGGGAACTGGCCCAGTTCTTCCAAAACCTCCTATTTGGTTAAAAATCATTCACTCTTCTGAGATCATTTTAACATTATCCACCAGCCCCTCTCTAAACATTGAAAACACTTTCATACGAGTGCAGAAGAAATGCCACAAGAGGTCTGCATAAAGCAATGAACAAATATGATACGTTTTACCTGTAAAACAAGGTCCTTCTTAGACCATTTTGTCATTGATGCATGGAGAGAGATGACAAGCCAGTTTCCCAGAAACCGATCATAAAAGGGGCAACAAGCTAACAGCCTGTCTGAGCCCATCATTGTTTACGTTCCCGAAGAAAATTTCCTACAGGTAGCAACACCCTCTCAACATTCCCAGCTTCCACTGGCCTGCTATGCTATATGAAGATGACAATTATTCCATAAATTTTGGCATACTAACCATTACTCTTTGATCCTTTCTTATTGTGATTGGTCTTGCTCTTCTGCTAATTTCAATGCCATACGTTATGGGCCAAATTCTCGTCTGCATCTCAGCATTGTCCATTGACTTCAATGGAGTTACATCAATTTACATCACATGAGGATCAGACACAAAAATATCTGTAACATCCAAAGTCTAGTAACATCAGGAGGGTAGGGGAAGCTGGTAACCAGCCCATATTTAGGTTGCCTAACATTTGCCATTATAAAGAATTCTTATGACTTTCTTTGAGAAGCATTAACACCTCCATTCTTTGCAGCAGGCCTTTGATACTCAGCAGGGAGAAACCCCTCAGGGCTATAGCAGAGTCTTTTCTATGTCCCATGAAATACCATTCAGACTTAGAGTGGTAAAGTGTTAAAAATCACTGGCATGAATCAGGAAAATTTGGGCAGCCTGCAAAAATCACTGAACATTCTAAATAATCTAGCTCAGATCATTGAAGCAACAGCAGCAGATGCTGGGAAAATCTAGGAGTAGCCTGGGCAACTGTAAGGAACCTCCATCTGGTCCCAGCCCATGGCCCCAACATCCCAATCCCCTACCATGGGAACAATAGATGGAGCAGGAGTTCCCCCAACTCCTCAACAGGTGGGGCAAAAGAGAGAAAACTGACCTGGACTTCAACTGAAACACCACTACCCCCTCACCCCGAGACCCAGCGCACTTCCCCTTCTGCGATAATAGCCTTTTTTGTTTAATTAAAAATACTTTATTCTTTAAGAAAAAAATCACCAAAAAATTAACCAGCCCTAACTGTAATATCAATGTATCTGATGCCATTTTACTTTTCCATGGGACCCCTGCCTCATTCAGTGCCTGGTTGGATGCAAAAGGAGGCTTAATTAGGTTGGAATGGACAATTATAAATCTGGCATTTTGTAACTTTCAAGTACTTGACTTTGCAACCACACATAGATTTTGAATGTAATACATTCATAAGTGATATATTGTCTTGTGTCGTGATCAGATGCCTGAGTGCAAAGGCAGCAACAGAGCCCTTTTTTTTCTAACTCTTTTTTAACCAAGTTTATATGGCTCCTGCATACACTAGTATTTTATAGCAAAGTTTTCCCACTTTTTCAAAGATTGATGTAGCTCCACCGATGGTAGGAGCCCTATCATCATCAATGTAATTGTGGCTGCTGACATTTTTTTTTTAACCACAAGATAGTTCTGAGCCAGGTTAGATCCCAGTATTAATTGCCTATGTTTGTAGGAGTCTTGTCTCTTATCTTTGCTGCCAGTGGTGTAGCAATGGTAGTAAATGTTTGTCAGAAAGCCATTATGTACACATACCCTACAAACCAGTGCTAGTTAGTGACCTTTGTCAAGTCACTTAATCCCTTGCTGCCTTGTAACCATCTCTAAAATGGGATTATCGACCTATTTTTTAGGGATGTTCTGAGTGTTAATAAAAACACAGGAATTGCCATACTGGGACAAACCAGGCTTCAGTCTAGTCCAGTATCCTGTTTCTCACAGCAGCCAATTCTAGGTGCAAAAAATCCTGCAGTATGGAGTTACAAAATAGTTTGCCCCTAGGAAAAACTTCTTCCTAACACACATTAGTTAGAGATTGACCTATGCCCTGAAACATGAGGGCATAGGTCAATCTCTAACTAATCTCGAGGGTGTTTTTTTAAATCTTTTTTTTTTTTTAAACTCCTCAGTATTGCAACTCTGGATATTCTTTAGATCCACTTTAACATCTGATCCTTTTTTGAGCAATGGTTTTACAGTGCTTTTAGGTCTTCTCATGAAAAGTGCTATAGAATAGACAATGTAATTGTTTTTTCTCTGTCTGATCTACTCTGACATAGTACTATCATCACCATAGTTAGTGAAAGTCTATTTATTTATTGTACGAAATTAATTATGTTAGGCAGAGAAAGCTGACCAAAATAATAATCTTGCAAATAAACTATTTCTTGAAAATCTACAAACACACCAAGGAACAGACTAGGAAAACCATACAAAGTCAAGCAATATATATCTTAACAGTTATATATTACTACCAAACATCATAAAGTAGTCACTGAGGACATAAAATGGGAAAAGTTAAGATATGCTCCAGAAGTTATTTTGCAAAAATTGTTTTCATTTTGAGGCAAAATGAGAAAAGCTATTTTACCACAAGACATTTCAGGCTGCAGCTACAGTATATGTGTTTTGTGGGTTTACTTTACTTTCAGGGTGGCAATTACCTTTACAATTGCTTGTGCATGGAGAAGAAAATATACCCCAAATTGCATGTGAACTCTTGAGATTAGTGCATCATTTCATGGACTGTTGAACTTGACTTTCATATATATATGTTTTCACAGCAAAAACACAGAACACCTCCATGCTGTCTCCTAAATATTCGAAGAGTTCGTATGTATAGTTTGCCATCCAACTTCCATTAAAGACAGTGGGAGTTGTGAGGCTAAAATTATGAGCAAATCTTTGAGCATTTAAAGGTGTATGTCACTGTCTGGACTTAAAATTCATTGCTGTGCTCATTCATAGCTATTGGGTGTTAGACATCCTCACAGTGTTACCTCTTGCTTGTATGGGAGTAAAGTTTTCTATATGGATAGTACACACACACTCAGTGGGAGATTTTAAGTGCATAAGTGGCAGTTAGGCACCTAACTCATCCACTTTCAATGGGAGCTGGGTGCCTCACTGCCATTTGTGCCTATTGAAAATCTCCCTTTAGGCCCCAGTTCAGCACATGTCTCCACATGCGTGGAGTCCTGCCATAATCCACTCACAGGGTGCATCCACACTAGGGAAAAAGGTGCGTTCTTAACTGGTGTTAGCTAACACATGGTAACTACCATGGTAAAATCCACTAGGCAGTTCGTAAATTTTACACTGACTAGTAGGTCAAGGTAAAGACTGGGGGGGACCTTTGTGTTTACCTCAACCTGGTAACATGTTAAAATTACAACTATCTTCTCTTCACTAGAATTTTACCTCATGTTAGCTTCCATGTGTTAGCTGGTGAAGACAAAGCTATGGAGACCAACATGCAGGATTGAGGGGTGGTTATGCTGAAATAGCTGGACTATTGTTAAGGTTGCAACAGAACTTTCAGTTTAATAGGATATGATACAGCCTCAGACAACAAACTGAGGTGTTTTGGTTTGATATAGTTATTTCTGTCTCTGATAAATGCTTGACCTTTTAATAGAATGTTAACAATATTCTTTACTAGAAGAGGGTAAATGCTACAACACATTTTCCATGAATATTCATTCACATTTTTAAATGAATTCTCTTTGGCATGGTCACATGCCTTTCGCATTTACTTTCCATGAACGCACGAAGCACCTGACAGATATTCTGTAAATATAAATAAGTTTTTCCACACAAACAAGCCCATCAGCAAGAAGTTTCATGGAACCTGAATTTCAAGCCACGTGGCACCAGGGCCAGCTCCAGGCACCAGCCGACCAAGCACGTGCTTGGGGCGGCACCTTGGGGCGGGGCGGCGCTCCGATTTTTATTTAATTTTTTTGTGGTTCGGCGGCGTGGCGCTCGGGGGGGGCGGGGGTTTGGGCGGCGCGGTGCTCGGAGGCGGGGCGGGGGCTTGGCACGGCGCTCGGAGGGGGGGCGGGGGCTTTGGCAGGGCAGCGCTCTTCTTTTTTGCCTGAATAGGCAAAAAAGTTAGAGCCGGCCCTGCGTGGCACTAAGGTTAGTGCAGAAAACACTTATACATTCCATCAATCAGGGACCAGAAACAATGTCATGTGACTTATTAGGCAAGTCACAGCTAACCAACCCAGCTTGAATAGCAAATATTTAGAGGGAGCTGTGTATGATCAATTCATAAAGATAAAAATTCACTGGATACTTTTGAAGTGAACGTTTAGTTGGGTAACCCAAAGTGCAACTCAAATGCCCTGAATTTTTAATGCATTTTAATTAACTAAAATCTTTAAATAGAATATGATAGGAAAATCAGCAATTCTAACTCTCAAATCAAATGGATCATGTTTCATTGTAATACATATAATTAAACAAAAAAAATAAGGACAGCTTTGTTTTTAAAAATATACACTTTACCTGTACATTTGCAACTGGCCTAATTCCAAAGTCAATGGGAAATATAGGTGTTCAGCTGCACCTAGCAGGCCCTGGTCTATCTTTATCTCTCTCTCTCTTTATATATATATATATATATATATATATATATATATATAGTGTGTGTGTGTGTGTATGTGCAGTGGAAATACAGTACAAGGTTCCTTCTGGGAAAATGGGGAAGGAATCTGTAAGTTTGTATATTCAAAGGCTATTTTAAGAAGGTTGTAGTGAATGGGTGCATTCTAAGACCATCTGAGAGTAACCCCAACATGAATTAAACATGAGAAGTAGTTGTTTAAAGTTTTACTGGTTTTGCAACAGAATGTGAATTACTGAGGAAAGTATAAAAGGACTCCAGATTATTACACACAAGCGGGCTGGCTAGACCCCAGAAAAAAATACTAAACCTTGTGAACAACAATAATACAAGCAGATGGTAGGACTCAGAAGCATTTTCTAAAGCATTGATATAACTTTTATAATAAATAACACTATGTAATACTTAAACATAACTCAGAACCTCTAATGCCTCAACTCTGTTGAATTCCCCTATCTTGTGCATCTGACAACCTCTCTTTTAATACTCTGTATAAGAAACTAACCTGAACTGTCAACAATTTTGCTTATCTGTAATACAAATTAGTAATTACAAACAAAACAATAAAACATCGTTAACTAAGGTCCAGATCTTCAGGTTGTGTAAATTAACATAACCACATTGTTACTCTGATTGATAAAAATGAGGATCTGGCCAGCATATAATTTCAACCAGAACTTGCATTACTGGGTCTCTATCCAGTAATTAGATGTTTCTAAATAGTGAGGATCTTTCAATATGTTTTTAATACTACATCTGACTATAAACAGAGACATTTAGATATTTAGGGCTGGATTTTAGAAACCTTTTTCATGCCTGAGTAGTCCTTATTGGCTTGAGAAGTCCTATTGAATTCAATAAGAACAGCACTGTGTCCCTACATGGATGATAAAAGAGAATAGGAACATGTTTATTTGAGTTGGTTTTGAACTACAAGTTTAGAAACGTTAAAAACCTTGGAAGCTGAAAAAATTCAACTGAGCCAAAATATTTCCATATTGGCTCCACTCCTAACAACAAATAAATTATATGTAGAGATATATTTTAGAAAGCACATGTAAAATTTCTATATAGTGGTCATAAAAACTAGGGTACAGCTGTTCCTAAAACTCTGGCTCCTGAGAAGTGTTTTTACTTGGGTCCAGTTTCCTGTGGCATTTTGAGAGAAAGAGAATTTGTTCCAACTGTCACAAAAAGAACCCTATAGTTCATCTTTTCTTCCTTACAAACTGAAAAGCCAAAAGTAGTATAACCCAAAACTTTACACATGCAAATCCCCCACAAAAATGGACCACCGCATGTCAAGTCCTAGTTGAGGACTCTTGTACTTCTGTTAAGAACTAGATTGTACCACTCTTACAGGCTTAGAGGGGAAAGGTAGCAGAGGCACATCTAATATCCTCCTTGTTAGCAAGTGGGGAGGGAGGGAGAGTGGACAGACCCATGGCTATGGCACCTTCCCTGTCCTCACCAGGGAAGCTGGCTCACCATGGAGCAGAAGGGAGTGAGAATACACTACACAGAGTAAGGAGAATAAGGTCACACATACCCACATCCACACCTTTGCACAGCACAAAATCTGTCAGAGTCACAGCTTGACCCTTGAAATGAAGAAAGGAGAACAGGGCAAGCAAGTGGGTGGCAAGTGGACAGAACCATAGCCAAAGGAGCTGGTGGAAAGGAGTGTGCCACACTCAGAACAAGGCTTCACCTCCAGATCAAGAGATTAGCATGGAGGAATTTTGGCACAATTCTTTCCCCCAGCTCTTCCAGGGACAATTTAGGTACATGCCACCCCATACTTAGGTCTGAACCTATAGGCTCAATTTAGCCCTAAATATCACTGTAGGGAACGATGTAAAAACAGTTATATCATTGAATTTATAAGTCATTCATCTAAAAAAACCTGGTTAATATGTCTTATATGAATTAAAATTTGCTATATCTAATAATCAAACAGGTATCTTTCTGAATAAAGTACTGTGCAGTATAAACCATGGATTAAATTACAGATGCACATGCACTAATTTAGGTTAGGCACCAAAACAATAAGTAGATGTTCAATTTTTATGGTCAATCAAACTGAATCACCAATCAATTAAATTTAAACTTCTAGCATGTAGTAAGCCTGTAATTAAACTAAAAACTAATTAACATTTTATCCTCATGTTAAGGATGCATTTAATCTGAATATATGGGATTATGTACATCAGATCTTCTGCAGAACGTCTGCAGGGATCTCTTTAAAATGTAATCTTTCTTTAAGCATACATTTAGTAAGAATTTTCAAAACGTTGTATAAGGCATATTCATCACTTTAAAAAAAGCATTCTTCTACTGAGGAACAAAAAAGGGACACTGTATTGTCAACTACTTTGTACCTCCCTAGCCAAAGATTGATTTTTGTTTGCAAACCATATATTTGATATCTAAATCATGTTCAGTGGCTTTCATTCATGATTGGTAGATTGATACAGCCCTCTATGAAAAATGGATTTATCTTTTGCAACACTCATCAAACACTAAATACCTAACTAGGCTGCAAGAAGAATCTTTAATTCCATCATTTTACTCTGGTAATTGCTTTTGCTTCCTTATGTTTAACCAGAGTAAATGAACTATAATTTTAAATTTCTCTTGACACTTGCTATCAGACATTGCATAAAACAAGAACAAGGTGGCGAATGCTGAAAAAGGCAACTAAATCAAGAATATATTAAACTATAGAAATATATTTTTAAAAGGATGAACTAGGAAAATTCAGAATCAAGGCTGATATTTCATCCTTAACTCACCCTCATTGTGCTGAGGTTTTACAGCACACATTTTATTCAAGGCAACCCTCTGTTTGGATATCCTTATAGTGTGCAGCAGCAACAACAACAAAAAGTAGCTTTCAGCTGGAGTTGAAGCCTGAACTCTACAGTTCCTTGTTTTTATAGATTTAAATCAGACCTAAGGATTATTATGCTTGGGGATGATGAGATTTTGTGAGCCTCATTATTATTTTTCCTTAGGTAGGTTTTGCAAAACCAGTTTCCATTTTATGAAATCAAAACCTGATTTCCACAATCAGGCTTTTCATATTAAAGGTGTCCATTACCAGTTTTGGACCTGATATTCCACACTAGTACACATTTTTGCAGCTTGATTATAAACCACAGTGCACAGGAACTATATTTTCCTCTACAGGTATGTCTACACTGCAGCAAATAGTGTGTTCTTAACTTGGGTTAGCTAACCCAGGTTAGATAACTCAGGTTAAAATAGTGAAAAGATGGCAACTTGGTTTTTAACTCCAGTTAGCCGCTCGAGTTAAAGCCCATAGGGATGTGTGAAGTTGAACTTCAGTTGCTAATGCAAGTTAAAAGCTGAGTTGCCTTGTCTTCACTGCTATTTTTAACCCAAGTTAGCTAATGTGGGTTAGGTGGCTTGAGTTAAGAACACAACTTTTATTTGCAAGCTAGACATACCCTGCAATACCCATGTGCAACTCCCAATTCTCAGCTGCATAGGTAAAAAGGATTAACATCTAGATATTTACAAAGCCTCAAAGGAGGTGACCCAGTTTGAACAAGGTTATTGGAATTAGTATTCTCCATACATATGTAAAAGAAGATAGTTTCTGAAAATACATGCTAACTTATGGACTATTATTACTAATTAATATTATCCTCTAGGCAGTACACTCCTTAGACGGTAATTTTTTTCTAGGTAAATATCCATTATTAATGTTTGAAACTATTTAGTCTATGGTGAAAAGACATTTAAAAATAAACAACTGATATATGCATTATACTTTTACAGAGACCTTCAAAGTCAATAGCACTTTCTATGTTGCATGCACAGAACAACTGTGGGGCATGATTTTTGTTGTAAATAATGTATGTTATTCAGAAACTGGATTATTCTTATGATAATTAGAGCCCTATGCCCTGTGCACAACAGGAAAAGTTGTGGATGGGGGGATTGGTTGAGGGGAGAAGGGGGAGAAAATTGTAAGAAAGTTTGACCTTCCTGACATCTATGCCAAACCTAATCATTTTCTACAACTGTGGTTAATGTCCATAACCTTCTCTTCAGATTGAAAAAATGTAGGACTGTGAACTGTTGCACCCCACCAATAATGACAAATTTAGGGGAAACTACATTCATTTTGGATTTATCCATACTTGTTCTATCCAGTATTATGAATATATCAGCTTCCTGAAGCTGAATGAAACCAGAAGAATTGCAATAACCATCCCATGAAGTATCAGTCTCTTGGATTTATTTTTTCCAATTTTTAGTAGTGGAATGATGCATCTACCTTAGCATTCTTGCATTTGTGGTTGGCTTGTTTGCTTAATAGGTGGCTGCTAGTGAGTGTGTGAGTGACTATGTGAGTGTGTATATAAAACACACAGAATTTATTTGAGATCATTGCCTGGACAATAGTTTTTCAAATACCTAAAACAGCCCAAGGTTAAATAACCTCACTGGCTAAAAGATCACACATGCATACATTATGGATTAGGAGTTGTATGTTTAATCCTGAGAAATTATGTTATCATCACCTAAATTCTTGTATTTTAATGTGACAAGCCAAATAGTCTTGAATTATATTGGACTTTTGGCTACCTGTAATTTGGGGGAGAGAAATATATTGTCTAAATTATAGGTGATTAGGTGATAGCCAGTCTGCTTTAACTGGTATCAGAGATGTAGTCTCAACATTGCCTTCAACCTGGGAGTGATTTGACCTTCCCTGTGTTCAGCCAGCCAGCTGGAATATGAATATATCAGTTGGTACTGAGACTGACAATTACCTCACCCACCTTGTCTCTCTAATATCGTGGGACAGACACGGCTACAACTACACTACTTTACTTCTAGGGCTCATAGTTAAACAAAACTGCTGCCTTCCCAAATAATTAAGTACATCTTATTAAGAATTGGCAGTTTATTTGAAAATGTTTATCAACCTGATAAGTAGATTAATTGGATGATTTGATATTTGAATTTGATTTGCTTATGTGAATTTTAGTTTATTCTTTTTGCATAGTTATTTAGTTTAATTATCAAATATATACAATTGGAAACCTCTGAGATTTGACTATTTCTTTCCCAGATGTCAGGGTTCAGAACTGGAGGAGTCCTGGGGTAAATACGGTCAGCCAATGCTGGGTCCCACCGAGTGGTTGTCCACAGAACTGCCCCCATAGTCCTCACATAATTGGAGCCTGAACAGGGCCACTATTAGAGGGACAAGAAGGGTGAGTAATACATTTTATTGGGCCAACTTCTATCAGCTTTTGAAGAAAAGATGACTTGTGCATTGATCATTTCTAAGGACCTAAAGGCTGACTAATTCCCCATGAGTCCATACATCTCACATAGTACATCATATTCACAGGGGTACAACGATTATAAGAAGGAAACATTAATATGAAACCAATACTTACGCCTAATTCAGAGGTAGTGATGAAGAAATGTCAGTAACACAGGTAGCTGTTTATGAAATGAGTTGTAGTCATAGTTATGACAGCTAGAGAAGACCCACATGGCAAGCCAACTAACTAGCCTAGGGAAAGCTTAATCCAAATAGAGAAGTTAGAGGAATACTCATTTCCTCAGACATGAAAGAAAGAGAGGAACTGAAAAGAGCAGTGAAAAATAAACATGTTGCTTACATGTGATGTCGAACTTTATATCCTCTGGAATTTCTTTAGTATGGAATCTTATCCAGCTTCAATATTCCCAAACTATTGAGCAGCAGTTGTGATGGGAATCTCCTTTTTCCGCCCTCCCCACCCCCACACGCTCTTATATACCAACCAACAGGCAAGTCATTCTTTTGATCCTATGGAGTATATAAGAGGTGCAAGTAAGGGCTATAAAATAATATATTTGATCTTGTAGTGGTTAGTGGTGATGGGTTAACTGCCAAAAATCCATCTAATATTATCCCAGTCTAGTTCTGTCAAAGCGATAATTCAAAGCTTACTCCCAGAGCCACATAAGGTTTATTCTTTTCTCAACAGGCCTTACACCCAGTTCTTACTTTGTGAACAGCTCACTCAGAGAAGACGGCCAAGGGAGAAGCCTTTTGTATTATTTATTTATCATTAGTCAATGGCTAACAATGTTTTCAACTCTGTATGGGACAAGAGAGTGATACAGACTCTATCCTCAAGGAATTGCACAAGACAAAACGTACACATGGTACACTGAGGCCTGGTCTACACTAACACCCCAATTCGATCTAAGGTACGCAACTTCAGCTACGTGAATAACGTAGCTGAAGTCGACATACCTTAGTTCGAATTTACCGCGGTTCAGACGCGGTCCACACGCGGCAGGCAGGCTCCCCCGTCGACTCCGCGGTACTCCTCTCGCTGAGCTGGAGTACCGCAGTCGACGGCGAGCACTTCCGGGATCGATTTATTGCGTCCAGACCAGACGCGATAAATCGAACCCGGAAGTTCGATTGCCAGCCGTCGAACTACCGCGGTAGTGTAGACCTGGCCTTAGGGAGGAAATGGAGACAGGCTTTTCGTTGTTTAAATTAAATAGGGTCAGAGCCTCAGCTGGACCATTTAAGTCAATGGAGCTACTCTGAGTTATCCCAGCTGAGAATCTGGGTTTATATCTTTACAGAATGTTTTCGCAATCACAGAAGGAACATGTTCTATGGAGGATTTGAAGTAGGCCTGGGAAGAGCAGAGGTTCGAGAAATAGAACAGAGGCAAGGAAGATAGCACAGAGACAAGAATGGAAGAATAGCACAAACAAATTTGTGGTCTCAGTGAAGCAAACTAGGCAGATAGTAGAAGATGAAAGCAAAGATGTTGGCTGGAGCTGAGGAAAGCCTTGAAGGTAAGCACAAGTGGTTTAGCTGTGGTGCAGAATGTGAGCAGAAGGATTTCTAAAGGAAATGGTTGTGGTCAGAGTGGAGGTGGATTTTGTTCAGTAATATCATTGTTTCTGATTTCAGAGGGATTCAGCAGTGATCTCGTTTTGTTCTTAAGAAAGCATCCTATTGGGGGACATTTTCCCATTGACCCTTATGGGCTTCAGTTTTCATTTCTTCCTCCTAAAATGTGTCCCTCTGTCCATCACTTAAGCAGTAGCAGTTGTAAGAAAGAATGTGGAAAAGAACAGTTTCCCCTTAGACAGCAGAAGGGGCAGCAAGAGGGACAAAGAAAACAGATGAGACAACAGCAAACTGATTTACAGATTTTCTCATTTGAGGTGCACGATACAAAAACATTGCTGGTTATGATGTGCAGACTGAGGCTTGTCTATATATTTATAAATTAAGTGAAGTGCAAATCACACTAGAGGATTTATGCTAAAAGTGTTTCTAAAACACACCAGAATGAGGAGAATGTATCACCAACTACCTCCTACAACGACTACACATGTTCCACGGAAACATTTTTAATGGTGATACCATGCAGACATTCATTTGAGTGGGAGTGTAGGAAGTCTGTGATTAAATGAAAACTGGAACTGGATCCCCTAAAGTAACCCAGATCCAAACAGGCCTGGAATTTGAAGACATTTAGATCCAGATTCAGATCTAGATTTTGCGCCTCAGGCCATTTCTACTAAAAGCATGCATGGAAAAATAAATTATTGCTATACAGCAATGACAATACTAAGAAAAGTAGAGATTTATTAGTAAAACATGGATAAGTTAATTAACAAGATTTGACCATTTTTGACAGATAATGCAGAGTATAAATGTATTTTCACTTGGCCAGAAAATTTTACAGTGGAAGAAATTTGGATTAGGTATGGACTGACTGTCACCTGATACAATGTGTTGTGAAGTTTGAACAGCAGATGTCTCACCCAGGGATGCTTCCCTGCAGAAACAGCAGGAACCTCCTGTACACTCACTTTGCTTGGCATTCATCTCCCGACCAGCTGCCAATTTTAAACTATAGCAAGTCTCTCAGTTTATAGTCCTTTCAAGCTAAAAATCTGTTACATTTGGGGAAAAATAGCAATACTTATGTAAATCAATAATTGCATTGTATGTAATACAGTAAATCCATAACATGCCTAGAGTGATGCTAACAACTTTGCGCAATGGTATGCTATCAAGCAATACATACAAAGTAATTCATATGCGTCAACATCTGAATGTATCTTGTTCAAATACTCATGTTGTTTGGCACAAACAGCTCTCTTTGCATATTAGGGATAAATATAATTCTACTTTCTTCTTCAACAGATCTACATATTGTGGCTAAATCCCATTCATGTCAGAGTTCTTCTATGTTTTAATTGTACTAGACAATGGGTCACAGATGCCATTCACCCAAGCCTTCAGCCACCTGCCTGAGTTGCTGGGCAGTGGCCAAGGCCCATTAAAATATCTGTGGACATCATTAAACCTTTTTTCCCTCCTGTTAGCCAAAATCACTAGCTATTTTTGAAAATCTTGGATATACCTATCTATCTATATCTATCTACATCTATTCAAAATTAGTGGTTATTTATACATGTTAAATAACATAATAAAATATTGTATGTTTGTGGGAAATTTCTAGGTGACATGAAAATAGTAGAATTCTTTAAACAACCTTTCCATCTATATGCTATTCTTCCAGATATATGCAGGCATTCAATCCCTTTTTTTTCCATTCCATCATTGTTGAATGCTGTCTTTTGACCCAGTGTATTGCTGTATTTCTTAGTGCCAACAAAAGGCCCAATTCTGAAAACATGCTTTGGTGCCTACTGATTTCCACTTCTGCATGGATCAAAAATCAGCGGCGCTACTGAATTATTTTAAATAATACCTCATGAAAGATGCCAGATTGATAGCACTGGAGATTTAATGGCCATTGAGTGTGCGAATTAGAGTCAGTTGTGTTGCTATTTTGTTCTGTGGACTCCAGCACTACACACTAGGAACTGGAATAAGACACCACAATATTTTGCATAGGCCTCTAAACAGAGATTATAACTTTCAGTAACAGGAGGACAGACATATATTAGATTGAAACTGGCAGTTGCAATATAGAGGCTCTGTCTCCACAGGTTTTATGCTATATTAGCATTCCTATGAGCCATCCCATCCTTCAAGACATAAGTAATTTATTTAATAATTAAGAGTAATAATGAATGCATTTGGGTACAATCTTAGAATGTTTATGATGAAAATCAATGTAATAAGCAAAACTAGAGAGGTCTGTTGTTGGCAGTTTAGTTTCCCAGGAAAGCACAGCTCAAATGCAGTTTTTATATTTGAGGTTTACTGAGGTATCAGGGCATGTCTACACTTACCGTGGATCGATGCTGCGGCAGTTGATCCACCAGGGGTTGATTTAGCGGGCCTAGTGAAGACTTACTAAATCGACCACAGATCGCTCTCCCATCAACTCCAGTACTCCACTGGAACAAGAAGCATAAGATAAGTCGACAGGAGAGTTTCTCCCGTCAACCCAACATAGTGGGTTGGGTAGACACCACAATGAGTCAACCTAAGCTACATCAACTCCAGATACATTATTCATGTAGCTGGAGCTGTATAACTTAGGTCGACTTAACCCCGTAGTGTAGACCTGCCCTGAGTTAAAATAGTGAGTTTCTGGCTCAGTCATGATTTAAGCCAGTAATCATTCTGATTTCTAGTTCTTTGTTCAATATAATAGACTACATGTCCTCCCCATTTTTTAAATAGGAAGTTCTCTATCATTCCTGATGAAGCATTGAGGATCTTCTCTTATTTTTTTTCTTTTAAAGGTGGAGAGGTAAAGCCTAAGCCTAGCATTGGATGGGGTCTCTTTCACATGTATCAGTGTCATTATTTATTTAACAACAGAGGTTACTACTGAATGTCAGGAATCACTTTTGTCTCTTCCCCACACACACTAGTACTAGTGTTATTATTGGAACATCCTCATAATTTAAAACCATTTGCCCTGTTTTTAATGCTACTTCTCACCATTAAACTGATACTGTTGGACTTTTTCATTATTATTATTATTATTATTTTAATTAAAGGAACCCATTGCATCAGGCAGGTGGCAAGTAGCAGGTTCATGGGGAACATAAATGTGGCAATTATGCTAATTTTTCCCCATTGAGAGAATGCAATAAGAGGGCCACTGGGCATTTCAAATATTTATTATGGGTAACATTTCAAAAATGCCTAAGTGACCAAGAGCCTAAATCCCATTTTCAAAAGTAATTTAGGCACTCAGGGCCAGATTTTTAATGGTATGTCGGAGACTAAAGATGTTAACAGGCCCCTGGTGTCTAAGCTAGTCCCCTAACTCACATTAAAATCAACAGGACTTCAGGTGCTTTTGAGAACCCCACTACACACCTATCTGTCTCTTTAGGAGCCTCCTTTTTTTTTTTTTTTTTTTCTTTTGAAAATCTGGCCCTAAGTGCTCAGGCAATTTTGAAAAAATTACCTTATGTGACTAGTCAATGCATGGTGAAATAGGATTTTTTTTTCAAATGCTTTGATTTCTGAGTCCAAATCTGGTTGAGATGCTAGAAAGAGATTTTTCCTTACATGATACAAAAGCAAAATCATTCTTTGATTCTGCTGATAAATAGCCCTGAAGAGTTCTCTTTTGGTAATATCTCCTCCCTTCACATCATTCTCGCAGGTTATATATGTGGTTTACAGATGACCTGTGACTTGAGAAGTGGCAGGAGAGAAAGCTGGAGTTCCAATAATACAGACCTCAAAAACTCAGATTGCTGCATTGAGAATTTTTAACCTTTCCCCCAATGACAGAGAGAGAGGTGAAGAAGCCATTATTTTCAAGGCATCAACAAAATCTTGTCCAGCAGAATTGTTTAGATGGCGGGCAGTCTAGCGAATTGACTTGTCTCAACTTGATTTCAGTGTTCCTGCAAGGCATTTACCATCCATTTTCTTTAAAGAAATGATTAAGTGGAGCTGAGTCAAGACAGGAGGTTTTAACTGTCCTGCCTTCTCTACATCATTTTTGCCCAATGAAATCTTAGAAATGCTACGGGAAATTATACCCAACTGTTTGAAAGTTAGACCATGGCCCTCCACTGCTTGTAAAGAGAAGTGATGAGAGATCTGCCTTCCTGTTTGAGGGTGTGGTAATTGAGAAGATGATGTTGAAATAAGTCTGGTCACATTTTCATAATATAGATTATCCTTCCATTCTGGTTTTTAGACATGGCTGGTTTGGTTACAGTTTTAGCATTATCATCTATGGTGGATGATCTCTTGTCAACAGATACAGTATTCAGTTTCTTAAATCTACCTCTCATACCACTGACCACAAGGTTTTGTTCACTTGCCCTGAAGTAGCTTAACAGAGAGTAGCACCCCTTCCATGTTTTTGTTTCTTCTTCTCCAAAAAGTACAAAAGGTGTATTTGCTGTTCCTCAAAAAGAAACCACTATGTTCCATCTTTGTTCTCCTCATGCTTAATGTGTACGTACCACTACTACCAGAGACAGTGAGATGCTTCTCTCTGCTGTGTCACCAATATGCAGATGAAACTCAGAACTAAATCAGAGGGGTAGCCATGTTAGTCTGGATCTGTAAAAAGCAACAGAGAGTCCTGTGGCACCTTTAAGACTAACAGATGTATTGGAGCATAAGCTTTCGTGGGTGACTGCCCACTTCATCGGTTAGTCTTAAAGGTGCCACAAGACTCTCAGAACTATATGTCCTTTTTGTTGGATTTATATAGTGTGGGCTTGCTGCTCTCCCATTGTCTGACTGAGGTAGCAAAACAGGTGTTAGCAAACTATGCTCTAGCCAGATAAGACACAAGTGAGGCTAGCAGGTAAGAGAATGCATTGAGAGGAATGGTCCGGGGCTGTGAATGTGCCCCGCTGTAGGGGTATGTCAGTAAGATATTTGGGCTGGCCTCTCCTCTTCTTCCCACCAATTCTGTCATACGCATGCCTTTTCATTGCTCTTCAGAGTCTTAGTTAAATATGAGTTGACTACATTATTTTTGACAGCAAAATGTCTATATCAATGGGGAGTTTATGAGGAAATAGAAATCTGAGAGACCAGTGTTATTGTTGAGACTTGGATTATAAATGTACTAAACTGTATCTTCTTATCCAAATCTCTGTAAAAAGACTAAGGTTTAAGAGACTTTACAATCTTCTGCTTTGCATTTTTCATCTCTGTCTTTAATTACTGGTTGCACAAATGAAATTATGTTTACTGCTTTTATTTGCCTTGGGAGCTGCCTTTTTATCTATTTGTCTATATTGGTTTTTATATTGTACACATCACCATGATATCAGAGTGCCTTTGAGTTCCACGTTTTCTAATAGAATTTAAACACCCAATATCTTCACATCAACCATTAATTTATAGCAATAGTGATATAACCATAAAAATAGCACACCCAGTCTCTGTATGTTTATATATACTGAAATGTATTAGAAATATAGTATAGTTCTGTATGTATATGTATGACACACATATGTTTATATATAATTAGTAATCAAAGAATAGAAGGCAAACTTCAGAAAATTAGTGACTTTCATGAGAATTTTTTTGGTGAGGGTTAAAAATCAAGCTCTTTCCCATTGTCTGTACTTTATTCCTCAAGATATAAATCTATTTTGTAATTATTCCACTCTTCTTATCTCAGAAACTTTGCCTGACACACCATTCCATATGTTTATGATTCTCTGAATGAAAAAGTGTTCTCTGACAACCATTCAGATTTTTCCTTTAATTTCCATTTATGCCTTATTGTTTTATAATGTTCAACTGAAAATATATGTTACAATATTGTGTGACATTATCTGTATTACTTAAGATTTTATATACCCATACATCAACCAAACATCAGATAAATCTCATGCTTCTCCATTTTTTCTCTACATCTTCTTTTCCAGAGCTGTATAGGTAATAGATTTAATTTAGTCCATATGACAAGTTGACTTTAAGCATTTTTTACCAACCTAGGACAGAATATATCTACATTTTGGATTGAATCCATTTGAAAAAGTTAGCTGCAAATATACTTTGTTAGGACTTCTCAATAATTAAAAGGGTATTTAACACTACACAGATTTGTTTATAGAACAAAACAGGTCTAGTAAACTTTGCAAATACAGGGACTGATCTAGCAGTCATTACTCAGGTAAAACTCCCACAGAGCAAGGGCTAAAGGATTGGACCTACAGTATATAATGGTACCTGACTAACTTGCTGGGCTTGCTAATAAATAAGTTACACAGGAAAGGTATTCAGATGATTTGTAATCCTGCAATAATGGCTTCTAAATAGTTAAGATTACTTTGAGAGATGAGAGCCTTTTTCCCCTATATGCCATATGCCAGCAGGGGACAAAAATCAATCTTGTAAAGGCTCTGATTACTTGTGCTGCAAGTTTCTTGTCAGCAGATTCAAAATGTGCAGTGGAATGAATCTTCTGCAAGATAGAGGTGCTGTCTACCAGCTGAGCATCTTCCCCCTTCCCCCCACCTTAACTTCCTCTAGAATATGTGGTTGTGATAAATTAAAAGAGGGAAAAATACAAGACTCTTTGGTACAACAATTTTAATCCTGTATTGTAAGTGAAGAGGAAAGGTGACACCAATTTTGGTGCTTTTCTGTTGAAAAAATGCACACTTGGAGAAGGGATGCGAGCAAGTTAAAGAACAAATTAAAGAATGTCTTTTGTCATCCTAAAATACAATACTACTTATTTGAATGTACACAAAAACACTGTATTCAGAGGACAAGGTTTAAATACATTACAATATCTGATTCAAGATGATGAAATGCTAGAAAAAAGCTCAGGCTGAAACAATGTCCTTGTTAGAGATGGACCTGAAACAAAACCTTATTTGTAAACCACACACACCTCCCAAATTTGGGAAATGTTTGAAATCTAAATCCTGAACTGGATCAAAATTTGGGAAGCAGCCCTTATCTTTAAAGGTCCAAACCAAACCCCAGATCAAAGCATTGCTGAACTCTTGGAAGTCTGAAATCCAAATTTTGATTTTGAAGCTTGACTGCCTCTCTAAATCCTTATGGAAGAAAAAAAAAGTGTGATTCTCTCAAATTTGGACACGAGCTTGAGAAAAATATCATAGGAAACTGATTTACAAGAACATAAAAATGGCCATACTGGGTCAGACCAACGGTTCATCTAGCCTAGTATCCTGTCTTCTGACAGTGGCCAGTGCCAGATGATTTAGAGGGAATGATTGCTCTTTCCCGTCAACCAATCCCAGATTCTGGTAGTTAGAAGTTTAGGACATCCAGAGCATGGGGCTGTGTCACTGATAAACATGACTAATAGCCAATTATGGACCAATCCTCCAGGAACTTATCTAATTCTCATTTGAACCTAATTATACATTTGGCCTTCACAATATCGCCTGGCCATGAGTTCCATAGGTTGACTGTGCATTGTGTGAAGAAGTATTTACTTATGTTTGTTTTAAACCTCATGCCTTTTAATTTAACTGTGTGAACCCTGGTTCTTGTGTTATTTATTTATATATTGGCATTATGATATTTTCTGTCTTATTATCTATCACTAACATTGGTTCCTAACATTCTGCTAGCTATTTTGAGTGCCACTGCACATTAAGTGGATGTTTTCAGAGAACTATCCATGATGACTCCAAGCGCTCTTTTTTGAATGGTAACAGCTAATTTAGACCCCATCATTTCATATGAATAGTTAGGATTATGTTTTCCAATGTGCTTTACTTTGCACTTATCAACACTACATTTCATCTGCCATCTGCTGCACAATCACCCAGTTTTGTTAGATCCCTTTGTAAATCTTTGCTGTCAGCTTTGAACTTAACCATCTTGAGTAATTTTCTATTGTCTGCAAACTTTGCCACCTCATTATTAACCCCTTTTTCTAGATCATTTATGAACAGCACTGGGCCCGGTATGGATCCTTGAGGCGAACCTGCTATTTACCACTTTCCATTGTGAAAACTGACCATTTATTCCTAAACTTTGTTTCATATTTTTTAACTATTTACTGATCCATGAGAGGATCTTCTCTTTTATGTCATGACTGCTTACTTTACTTTAGAACCTTTGGTGGAGGACCTTGTCAAAGGCTTTCTGAAAGTCAAAGTACACTGTATCAGCTTGCTTGTTGACACCACTAAAGAATTCTAATAGATTGGTGAGGCACAATTTCCTTTTACAAAAGCCACATTGACTCTTCCCCAAAATATCATGTTCATCTGTGAGTCTGATCATTCTGTCCTTTGCTTTAGTTTCAACCAATTTGCCTGGTACTGAAGTTAGGTGTACCAGCCTGTACTTGCCAATGTCGCCTCTCAAGCCTTTTTTTAAGAACCAGCATTACGTTAGCTATCTCCAGTCATCTGGTACAGAGGCTGATTTAAGCAATAGGTTACACACCACAGCTGGTAGCTATGCTATTTCATATTTGAGTTCCTTCAGAACTCTTGGGTGAATATCATCTGCTCCTGATTTATTACTGTTAAATTAATCAATTTGTTCCACAACCTGTTCTATTGACATCTCAATCTGGGATGGTTCCTCAGATTTGTCACCTAAAAAGAATGGCTCGGGTGTGGGAATCTCCCTCACATCCTCTGCAGTGAAGACCAATGCAAACAATTTATTTAGCTTCTCTGCAATGGCCTTATCTTTCCTTAGGTGTTCCTTTAGCATCTTGATTTTCCAGTGGCCCCACTAACTTGTTTGGCAGGCTTCCTGCTTCTGGTATACTTTTAAAAAATTGCTTGTGTGTTTTACGTGGGCAGCAGGTGACCCCGGCCATTGGGGTAGGCTAGCCCCTGAGGCCCTCTCCTGCAGGATACCAGAACACCCCCCACTGCGGCCCCCAGCTCTATTGCTGGATGGCGTAGCTGCAGTGCCCCCAGCCCTCGTGCACCAGGCAGCCAGCCCCAGAGCACCGGACAGTGCAGCCACAGCACCCCCATCCCCAGTGCGCTGGGCGGCGTGGCCACAGTGCCCCCAGCCCCAGTGCTCCATGTGGCCGGGTGCCACAGTCGGAGCACCAAGCAGGCAGCACAGCCCCAGCCGCCACAAGTCCCTGTGGGAGGCCAGGCCATCCAGCCCCAGCCAGTCTGGGCAGAGCGCTGGGAACTGCAGGAGGGAGCCTGGCCTGGGGGCTGAGCATGGGCGGGGCCATGCTAGGCTGTTTGGGAAGGCACAGTCTCCCCCAGCCTACAATACCCGCCACCCATGGTGACTTAGTTTGTGTGTCTTTTGCTAGTTGCTCTTCAAATTCTTTTTTGACCTCCCTAATTATATATTTGCACTTGGCTTGCCAGAGTTAATGCTCCTTTCTATTTTCCTCACTAGGATTTTTGACTTCCAATTTTTAAGGATAACATTTTGCTTTTATTCTGCTATTTAACCATGGTGGCATTTTTATTTTTTATTTTTTTTGGTCTTCATACTGTTTGTCTTTTTATTTGGGGTATACCTTTATTTTGAGTCTCTATGATGGAGTTTTTAAATAGTTTCCATGCAGATTGCAGGTATTTCACTCTTGTGGCTGTTCCTTTTAATTTCTGTTTTACTAGCTTCTTCATTTTTGTATAGTTCTCTTTCTTGAAGTTAAATGCTCTGTGGTGGATTTGTGCATCCCTACAAGCAGGGCCGGCTCTGGCTTTTTTGCCGCCCCAGGCAAAAAAGCCTCCGGCCGCCCCCGCCCCCCCATGGGGGGGGGCGGCTGGCCGGAGCCGGGGGGGGGG
>NW_020664447.1:47555482-47562982 GCF_002925995.2 Terrapene triunguis
CCCCCCCCCGGCAGCCAGAGTGCCGGGGGCAGGGCGGCGAGAGGGCGGCGAGGGGAGGGCGCGGGGGGGGAAGGGCGGCCAGAGCGCCGGGGGGAGGGCGGCGAGCCCAGCTGTGGCCCCGCTCTCCCCGGCGGCCGGAGCGCCGCGCCGCCCCCCTCCAGGTGCCGCCCCAAGCACCAGCTTGGGTGCCTGGTGCCTGGAGCTGGCCCTGCCTACAAGGATGTTAAATTTAATCATGTTATGGCAGTGGTGGGCAACCTGCGGCCTGCGGGCCGCACACTACCCATCAGGATAATCCACTGGCAGGCCGCGAGACAGTGTTTACATTGACCATCCACAGGCACAGCCTCCTGCAGCTCCCAGTGGCTGCTGTTTGCCATTCCCGGACAATAGGAGCTGCGGGAAGTGGCACAGGCCGCAGGGACATACTGGCCGCCGCTTCCCACAGTTCCCATTGGCTGGGAATGGCAAACCACGGCCACTGGTAGCTGTGGGCAGCCATGTCTGTGGATGGTTAATGTAAACACTGTCTCGTGGCCCACCAGCAGATTACTCTGATGGGCCGCATGCGGCCTGGGGGCCACAGGTTGCTCACCACTGCATTATGGTCATTAATACTGAGCAGTTCAGCTATATTCACCTCTTGGACCAGATCCTGTTAGTCACTTAGGACTAAATCAAGAATTGCCTGTCCCTTTATGAGTTTCAAGATTAGCTGCTCCAAGAGGCAGTCATTAAGGATGTCTAGAAATTTTATCTTTGCAGCCCATCCTGTGGTGACATCTACCTAGTCAAATATGGGATATTGAAATCCCCCATTATTATTAGGTTCTCTCTTTTTGTAGCCTCTTTAATATCCCTGAGCATTTCACAGTCACCATCACGCTTTGGTCAGGTGGTCAGTAGTATATTCCTACTGCTATACATAAAGAGTCTATGGTGCAGTTTGATTCATTTAAGGTTTTTTTACTATATTCTTTCATGTATAGTGCCACTTACCCACCAACTCGACCTACTCTGACATTCCTATATATTTTGTACCCTAATATTACCATGTCCCATTGATTATCATCAGTCCACCAAATTTCTTTGATGCCTATTATATCAATATCCTTATTTATATGAAGCACTCAAGTTCACCCATCTTAGTATTTACATTTCTAGCATTACATATACAAGCACATATAACATTTGTCAATATTTAGTTGTCTGCCTTCATGTGATGTAATTGTATGTGACTCTTTTTCATTTGACTGTTTCTCTTCAGTCCAGGCCCTGCATGTAGAACTGGAAGCATTTCAGAGAATGCTACCACGGAGGTCCTGGACTTTAATCTCAACCTAGCAGCCTAAATTTGGCCTTCAGGACCTCTCCCCTACCTTTCACTATGTCATTGTTACCTACATGTACCACGACCACTGGTGCCTCCCCAGTCCTGCACATTAGTCTATCTAGACATCTCAAGAGGTCCGCAACATTCACACTCAGCAAGTAATTTACCTTGCAGTTCTCCTAGTCACAAATCCATCTATCTATATTTCCAATAATTGAATCCCCCATTACTATTACTTGTCTCTTCCTGGTAACTAGGTCCCTTCCCTCAGAGGGTATACTCAGTGCAAAAGCATACCATGACATCATCTGGAAGGAGGATCCCAACTATGGGATCATTTCCCTCCACTCAATCTTGATGTTCTTCTTCCCCAAGACGTTCATCCTTCTCAACAGCACTGTCAGACTGTTGGCGGGACTGCTCTACTGTGTCTCTGAAAGTCTCCTCTATGTACATCTCTGTCTCCTTTAGCTCCTGTAGTTCAGCCACTCTAGTCTCAAGAGCCTACACTAGGTCTCTGAGGGCCATGAGTTGCTTGCACTGAATGTACACATACACCACATGCCCCCAAGGCAGGTAATCATACATGCTGCATTCAGTGCAATAAACTGGATAGCTCCCACTCAGCTGCTGACTTCTGCCTGCATTATTTTTATTCTGGCAGGGGGTTTTTGTTTTTGTTTGTTTGTTCTTTGTTTTTTTGCGGGGGCGGGGGTTACTGACCTAAGTTTAGAGTATCTGCTTCTCATGCTCAGTCTCTAAACGCCCTCACCAAACTCCCGTTTGCTAGCTCCTCTGGTTGCCTAGGACCTGGCTTTTTAAAATCCTGTTCTCCTGGAGTTAGCTCCGCCCACTTGTCAAGGGATCTTAAAGGGATCAGGGATCAAAAGATAGCAGAGCCTTGTTAGTAAGCGCTCAGCCTAGGTAGGCTATTAAAGAAGTTGACTGTTTGAAAAACCAAATAGGATCATGCATTTAAACATATCTAGAATGGAATATATGGTCTCCCGAGATCATCCATGCTCCTTCAAGCTCTACATTATGGTGACCCCCTGTCTAAAAAGGACTGGACTCAATTCCTTTCAGAGCTCATCAGTATCACACCAAGGACAAGAATGAGTGGCTCAAAGGCAAACTGAGGTTCTGTCTCCTCCAGGGGCTAAACATGCTGCTTCCACAGAACTACCAGTCCCAGGTGACCCTGGGAGAAATGGAAAACTTGAACCCAAAACCACCTCCCCAACACAGCCGCATAATAGTCTGCCATTAAACCACATGGGTGACTATATTTTGGTGTATAGGTGTGCTGGACATGTCAGAGCCAAATTAGCATGTCTATGCCTCAAGGCCTAAGAGTGTGATGAAGTGAAAGCTTTCAGGTCTTGTGGATGGACTTCCTACATTCATAAATAACCTTTTATATTTCTGATCTCCTGGTATACTACCAGCCCCCAGCTTCTGGGAGGGGAGATGTATCTTCCCTCCCGCCCTGAGATATGGAAAAGAAGATCATATCTCCTTGCTGCTGAGAGAAATGGAGATTTCTTTTTTGAAATCAGCTGCCTTCCACTCACTCTGCCCATACTCTCATCCACTTCTGTACCACCTGTAATTAGTGCTTCACTCCCTCCCTTCCCTCTCCCCAGTATTCTTCAGGCAGAGAACAGCATTGATTAGCCCTGGAAAAGAGGAGTGAGCTGCACAAGTGACACTCCCACAATAATGCCCTTCATCCTTAACCCCCAGAAACCCCAAAAAGAAGTTAGGAAACTGGGAGAACGGCCTAGAGTATTAAAAACTGAAGCCCCCAGCCTAAACCTGACCAGAGAATACCACTACTCTGCACTTAACATTTTCAAAGTGCTGTGCAAATGTTAAGCACTGAAATCTCACAATACTCCCATGAGGTAGGTAAGTAATGAGACATTAGCTGCCCATTTTACAAATGGAGAAAGAAACACAAAGAAGGTGACTTCCCCAAGGTCATACAAGTCGCAGACAGAACCAAGAAATTGGCTTGGCTCCCTAGTTACAAACTCTGTCCATCAGACCACGTCACTCAAGAGTCATACCCCCAACAAGAGCAAGAGCTATGAACCAAAGGCAATGATTTTTGAACCATTGGCCTGAAGTCATATTTGGGTAGGGGCATTACTTGTTTTTACCTGGTTCTTTGTTTAGTCAAATATTTGGCTACTTGTCTGGTAGGTTGGTTTCGGTGTAGGGGGATTTTGTTTTGTTATTTTGTTCTGCTATGATTTCAAATCAACCTTTTGTCAAACTGGACACCATTTGAAACTTAGCTGTGTTCTCATCTACTTTACAAAAGGTTACAAGTTCCTGTAAATAGTAGATAAAGATGGGACAACTGACAATCTTAATTCTAGCTGGGTAATGAACAGATGCTCAGTTCATCTCTTCATTTGCTGAACCTTAACACCAATATAAGCTTTCAGCTCTATATGTTCCACATATTGTACAAAATTTAAAATGATTTATTTTGCTTTTTATTTTTAAATGAAACAAAGATTTGTCCCCTGTGAGCTATGTTTTAAATATGATACAACACCTATTCCTGCCTCCCTCTGATATCTGAGAGCCTGAAAAACATGTATATGTACCTGTATATTTTACATACATGATTGCCTGTGCCCTCCCCCCTCATCCCCCACTAAAACAGAAATAACTTAATTAACACCTTGGGCAAGTAAGGAGGTATAAAATGGTCTATGTTGAACCCCCCCTAAGCCTACTTACACCCACTTACCAACAAGTCAGCTGCATAAGCATGTCTGAATTGGTAGAACACACCCTGAGGAACCTGAAGGGCGTAAGAAAGCTAAAATACTTAAGAATCTGTAAAATTCAAGAGGGGGAATAAAACTTATCCCTGCTGTCAGCTATTTTCATTGTTACACTCCTGTCTTCTACCATATTAGAATCCATTACTCATTGAGCCATATTCAGAGAGATGTGTAACTTGCAGGGGGTGGGGCATACATCCATGCGCATGTGTTTGGTAGGTGGATATAAGTTTAAGGGCCTCATTAAGGGGAAAAGAGACCATATCAGCTGTGCAATGTTCAGTGGGCCACATCATCAATCCCTTTGGGCTGGCTAACTGGCAGTACTGAATGGAAAAGGCAGTGAGAATGGCCATACTTTTTCACGCTGTCTAGTGATCCATAGGAAATGGCTCTGATACACCATCGATTTTAGCCATACAAATAATTCTGTTGTGTTCATGCCTGTGCACATCATCCTGAAGCGGTAACATAGATCACAAATTTGCCATGCTGTTGATGGCTGTCCCCCGCCCTATGCAGGCCCCTACCACACCACGTAAAAAACTACAGAGTCAGAGCTACTGCTACTCAAATAATAAACAACTTGCACTGAAACTTGCATCATAGCTTATGCTGCTTTGATACAGTTATTCCTGTAGACAGCCTGCTTTGTGGTATGGCAGTTTGCTTGCTTGTTAGTTTGTAGATCAACTGCATTACTGCAGACTACTTGATAATTAGGGGAGTGGCCTTTCAAGCACATCAAAATGTGTCTGCTGTCATCAAGGTCATGTGATAGTGGTTAGTTGGGAAAAGGATTAAGTGTTTAAGAAGGGAATGGGAAGGCTCACTTTGGATGTTGACACCCAGCATCCCTCAGGCTGAGCAAACTACACATAAGATTTTAGCTTAGGCACTGCTTGGATTGAAGTTTCCCCTCTAGGATTATGTAGAACAAGTTAAAATAATTCTCCCGACACCGTCACCAAAAGAAAGAAAATGAAGATGCTGTATGGATTACACTAAAGAGAGAGATCAAACTTGGCCATAGTATTTGAATTGCAAAGTAGCAATCAATTAGTTTATCATTAATCAGATAATTTTGGGGTTCATGAATAATATGAAATGAAAAGTAGAAATAACTAGCAGGACAATTTTCAGGAACCATCTCAGCTTTATAAACTAATCCTCCTCTAATGGCCCTTTTTAATGTAATTTATAGGTTCATCATTACCCTTTTTGTATTAGTAATTATTTCTAAAATACCAAAGAACCATCTTTTTTTCAAGGTCCTTCTTTGTGCCTGATTTACAGCTAGGCTCACGTTGGACTCTGTCTTTCTGAGGTTTGACATTTCAAAATATTTATAGCTCTTTTACATTAATGCCTTTCTCATGACTCTGAAGGTGACCGTTATTTCTTTCATCTTGTTGTAATTAGATGGATCAACTATTGCTTTATTATTTCTACTATTTGTCTGTGAAGCACATTAAAACATTCAGATTAGAAAGTGATATTGAGCATGGTATGAACTATAACAAACAAATATTTCCTAAAACATAGGGTACACTTGATGCATCAGCGAAGAAACTGTTCCAAGCGAAAGCACAAAATCTTTAATATTTTATTGATCAGATCTAAACCTTCTGCCCAAAGTGGCAATTAAATTTCAATTAAACTGACTGAAAGCATCATATTAAATTTCAGCACTTTACGAGCTATCAGATAATGCTGCAGGACAAATCTTTAGTATGATCACACTCTTTTCAAATTATATTATCCTGTTCATTCACAATAAAAGTGACAGTTTTAGGTATACTTTCAATATTTCTTGAATATAAACCCTCTAATGAACACATTTTATTGCCTTTAAATCAATTATTATTGGATATTTTAATAAAGTGAATTGAGCACTTTGTTTTACACACTGCTTAGAAGTTATTATATTTTGCAGTCAGCACAGCAAAGAACCATAACAGTATGATAGAAATAGCCAAATACCTAATATTACATTATAAATTTAATCAAGCTTTTTACAGTGATGAATATGCGGTGTTCCATTTCACAACCACTAATGATGCACCATGTTAATTAGTAACTGATTAATTCTTTGAGATTTGGGTCTCAGTTCCTGCAATACCGCTCTCACCTCACTGAGATGAAATTAAGATAATGTAGCCAAAATTACAGGAATAAAACACTGAATGTGCTTTAAAGACATTATTACATTTAAAGTCTAAAATATCTTATTACTATTACTCCATCTTCTCTTAGTTGTACATATATCTATTTAAATATAAATACTTCTATAATCAGAAATATTTCATGAGACATAAAATAGGCTTGAGGCAAATCTAGCACAATACTGTCCATAGCCAAATTTCATAACTTAGTAATTGTTTGGACATGCTGAACTGAATAACATTTGCCTTCTTTTGTAAATAGAAATCTGTATTCCATACTGATGTTGAAAGGATGTCATATTATCATTTATTATGGATGACTAAATTAAAATAATTATCCACAGAGAGTTCAAGATTTTTTTTGTAAGATTTTTCAAGCATATAATGGTCATCATACACTGCAGCCACTGTCTTCCAACGCCCAAATTCCTTCCTTCTGCATCTACACGTTCCTAAGGTAAGCAAGCAGATAAACATTCACATATGAGACCAGCCCTTCAGCCTAATAAGGACTGATCACATTACCATAAACAGACTTTGCATAGTGACTTAACTCTTTAAAGTTGTACTAATCATCATTATTTTTCTCAGGCACCAGGAAGAGCAAAATAGCAGGACAGAAGAAAATTTCCACACCAGACAGAATCCAACTGTCCCTTGAAGCAAACACACTCCATCTTCTCCAATAGTAACTTTCTGTTACATTTTCTCTCTCTCTTTCTTTTTTTTCCCCCTGCCATCAGTTTTTCAAGGACAAGAAAAGGAAACTTTTTGCTTCAGGTAGAGAAAAGCAAAACTCAATGAAGGTAAATATGAAAAAAACATGTTTGTTTATAGGGACGTTGCTGGCACTTTAAACAGTGAATTTACAGTCTGAGACATGTATTTTGCTGACAGAGAGCACAGTATTTCAGAGATGGCATTACTTTGTATGAATAAGAATGTTTTGTTTATTTTAAACACCTTTTTTTCCCCCCATTCTACTATACTTTCCTCTTGGGAACAGAGTGAAGAATTAGGTGTTTAAGGCAAAGAGTTTTTCGCAAACTAGTGAAGCTGTCAAAACCATTTGGTTTGATTGACTCCCCCTTCCTTACTTTGCAGTACATACCGTTATGAGACTGATCCTGCACAGGGTCAAGCAGTGCTTAAGTGGCTAAATACAGGAATTGGCCTCCAGAGCAGGTGCTAAAGCTGC
>NW_020664447.1:47567982-47606014 GCF_002925995.2 Terrapene triunguis
AATGGGATAAATTCAGAGAGGGAGGTCAAGAATGTTTTTGACCAGCACTCTTCTGAACTTTATTAGATTTGCTGCCAATTTCTCCCCTGAAAGATCATGGTTGGAATGTTGGTGAAACAACCAAAAAGTCATTCTAATAAGATGACTGTGAGAGGTCAATAAATCCCATGAGTTTTTGTTGTTTTTTAAATCAATTTCCAAGTGAATGATAGACCAGGTAAATAGCCATCTACCTTTTTGTGTTTAAAATACATCAAGTGAAACAGAGTGAGTGAATTACCCTTTCATCTCTTAAAAATAGCAAGGGTTTCCAGTAAAAGGATTAAAGTACACTGACTGTGAAAGCTTATATTTAAATACCTATCGAATCTTTGGATAACAAATAACTTTAGCCTTCAGTAGTCTCAAATCCCTCTCACTTTCTGAGCATTCATTTCATCTCCTCCTCCTCATCTTTTTTTCCATAATACGATCTAGCATCAGCAATTTGTATTGATTCATCAGCTCTGATACGCCAAACAACACTAAATGATAGTAACAAGACCTCAATATCACTGCTAGCTTTATACAGGAAACCAATGCTTTTGCTAGCTATTAATCCAGTGAGGAATGCTGCCTGCTTGCACTAATGCAAAGTTGATCCAGTTTCTTGTCTGTCTCCTGCCAGGAAGCAACTAGAAAGTCCTAGTTGAGTAACTTTGCTGTCTACAAGCTGAAGCTGAAAGCTGCCTTATAATTCTTCAATAAGGCAATGCCAATATAAAAATATATTTTATAAAGCCAGTTTAATAGCATGCATACATTTGTTTGACTTGGTAATCACCCCAAAACACAGTTACTTTCACTCTGGCACTTTTCCCCTTTACTTCCGAAAAAAGTAACAATCTTGTTTAGACCCAAAGTTGCACTGACATTTTATTCATACAAGAGTCAAAAAATGCTAGGGGATAGTACCCACAGCCTGCCATAACTTGACCAGTTCACATCTATATGAAGGTATAAAAGTTAACTCTCTATAAAATACTACTGTTTAAGGAAGCAGAGTGATCAACTAGTTAAGCAATAGAATAAAACAACCTTTCAATCAGCAATCTTTCCTCCTCAAGGTTTTATAACCTTGTTTGTTACAAACCAACATGAGCACCGAGAAAACAAACAGCAAAAAAAAAACCCAACTTGAGTTGCCTGCTGCTCTGTCCTAGCTGTCTCACATTCTGCCTCCCACAAATGGTGGTGGTTAAAAGGACCAATTCACTGTTTTCCTGTACCTTATTTATTCATTCACACAAGAGCAGAGTGTGTGCAAAATGCAACCATTCTGATGTGGAACTGTTTTACAATGCACTTACTTTACACTTGTGTAAATAGCCACCTACGGTTCAGGGCAATAGTGAATTAGCCCCTCAAAGTTTCCTATACACCCTCTAGAAACACATTTGGACTTTCAGTCCCCAGAGCTGCCTCATTACTCCGCCTGGCACAGCTTTGTGAAGTTTAAACTGTAAACAAGTAGGGGCTCTGGACCCTTTCACACTCAGATACACAAAGGAGCTGTAAAAATCTACCTGTCCTCAGGGATTGAAAAAACAGGAAAAAATATAATAAGGGTTAAAAAATATTTACCAGTTGGAAGAGACAGCAATGCAGCAAACAGCAGCCAGATACAAAATGGCCAATTAGGGCTGCAGCTGCTTCTCTCTCACAGATTTAAAGGACTGGTTAACCATAATCCCCCCCTTAAAACAAAAATAAATAAATAAATACAAGCTCAGAAACACACCTGTAAGAAGGGGAGCTGGTGCAGGAGAATTCAGTAATAACCAAGTACTCACAGAGAAAATAGTTTCCAAGGAAGGCCTAAATTCCTACCTTTCTGAGAGCTAGACATCCATATATATAGTAGACTGAAGTTTTTAGAGTAGGTGGCTGGGCTATTTGAGATAGTTATTATGTGTTTTGCTTTCTTTGGGTGTTATGATTGTAACAAAAGTCTACAGCTGCTTCCTGTGCTTAAAGTTTATCACCACTACTTCCAAGGGGCTGAATTACAGTTCCTGTAGGAACCAACAACTTTGAATTTCCTGACTTCTGTGCATGTAAAATCTCAACATAAAGTTGTGTAAAGCAGTAGCTCCTTCTGGAAAAGTATATTAATCTTCAGGAAATTACACTTTGATCCTATAGACAAGTATGCCCTATGCAGCTGCTGATCTCTTCTTCTACCCCCTCTGAATTGCCCAAAGCTTCACTGCACAGCTCAGAGAGTTACCTCACCCAAACCCATCTTTAAACCCTCTTGCAGTTCACCAAGTCATTTGCACCCAGACAGCTAATCCACCTCTCAGCTACTGGAACTATCCCTGGGCTTTCTGGACAATAGCCCAATGATACTGCTCCTCTCATCTGCTAGTGCCCTTCATAGAATATTAGGGTTGGAAGAGACCTCAGGAGGTCATCTAGTCCAATCCCCTGCTCAAAGCAGGACCAACACCAACTAAATCATCCCAGCCAGGGCTTTGTCAAGTCGGGCCTTAAAAACCTCTAAAGATGGAGATTCCACCACCTCCCTAGGTAACCCATTCCAGTGTTTCACCACTCTCCTAGTGAAATAGTGTTTCCTAATATCCAACCTAGAGCTCCCCCACTGCAACTTGAGACCACTGCTTCTTGTTCTGTCATCTGCCACCACTGAGAACAGGGCCGGCTCCAGGCACCAGCTTACCAAGCAGGTGCTTGGGGCGGCCACTTCGGAGAGAGGTGGCACGACCAGCTGTTCAGCGGCAATTCGGCGGATGGTCCCTCACTTCTGCTCGGAGCGAAGGACCTCCCGCCGAATTGCCGCCGCAGATCGCGGCTTTTTTTGTTTTTTGTTTTTTTGGGTTTTTTTGTTTGGCTGCTTGGGGCAGCCAAAACCCTGGAGCCGGCCCTGACTGAGAACAGCCTAGCTCCATCCTCTTTGGAACACCCCTTCAGGTTGTTGAAGGCTGCTATCAAATCCCCCTTCACTCTTCTCTTCTGCAGACTAAATAACCCCAGTTCTCTCAGCCTCTCCTCGTAAGTCATGTGTCCCAGCCCCCTAATCATTTTCATTGCCCTCCGCTGGACTTTCTCTAATTTGTCCACATCCCTTCTGTAGTGGGGGCACCAAAACTGGACACAATACTCCAGTTGTGGCCTCACCAGTACCAAATAGAGGGGAATAATCACTTCCCTCGATCTGCTGGCAATGCTCCTACTAATACAGCCCAATATGCCGTTGGCCTTCTTGGCAACAAGGGGACACTGCTGACTCATATCCACCTTCTCGTTCACTGTAATCCCTAGTTCCTTTTCTGAGAAACTTAGCCAGTCAGTCCCCAGCCTGTAACAATGCATGGGATTCTTCCTTCCTAAGTGCAGGACTCTGCACTTGTCCTTGTTGAACCTCATCAGATTTCTTTTGGCCCAATCCTCCAATTTGTCTAGGTCACTCTGGACCCTATCCCTACCCTCCAGCATATCTACTTTTCTCCCAAGCTTAGTGTCATCTGAGAACTTGCTGAGGGTGCAATTCATCCCATCATCCAGATCATTAATAAAGATGTTGAACAAAACCGGCCCCAGGACCAACCCCTGGGGCACTCTGCTTGATACACTCAACTAGATATTGAGCCACTGATCACTACCCATTGAGCCCAACAATCTAGCCAACTTTCTATCCATCTTATAGTCCACTCATGCAATCCATACTTCTTTTAACTTGTTGGCAAGAATACTGTGGGAGACAGTATCAAAAGCTTTGCTAAAGTCAAGATATATCACATCCACTGCTTTCCCCATATCCACAGAGCCAGTTATCTCATCATAGAAAGCAATCAGGTTGGTCAGTCATGACTTGCTCTTGGTGAATCCATGTTGACTGTTCCTGATCACCTTCCTCTCCTCCAAGTGCTTCAAAATGGATTCCTTGAGGACCTGCTCCATGATTTTGCCGGAGACTAAAGTGAGGCTGACCGGTCTATAGTTCCCTGGGTTCTCTTTCTTCCCTTTTTTAAATATGGGCACTATATTTCCCTATCATGCTGTTGAAGGAAGGTAGATGGGAGAGTGCTCTGTGGCTATGGGGCCTATTTCTGATCCCTTGTACAATCACGCCTCTGGGCAGAGGTCCTCTGGGCAGTGTCCACTGACTCCCTAGGCATCTATGAGGAACAGTGGGCACTGTCGGGGGTTCTCTGTTTTGTGTCCCCCTCTGAATCCCTGATTTCTAACATTTGGTTCACTCCTGCTCCTGTTTTCTCCTTCATTGTCCCAAGTACTCAATTGTGGCTCGGGTTTAGTGGTGCCTCCCTCTTAGTTGAGGGGCAGGCTTAGACTCTCCTACCCCAGTACTCACAAATAATACAGTGCTTTTGACAAGACGTGCTTCCCCAAGACCTGCCTCTCAGCCTCTCTCTCATGAAGGAGGTCTGAGCCAACCGAGTCCCAAACTATCTAAACCACCCAGTAAATCCTGGACAAGCACTGCCAAACCAGCTATATTCCTAGCCTTCTGAATGCTCAGGTTCATGGTTCTGATCACCTAAAAACAGTAGCTTTTTAAAAGTTAGCATTGATTCATATGCAATATTATACTAAACATGTATTTTGGGGGTAATTATGATGATTCCCAAAGGTGATCCAATCTCACTAGGTCTGTGTATTCTGATTATCTGAAAATGAAGTAGAAAATGTGCACTAAATATTAATTTTGAACGCAGGGGTAGGGAACAAAAACTATTACATTTCCTGCTTTTACATCAACACAAAATAAATTCAATTTTAAATACACTGAACAAAAATAACCTTTTCCCTCTCTTAATTACTGCATTGAGATAGAATTCTGAGTGCATAGACATTTTCAGAAAATGAAAGTGGATCATCAGTAACTAAGGATAATTCTAGGAGCACAGTTCTAAGTCTGCCCAGATTGCTCTAGAAGAAGAAATAGGCACTATTAATTCTGACTATTGTCCCAAGCTGTTTAAAGCTTTCTGGCTAGGATTTTCTAAGGTGTTTGAGAGTTAAGCAACCAAAACCTATTGAAGTTTGATGGGAATTTGGTACCAAGGTTCCTTTGACAGTTCCAACCTATTGTCAAAACTAATATCTTAAATTCCACCTTGAAACCAATAAGCAGCAAGTGTAGCTCACAGAACCCCTTATCAAGTGCTCCTGCTTAAAAGCACCACTTATCAAATAGGTTGCCACATTTTTCACCAATTTCAGTTTTCTGGCTGATTTAAGTGCAGCTCACTCTCTCTCTCTCTCTCTCTCTCTCTATATATATATATATATAACACATGCAGTACTCAAGCCCTGAATTAACAAAAGTTTGGTTGCGGTAACCATGTCCACACCTGAAAGAAATGGATGCAATCTCCTAGCCAGAAGCAGATGAGAAAAACCATGCTTTTTTTCCCCAAGAAGATTCAGCTATAATACTCCCAGTTTACAAACTTGCTTAACTAATGGTGGGCACACACTCTTAGTTAGAGGGATAGATATCATCTCCACCATCAGTTCTGGCTGTTTCCTCAACCTGCCAACATTATCATGTGTGGGGCTGGGATCCGGAGCGTCCGTTTGCCTCTTTGGTTTTTTGGTAGCCTTGTCTCAGCTCCTTGATTTTCACGCGGCACTGCGTTGCATCCCGGCTGTATCCTCTCTCTGCCATGGCTTTAGAGATCTTCTCGTAGATCTTTTCATTCCTTCTTTTGGAGCGCAGCTCTGAAAGCACGGACTCATCGCCCCACACAGCGATGAGATCCAAAACTTCACGATCAGTCCATGCTGGGGCCCTCTTTCTAGTCTGCGATTGCATGGCCATCTCTGCTGGAGAGCTCTGCATCGTTGCCAGTGCTGCTGAGCTCGCCACAATGTCCAAACAGGAAATGAGATTCAAACTGCCCAGACAGGAAAGGGAATTCAGATTTTCCCGGGGCTTTTCCTGTGTGGCTGGTCAGAGCATCCGAGCTCTGACCGCTGTCCAGAGCGTCAACAGAGTGGTGCACTGTGGGATAGCTCCCGGAGCTATTAGCGTCGATTTCCATCCACACCTAGCCTAATTCGATATGGCCATTTCGAATTTAGCGCTACTCCTCTCGTTGGGGAGGAGTACAGAAGTCGAATTTAAGAGAGCTCTATGTCGAACTAAATAGCTTCGTGGTGTGGATGGGTGCAGGGTTAATTCGATGTAACGGCGCTAAATTCGACATAAAAGCCTAGTGTAGACCAGGCCTCAGTCTTATCTGGCCTAACGTCAGCTAGCTAGCACTTATCCATACTCTGTACAAACACCGGCCCACATATTCAATAGCAACTAGCAAGGTCAGGTGAAATAGAGATATAGAGCTAGGTGTCATCATCATCCTGAAACTTCTGCTGCCCATACCTATTCAGTAACTCTCCTTACAGACCCAGGAGAAGAGGCAAGATAGAAACCTATGGAATGCCACATGCTAGTGCCCTGAGGAAAGAAGAATGATTACCTCATACACCTTCTCTGAATACTTAGAAAAGAAGGAATACTGCCACTCAACAGCAGCCCCATTGACACAATCTGCAAAACAGCCAAGAGTATCTCGTGATCAGCAGTATCAAAGGCAGCTGATAGACCTAACAACATAAGCATTGACACCCCATGTTCATCCATTGCCATCATCTCTCACCTTGTATGATAGTAGTTAAAGGTTTTCTTGAGGGCTACTGTCTAAAAGGCAGTAAAAGAAGGTTGTTTATTTGGTGGTGTTCATTCTTTTATGTAGCTGAAAGTATGCCAGGCAGTTTTGTTTATGTAAAGTTGGGAGATTATAATTTATATATTGTTTGAAGAGTGATTATAACCCTAGTGTTATGGGTGAAGGCTTCATTAATTCTGTTAATTTATGTTCTGCTCCCTCTCTTTTCATTTGTATCTTGATTCATCATTGATGGCTTTTGCTTATTTTACTTTTCCCTTTATATTTATCTGCCTTCCAGTGAAGGAAAGATGGAAATAAAATAAGGGAAAAGGTAAACATCATTTAAGAGAGTCAAAAGAATTCTACATATAATGAAGCAGAAGCTGAATGTGTAAATTCAGCAAGATCTCTATACCTGATAATAATGTGGACTAAGATTACATGTGCTAGCTATCGTATTGAGGGGCAGCAAATCAAGGACATCTTGCAGACTATGAAATAGCTAAAATGGCTATGGGGCAGGCATGTCATAAATATGAACCTATGGAACATGAACTGTCATTTATTTTATGCCTGTTCACATTCTTATTTATTTTCCAAAAGCTAGTACAATGGAAACAATAAAAAGAAGACTCAACTGGCAGAGGTCTCACCTCTGTTGTGTATAATTTGCTGCTTAAAAGCTTACAGAGTAAAACATGTAAATATATGCAGACCTGAGAGTATAGAAATTATAGAGCAGGACTGAGGGAACTATGGGACATAAACAAGAAAACCACCCAAAAACCACCATGGCTGCATAGCCCCTAGAAAGCTGCTGTAAATTGTTATCTAGATTCTGCTTCCGCAAATTGAATATTCTGGGAACAATAGGATTTTGACAACATTTAGTAGGGGGTTAATTTGGGGCAGGGGAATCACAAGAATCCTCCATATACCCAGCTTTGCCACCATTTCCACTGTTGTTAGTGGAAGAACTTTGCAAAATTATCACTCAGCACTGTCATGCATATATTCCTATAGAGCAGCACATTCTGAACAGGGAGGTACTGGATATCTCATCTTGATTTCCACTCTAGTGTTTCCAGTCAGAGTAGTTTCACATGAGCTGTATTATAAATATTATGCTACAAGTCAGCATAGCTCCACAGGAGCCACTAGAGCTACACCAATGTGCAGCGCTAGGGATTTGTCCCTTTAACATTGGGGGGCTTATTCCCTTCCACATTGAAACGCTGAACCTTTGCATTTTACTTTGGACAATGCTAAAAATGTGAGAAAATTAAATGCCTCCCATTGTAGGTGCAAGGAGCAGGAACGGATTCTGCAGGCCTATGTGTATTTGATAGAGTTTTATTATTTATTATTAAGACAGAAATGAAAATGTAAAGAATGGCCTGTCCCTTTAAGGGACAGACTAAGGCTTCAAGGCCAGATTTGCAAAAGATCTCAGTTCCTATTTAGACAGCTACTTGCAGCAGCCAGATTTTCAAATGCTCATGGGAGCTGTTAGGTGCTGAGTACTTTTGAAACTCTGGCCAATAAATCATGGCCTACTTCAGCCAAATCCAAAGTCAAGGTCTGAAGTATGGCCCTTTTCAGCCCATTTCTGGAGAGAAATAGGGACAAAGTATATTCATTCTCTCTTCTTCTTTCAGCTGGAACCATCTCCTTGCTACTAGACTTCACTCACAGCATAACCCTGGTATCTTGTTCAGAGGAGATAGAGGATTGATGGATTGATTCTCCACAGCTGACCCACCCCTCCTGTGCTGCAAATCCTTGCTTTCAGGACAGGTAGCAGGGGTCCACCTTTAGCCAGAGAGGATTACCTCCTTTCCTGCCACTCCCTGGCTGTGCCTATCCATCCTGTCTCACTTCCCTCACCCCATTTCATTAGAGTTATCATATTAGAAAAGAAAGTGTGACTATTTATCTTTAACACCAAAGCTTCCAACTAAAGTATGGAAATCACTCAGTCCCAATGAAGTGAAGATGTGATATGCTGAACCCAAGTCTCCCAGGTTCTCTCTCCACACAGGGAGGACTAGACACATAAGTGGGGGTCTATCATTCATATGTCCAATAATAAGGCCAGTCAGAGGGTGAATTGAACTGTCTCACAGCAACTTTGTGAAATGGTGCTTTTCCCCTAAGCTTTCATTTTAAAAAACCCTATTACTATTATGGGTGTGCAAAAGTAACCTTCAAAATATGAAGTGTAAGATGATGCAATGAAGTCTGTGGACAGCCTGACACAATAGCTCTAGGAGAGGTGTGAACTGTGCTATTCATTTCAATTGAGTGATAACTCTACCACTTAATGATATTTTAAAAGTCAACAATGTTATTTCACTGGTGATTAAAGACTAGAAGAAAGAAGAGAGCTGTTCATATTATGAAGATCAGCAGAGTCTACTGTGAATAGCATCTGATAATGGTATGACAAGCAGTGGAACTTGGGAGAGTATCAAACTCCTTTTTTCTCTAGTTTGACCCATAAGGTTGACCCCTAACATTAATATTACTGACATCTGTCTGGCCCCTTTTGCTTCTCTACTTGAGCTTAGATTTTGGGAAACTGAGCTAAGCCTCTTGCCTTCACAACACCATGTACCATGCCAACAAAGTGGGGATTAAGCATAATAACCATGCATGAAACTTCTTGGACAGTTTGTTGAAAAAAAGGAGAAAACACCTATTCCTTTTGGCCAAGAAATTTGCAACTGACATAATCTGCCATCGGATGCCGATAGTTACACAGAGGAAGGTCAACACCTTGCACACACATACACCATCTGTCCAGTTTTCAGTGAGTGACACATTCTTTCTTTATTTCAGATAGGGTGACCATTGTTGCCCTGTACAACCAAATAAAGGTCCAAGTGGCAGCAGTAACCTACTCCCCCTGATCTAACAAGAAGGCAAGATCAACCTAAAGGAGAGGCTTGTTAGAATGGTCTCTGTTATCAACATGGTAAAACAGATGCACCTGCCCTATTTATTCATTTCTCAAGCATCATCCAACCTATCTCACATAGGGCGAATATCATATCTGCCAATTGTGGGCCAGCCCAGTGCATGCCCAAAATGCCCAGCTGTTGTGCCTTTGGGGTTCTTTTGCTAATCCAGTCCTGCATGGTGCTCAGATTTCTCTTCTCCCATTAAAGTCAGTGACTCATACTCCTCAATGGTTGTCATCACAAAAAAATATGATATTGCAGCAAAATGCATGAATAGATGTCTAAATGAACACATAGTATAGATGAACACTATACATAGTTAAAAGCAACAAGAAATGGGCCATGTGTGGGGAAAATTAGACCCTTGCATTACATAGTTTACAGTCTGGAGGAATTTTATAAACAATATTCAGCTACAATACCTGTAATAGGTATGGCATTGCCTAAGTGGTGAATTGAAAAATCATTTGTTTCCTATTAGTTATGGCATTCACTATTAAAGATGGATTGTACAGTTATAGCCCAGTTCATTATACTTTTTTGTTGCCATCATTCTATAGCTGTTTTAAAGTAATTTGCACCTTTAAAATATATCAGGCAACAAATTGTGACTCATGTAAATCATTTTGATTTATTTCCCAGAATTGTAGTATTCACCAACTATTCAGCTTCTGTTCATTTATCTTACTTAAAATGTGTTCTCCAAAACAACTCCACTATAATATCATTCTCATGAGGGTCTGGACTCCAAAGGACATGAAAGACAAGCCAATCAGACATTACACCAAGCATACAATTACAGTATGCGTCCCAACAAACTCCAGCAAATCATACCACGCATTACACTGGACTCCTGCATATCTGAAATGCAGTTATCCAAACCACCTACCTGCTGTAATCACAGTTTTGTACAATGCGTGGGTGCACAGCATTCAGCCTGCTGAGATCTATTTCATGACTCCCAATGCATACCAGATTCCAGACTGGCAGATTACTATATCTGTGTTCTGCTGCCTGCTTGTCACAGTGAATAAGTGGTTTAATATACAGTTATAGGGATTGGGCTTGGTTAAAAAAAAGAATAAGCAGCATGTATCTCAATGAACTTTTATTCATCCCCAACCTGGGATATCTGAACAATCTGCAGTTTCAAATGTTTTGGATATGCACCTATTCAGTATAATAATTAACATTCTTACAGGGATTCATAAAATAAGAAGCAAAATAATTGTCCTTAGCCTAATTTTTATTGGAAGAGAAAGTCAAGTATAGAGTGTGTAATATACTCTCACTTTCTGATGTGCAATCCAGACCAGTGAGGGGTTGTGTCTCTGCCTGCCCCATAACTCCGATTGCCTCTCAGTGTTCTGTAGTTCTAGCACCCTTGTCTGGATGCTCCCAGCCAGCAAACATGCACTGAGTGTCTGTGCGGTAAGCAGCTGTGACTCAACCACTCTGATTCCAGCAGCCTGCTTGTTACACCACTGTCACACTTTGGCCTACATAAGCCTTGGTTAACGTGGCAAGATGATCCCAACACCCCTCCCGACCCAAATTTTCCCAAAACCGTGTGCTCTGCAATGTCCAGCCCTCTCCTAGACCATTTAAAGAGATAGTAAGATTTGTTTTTTTCCTTTAACGATGCAATACCTAGCAGCTTACCACATTAACTGGAGTTAACGTTCACTTTAAATCAAACACAGCACTAGGTTGGTTTAAATTAAAAGTAAAACAAATTTATTATCAAAAAGATGTAGGATTTTAAGTGAGTTCAAGTATAAAAGAGAGTGTTGGAAATAGTTACAAGCAAATAAAAGTGAAAAATGCTTTCTAGAGGCTAAGACTTGAACAAAGGCTGTAGTTTGTTTTGTTAAGGTGGTTTCCTTTTCAATCTACCTTCCAGCAACATGGCTGATCACCCATCCTGGCCAGGATCTCCCACACAGTCCAAAGTGCTCTGTTCCTTTATCTTCTTAGGTGAAAAGATAACTCGGAGTTCTTTGCCCCTCTCTTTTACAGACCTTTGAAATGGATTCTTCTGAAAGCTACTTCCCAAACTAAAATTCATTCAAGCTATGAGGAAGGCAACACGAAGCCTCCTGGTGAAGGGACTTTCATGCCAGTTTCTCCCCTCTCCCCTCGCTGGTGTTTGCTAAAATTCAAATTGATACGTTTCCTGCAATCTCCCCCTACCATGATGCTGAGTGGTTCCCTTGTTGACTTGATGGTCCTGTTTACCGTCTATGTGAATTGCATTCCCATTGCCTCTTAATGTACATTGGAAATACTTTCGAGGTTGCAGAATCACATTCCTTTGTCAAGGGTTGGATAACTTCAGCCCTGCCTAGCAGACACACTTTGATAACTTAATTTCCAAAACATTAATCATTTTGAATTTGTCCTCCATACATACACCATACAATTATATTAATGATCAGTACGTTATGTAAAATATCAATAGAAAGCTAATGACATCTTTTAGATACAGGTTATGACATTAGTGAGTTGGGTATACTGGACTGGTGAGGCCTGCAGAAACTTACTAGCAGATACCAGTGAGCCCCTTGCCCTCTTGCATTAGGATGCTGTTAGGGTCACATATACAAAGGCCGTATCACCAGTATTCTTTTTTCTGGATGCTTTTTCCAGGTACCATCTTCTTCAGTGTTAGTAGATTTCACTTTGAATTGGTTTGGTAATTTTTGAACAATATTACACACACATAAAACTACATTAAAAGAATGTTAAGGTGGTAAAGTCAAGTACTCAAAAGTTAGGAAATGCCAGCATTCACGTTGTCTGTGCAACCTTAATTTTGTCCTGTTCATATGTGTTATGGTACAATCTTTAATTACATGATCATGTATTATTATTTCAGAGTACTTAGCATTTTATAGCACTTTGTCTGTTCAAAGCACAGCTCCCGTTGGCTTCAGTTGCAGTTGTGAGTGTTCAGCACTTCTGCAAATCAGACTCCAGAGTCTCAAGTCAATCACCTAGTAAATGAGGGGGACACAGTTAGTGGCCACCAGTGAAAAGTTTGGTATTAGTGACTTTCTAAGCATTATACAGGAACTCTGTGGCAGAGGCAGGGATAGAATCCTGTTCTCCATGGGAGCATTCAACTGCCTTAACTATGAGATCTTCTTTTCTCTTCCTTAGTCACCTGCCTCATTCACTACACACCTTCCAACTTCTGCAACAGGTGACACAGGGGTCCAGAAACAAGTCTCCTTCAATATACAACCATGATTCATCCCCAGATCAGGTTCATCCTGTGTACTGACTAAGGCAGGGGTCCTGTGGAAAATATAGAACATGATCATGTAATTAAAGACCATACCATAATGCATATACACAAAGGGGCAAAATTAAGGTTGCATTAATTCTTGCATTTCCTAACTTTTGAGTACTTGACTTTGCAAGCATAACATTTCAATGTAGTTTGTGTGTGTGTAATTGCCTAGGTTTTTAAAAAATAAACTGGAAAAATAATTCAATCATGCGGCATCATATGGACACAACATAGATCATCAGCAGGGTTGGAACCTTTAGATCCACCACATAGACGTATGCCTCTTGAACTAACAGAGACATTTATAGCAGTCGTACGTTGTCGTCCTTTATGAGGACCAGCACTAGTAGGGAATGAGACATACATTTTGCCAGTGGGTTTCCCAGATATGTGTTGACAGCAGAGAAATGGTAAGAATCAGGAATTCTGGAGGAGAGTGTGCTCTAATGGACACAGACACTGATGCCCCTGTTTCTCTCAAGCCTGACCCCTTCTTTCCATGTTCTCTCCAGACTGCCCCTTGGACAGTCCTGTGTCTCTTCGCTCCCCACAGCTTCTCATCCCAGTTCCAGTCTCCTTGCCCAGCCGGTCCCAATATCCACCCACCCCAGCTCCCAGTCTTCTTGCCCAGGGTCTTTGTCCCAGTCTACTCCCTCTGTGGCTCACTGTCCATTTAGCTCTTGTCCCCTCTAGATTTCAGTCAATTCCTTCTCCTCCATGCTGCCTGGGCATCAGCACGGTGGGGTCACTGAAAGCACAGAGAGACAGTCCCCCCACTCTCAGTTCCAGTGCCCAGTGCCTCCCTGACCTACAGCAGCCAGGAGAAACAATCACAAGGAAAGTCCTGTTCATTTTCTGCAGCCTCAGGCTGGAGCATGTTCAGTCCAGATGGAATCTCTGAAGAATTTAGCTGCCAATCTAACAGGTCTCTACTGTGCATGTGTGAAATACAGTTTTTCAAAGACTCATAACTTTGTCAAATTTGAGTAGTTTTTCACAGGGTTGGCGAAAGGCGCATACTTGAAATCAGGGCAATGCCCCTGCCAAATTTCAAGTTACTGCTCCAAATCAGGGGGGCACTAGAGCGTCTCAGTGAAAAGACTGTAAGGGATTTTTTTTTAAATGGGCAATTATTTTTCACTAATTTCATTCACAGAAACAGCAGAACCAATTTTTACTGAAACTTTCCCAGAAAAAAGTCAGCCTGAGGCAGACACCCAGCAAGGAAAAGGCCAGACTAAATAGTTAAAGTTTGGCAAAGATCTAAGCAACTAAAACCAGGGCCTTGTAATGGGAAGTGTCAAGCTATCTTAACTATAGGCATTGCTACCAGCTCCACCTATAATAAATAAATAGATACTAAATCAAAGGCATTGCTAATATTTTTAAATGTACATTTTTATTTGAAGTTTAAAACATATTTTTAAATTCTTTCCACACTGAATTGTTCTTGGGTTTCTCAAAATAGAGATAAATAATCAAGTCAGGAAATATTCTTTCACATTTCTGACAAAATGGGTCAGATTCTCTCTTACAATCCACCTTTTTTTATGCTGCTCTGGCACCAAGAGGCCAGAACTGAGCAGATCTCCCCAGATGAGAATTCTTCCAGCATGGGGATCCCTCAGCTGGAACAGAGCCAGAATAGCCAGGACTTGCAGGAGTGGAAGGTTGCATGGCTTCAGCACTGCCGTTCTCTGGCTGTTGTCAGTTGATAGACCATCCCTTGAGGGCCATTATCAACTGGCATATTATAGCGAGCAGCCCTGAGGCAGCTCTAAACTACACCAGAACAGTATAGAGCTAGCCGCAGTATCAGGGCACCACAGTCAACTCTTTTGCATCTTATCCCCTATGCACACAGAGACTGGGCACAGCAGAGAACTTGGCCCAACATGTGCATTTAAAATTAACAGTGATACCAACAAATATGAGTACCAAACTGTTCCCACATTCAGAACAAGCTAATGAAAACAAAACATTTTCTTACACTGGTATAAACTTCAGAATGAAATTCATTGCTGGTGTAACTGTTAACTTCAATGGAGTTACACCAAAGACTGAACTTTGCCCAGTGAGTTTTAATCATGTCTAATTTACTGTATTATAATTCAAAGGCAAATAGACATGTTGACACTTATATAACAATGTTGGAGCTGCATACCAGTTGGACAATAATGACACTGTTAGTATTAAATTTTCAAGACATTGCACGCAAGATGCACAGAATCCACCTAAATTAACCCATTAAGCTTTTTCTTTTGCGTATGTTATTGAATTCAAGTCATTCCATAATGCAGAAAACTTTGTCGGTCCCTTTGGTTGCGCCATATGTAAAATTCCCTCCCTGAACTAGTTGCTTTATTACACTTCTTTGTTGTATACAAGTTCTCTTTTAAGGAAATATGAAGAAATGGTTTTCAAGAGAATATTTTCAAATTAGCTATATTCCCTATACACACCAGCAGAAATATTAGGGCCCAGATCTTTGTGCAGATTGACAGGTAAGGAGGTATAAAGATGGCTTTAAACCCTATATAAACTCCCATTCTCTTGTAGCTGTCCTGATACTGGGTAACCCCAGCATAATCAAAAATGCCTAACAGCTACCTAAGGCCCCAGGAGCATGCTCCAGTAGCTGGGGATCACTAGCCAGGGATCACAAGGAAAGCAAACCTTGCCCTCTTTTTCTTGCCATGCCCCTGGTGCTCGTTACCAGGTGTGGGATGGAAAAGGAGACAATAATGTGGCTAAAAACCACCCAAGAATTCCACCACACAAGGGGAATCTTTCAGTGGCCAGCTAAGTGGCTTTAATGCTGTTTGCACTGATGGATGGTACAACGTTGCTCTGTTGGACCAGAAGATTGTGGCCTCAGTGTTCTATGTTTCAAATAAAACCAATGAACTTAACACTTTGGGTCACCACTCATGTTCTAAGAAAGGTTGTAACGTTGCTCTTGCAATGTTTAGAATTTACAGGTATTTAGTGCTGAATGACCAGATACTTAGCAGTGAACTTGTGAAGGTTCTGCTTGCACATTCAGATTATTAATCAGAATTAAAACAGCCAGCCTCTTCACTGTGAAAATTCTTTCCAGACATTTAAACTTTTACAGCTTTGCCTTAAATGAAACCTGTACAAGATTATCCAGCAGTCAAAAAATGCACCATGTTGTACAATAGTATAAAAACTTTTTCTATAAAAAATATTGATCATTTTTCATAGAATCAATCTGGGATGTGCTGTCTTATCTGCATAACTTATATTGAGACAGAGCCTCAGTCTTTAATATATTGTTAATATATGAAGAACATAAATATATTAATAATAATGTGTTAGTAATATATACAGTATATAAAAACCTCATTCCACATTTTTGTTTGCTTTATTTCAGTTAAAAGAATTGAAGTGAGGAGCGATTTTTTTCCCGTTGAGCAACTGAAAACAGAATCTCTGTCTTTTCCATTTCTGCCCCACCATGTAGTTGCAATGTTTTGGACATGTGTAAAAAATAGTTACATATTGGCATTAGGAAATCATCTCAAATTAGTTCATACAAATTGTATGTGCAGGTTATAATAAAGAAATGTGTGTTCTTATTCATAAACCATGAAAGACCCATTTAGTTCAACACCTTGTGGATAACAAAGGGATCACCAGGGAGGAATGTGTCTAACACAGTAGGCATACACCTCAACTACTTTTTTGTCAGAGATTTTTCATTGATACACATCCTATACTACAAAGCTTCTTCTCTCTAGACACCACCAGGTGCAATATGCTGCTGCCTTTATGTTCACATATAAAAAGAAGCACAATCACATCCACCTCCTTTCTCAAACAACCTCACTAGTTCCCCCCGTTGCTCCAGAACCTGATTCAAATAAGCTTGATTGATCCTATAGGCATCTGCTGTGCCATTTGCAGCCACAGGAGCAACAGCAACCAAGTGGAATCCATTGTGGGGGAAGGCAGGCAACAGCCCTCTGCTGCAGGAGAGAAGCTGTATGGTCTGGCAGAGACTCCACCGAGGAATTCAGGAGCTGGATTGGTGTTATTCATCAGACAGAGTGCCCATTTGCTTTGGCTCAGGTAGAACAGGGGTTGCAGATGATGAGTGCTGCTGTGCCCCTAATAAAGGTACACTTGATTTCACTGGAGGCTGCATGAAGCTTGGCTTCCACCTGCAGAAACTACACCAGGCTCCTGGTTTATAAAACCCTGAAAGGATTTGTTTTTATCTTACCTCATCAGCATGGTCATATCATAATCCCCTCCCTGCTCCTTCTGCCCTGTTCTATGTCCCTCCTCTGCAACGCCTACCCTGTGGAACGCCCTTGCTATACATGTTTGCCTTAGCACTCTTCATCTCATTTCAAATCTCAGCTCAAAGACTATCTTAATCTCCCTCTCTTTCTGCTATTGTTCACCTCCATAATAGTATTATGTAGCTCTGGAAGGCATTTTGGGATACAGTTTGCATGAAGAAAATGCACTAAAGTTTTGAACTATATCATCGATATCAGCAGTGTGGTTGCCATGATAGCAATGCTAAGACTTTGACACCTCTCCTAAAACAGACTAAGAGCTAATTCCAACCACTGACCTCTTTACTTATTTGATTCGTCCTGTCATAATCCTTAAACCACAGTGACATCTAAAGTATAGCAAACACTTTTACTGTATTTTTAAGCGAACGTTGAAGCAGTGTAGCACTGTGAAATGATAAATGCAAATCGCAGAATATAGGATATATATTGCTTAGCATAGCAATACAGCATGTACACATGCCAGTAGGAATCACAGCAATGTCAGAGGAAATGGGATTTACAACAACTGAAATCTACCAGTTAAGGGTAATGCTCAAACTCTGGGCTTACACTGCAGTGTAAACTCAGGCTCAAGCCTAACCCTCCATCTATCTACACACAATCATTCTAACCCACTGCTCAGACACAGGGTCCCAGGACCCCACAGGGGTGATGGGTCCAAGCCTTGGTCAAGCTGAGACCCAAGTTACAAGCCATATTGATTTGCAGTGTAGACACAGTCCCTCTGGACTTGAGCTCTAGGAGTCCACCAAAAGTATCCCACAGATTGATTTTCTTTGTCCTTGGAACAGGCAAGTTTGGTGGACAATCAAGTTTTCCCACACTGCATCACAAACTAAGGGCTAGAGCAGCCACATTTTGGAAGGCACTAGAAAGTCTAGAATATGGGTGGTTGGACTCAGGCCCACATAATGCACTGTAGACACTGAAGATGCAGGTTGGGACTTAGGGTTTAACAATTCCTAACCTGGAGTTACAAATGAGTGCAGACACTCAAGCCCTAGGTTTTCAAACCCAGGACCTGCTACCTCAAGTTCTACTAACCCTGGACTTATATTGCAGTGTAGGCATACCCTAAAAGTCTTAGCAGGAGCAGCTCCCAAATTGTCAGACTAATATTTATACCCTGATGACGAAGTTGTAGCCCCAGCCGTTGACCAAACAGGCATGGAAAAAGATGTGCTGTTTGTCTTGATCTCACAATAATAATAATTAATAATTAATTCGCACTCTCCAGGTGGTGAACAATTGCTTTTTTTCATTTTTCTTAATAGCATTGCCATATAGAAAACAATATTTTTATTAAGCCTTTCTACTCCATCATGGTTTTGTGTCCACACAGAGTATTTCATTAGTCATGTTTTTCAAAGTCCTTTTTCTATCAGCTATTTATTTCAATGCCACTCACTGATTAATCCTAAATATATAATTAAAATTACAGCCAGGGTCCAACTTAAACCTATAAATGCCAAGAAAGTCAGAGTTAAAGCTGCTACTCTGTCCTCAATTCACATTGTGGTGTTATGGTATTAAGGGGGCTCAGAACTGCTTGTGACTTTGTGTAGAACATTTCCATATTGTGGGACAAATCTTTCTCTTTCCTCTTTACTCCTTTCCCCATTTAATTGAATCCCTGTTGACTTAAAATGCTAAAAATCATCAATCTTGTCATTAAGGGGTACCAGGGAGTTAGCTATACAGGAACTAAATCTTTGACATTTTGGACCTCATTTTTGATATATAGGGTTATGCATGCATAATTTGCATGTGCAGCAGATATTTTGTGGACATAGGTGGTCATTTCAGTGTGCAAATACTTGATCTTCTATGCAGGTTTGTAGCTTGATTATGCCTTGTAGGCATAGTCCCTCACTGTGTGATGCAGAGCCACACTGCCTGTTCAGGAACACCAGGGGCAGTATACTTCCTAGGCCTCCTGTTGCTACATCCCTTTGTAAGGTGCAATTTACTTCCCATACTGAGAGCATAAGGGGGGCGGAGTGGGGAGGCTGACTCATGGCCTTGCTTCTCCTTCCCTCCCTTAACCTGTCCACCAACTGCTATTGGAGCAGAGCACTGCAGGTGTGCCTGGTTCTTGTTTGGCCTACCTGTGCATCAGAATAGGGCTAGGCTGAATCTGGCCCAGAGTATGAAAGCATGTTTCTGATGCTGAAAGTCAGACCCTCAGTGAATTAAGGACCCATTTCCAGTCACAAACACAAAATGTGCACCCACAAAAACATGCCACAAATTGCATAACTATGTATCTATATGCCTGTTTGTGAGCACAGCCACGCAGTTTGTGTGTATGACACTCAAATGCAGGTGTCTTTCAGGTGCAATGAGTGCACATGTACTTTTTTGCAAGGGTAAACAACACCTGCTTTTGTACATTGTGTCTGGGTTTGTGCCAAAAATCTTCAGTTGAGACCTGATTCAATGCATATGTTGAACATCAAATATTCATTACATAATTTCTTTTTATTTGATAGTTTTCCAGAAACATGTGTGTATAGAACTTTATTTCACGTCACTTAAGGCCACAGTTTTACGGCTTCTGACACATGAAGGAGGTAAATAATAGTGTCAGATCTACTGAAGAAGTGAAATGGCAGAGGAAAAGAAAGAGGAGATGGAACCATCAGAAATTTCCCTTAATAAAATACAAGATTCACCACAGCTTTAGCGGTAGCACCCCAAAAATCAAGGAAGTAAGTCAAGTAAGCACCCTTGGAAATATTATTATTTAGAGCTAAAACATGCTTTTAATGACATATTCTTCTGAATCCTGTATCACTGAAGGCCTGATCCTGCTGGTTGTGTCTCCTAAGAGATGCTGGGCATCCTGAACTTCCTTTGAAGTCAGTCTGTCTGTCGGTCACCTATTTAGGCATTTCTCATGTGCCTACACTTGTCATAGTACCTATGCATTAAGGACAGCAGTTAGTGAAGGTCATTTGCTGTCTTGTAATGGAGTATTTGCTCCAGTCCTCCCTTGAATAGGTCATGTTTCTGTGGATCATTGAGGAGACAATATCTTAGGAGAAAAAGCTCATCAGCTATGTCGTAGCCCTACCGAAGTCTTTAAATCAGTAAACTGCATCCCCAAAAGAGCCGGAGAGCCAAGTTGTCACCAAATGGAGTTAACATCCTGACATTGCTTTGTATTCCTAGCATCATTTTCATTCATCAATATGAATTAGTAAATAAATACTTTTGTTGCAGTGTTGTTGTAGCTGTGTTGGTCCCAGGATATGAGAGAGACTAGATGGGCGAGGTAATATTTTTATAGATGTTGGTCCAATAAAAGATATTACCTCACCTACCTTGCTTTTCTAAATAATTAATAATAATTTAGCTGTAAAAACATGAACTAATACTCCCAACATCTTCTGAGGAAGTAAGGGTAACAATGGCCTTCTGGAGTCCTGGGAATTGAGCCAGGGTTCGAAAAGGTCATAAAGCCAATAAACTATAATACCAGCCCTAAATGGCAACTGCAAGCTAGTAGAGCCAATGAAGAAAAACAAATAGAGGCAACTGGGATGGAAGTCAAGGCAGACAATCAGTTGAGAGGATTATTCTACCTCTAATTGGACATCTGTCCATAACTACTCTGTCTGAACCTCAGTGGTTTTCTGATCACATGGACCCATCTGATTATCAAAACAGTTCCTTCTATAGTGGCCTGTTCAGCTGCTGTGGTGCATCTTCCAGCTGACGCCTTTGCCTCTGGCACCAGATTGATGTTGTTATTGTTATTATTATATATTATTTTCTCTTACCATAGAGGCATGACACACAGGAGTGCTGGTTAGAGACTGGTCTTTATTTCCAAGCTCCAGTCACCTAACATGGGTTAGGGTTATCAAAGATTATATTCTTGCCATATAGCAGGAGTCAGTATGCACTGACTCCAGTGGTTACTTTACAAATCTGAAAACTGAGGCAGAAAGAAGTTAAGGGCATGATTTTCAGAGGTGTTGAATATCCACATCTCCCTTGACTTCAATGGGAGTTGTGGTCAGCACCTGTGAAAATCAGGCCTTATGAGCTTGGTCCTGCAAGTAAGGGTAGGCAGTAGGGCTGGGTGGGAAAAGGCTTTTCTGTCCTGCAAAACAATTTGATATTGAAAAAGTATCCCATTCCAAATCAAGACAAAGAGTCAAAATCTCAAAAATATTCACAAACTGAAAATCCAAAATATTTTTCAGTTCAGGTCAATCAAAATGTTTCAATGTTAACCTTTTTTCCCCTTCTTTTTCTAAACTTTTTTTGTCTAAATTTATTAAGAATTCAAAACAAAAAGTCATTTAGACTCAAAAAGCAAAAATAAAAAAAAAAAATACTTTTCACATTGAAACAGGATGTTTCAATCATTTCAAAACTTTTTTTCCAAACTGTTTTGAGACAAAAGATTTGTCAGAAATAACCCTGTTTCATGAGCAGTTTTTTAATTAATCAGCTTTTTTAGCAAAAAAAAAAATGGTTCATCAAAAAATTCCTAACCAGCATTAATGCTAAGTATTCTAGTTCAATTCAGCAAAACATTTAAACACATGCTTAAAATTAAGCAAAAAAGTAGTGCCAATAATAGACATTGGGACTATTCAGATGCATAAAGTTAAGCACATACTTAAGTGTTTTCCTGGATCAGGCTACAGTACTCAGAAATGTATAGGAATGTGTCCTTGATGGTGACTTGACTAAGGCCAAAGAGGGAATCAAAACAACAGAATCCTGATAAATTAGGATAACTCCCAGTCTATCTCCTCCCCCTTTCTTCCTCCTAAGAGAACACATACTAATAGTTCCCGCTGTTTTCCCTCAGTACATGTTTCTTAAACAAAAAATGGATTTACCTATTTTGCTTTATTTAAAATACCCCACTGGCTGGTTTTCCATGTCTTCTGTCTATTTGATGCAAGTGAAAACCATAAAATGAAGTTGAGTGGGTTTGGCACCTTTAGAAAGTGCAAGGAGGCACTCTTGAACAGCCAGAGGACAGTAGGGCACTGCCATATTATATTTTGTCATTCCAATTTCAACAATAACAATACATATATTAATCACAGGCAGTTTTGACGTTTTGCGTGCAATTAGCATTTCACTACCCCATTCCCCCTCTGTTAGTGAGGAGTGGTTTGCTCCCATTGTGAATTCTTAATTGTGGTGCAAACATGGAGGGTTCTATGATTGCACACTGGAAACCATGTGGTGGTTCAGTTGTTCGAAGCAGCTTGGGTTTCTTTGTTTGTTTGTTTGTTTTGTTCCTTGTAGTTCTGCTGTGTTAACTCATGGAAATTGCTCAGGGACAGATTTAAATCGAAACAGACAGTTTCCATTTTTGCTCTGTAACTAAAATGGTAAGATTTGTTTAAAAATGTGCTGTTGCTGGAACGTAAGGCATGTTTGGAATGAGTGTTTACTTTTCGTACTTAGCGTGGTGCCCTTTTGTTAAAATAGGAGGGTTTTCTGTATAGCAAATCTCCCTTGCGGTCGGATGAGTTTCTTTAAATCATGTATAATAATTATGGATTTGCTATTTTATTCTTTTTTAAATATAGATTTGTGTGCCATTTGATACATGGCTTCAAATATCAACTACGTACTTACCAGTCATTTAAAATCCTCCACGAATTGCCAGAGCACACATGTAAATGGTTCCTTGGATTATGCCTTAGCAACTTGAAAATGTTTGTATTTCTTCTGTATTGAGCATATTTTGTTTATCCAAGCAGACAAGCCCTTTATGGTTAATCCTACCCATTTCTGTGACTTGCCTATCTCTTGGGAATTTGGTGCATGGAAGCTATTTGTTCTGTTAATCGGGAGGTTCCTGAATTCTAATCCTTGGTAAAGTACTGGCTTGCTGTCTGACCTTGGCAAGTCACTTGACCCCCTTTTGCCTCAGTCAAACCAGCTGGAAAATTGGGTAAAAAGCAGGACCAGATGCTACATCTGAGATTAGATTTCCTTGAGAAATACTAAAGAAAATTGACAGGGACAGAAAAAGGGACATTTGGACAGAGCTCCTTTATGGACCGTTCTCATTTTTGGTGCCGTTTACATTTTCAGTAGAAAGATTCAGCAAAGTTCATTGTTTGACAAAATAATTTATATTGTAGGATGAATGGCTGATGCAGCTTTTATGTGAGGATTATGGTTTAACTTTTTTAAAAGACCACATAACTTTCTCTATTGGGTGATTTACTATTGCATCATGCTTGGTAAAGGAGGAATAAAATTAAAAAGGGTAAACAAAGGGGTTGACATGGACACCACTTACGACTGAGCCAACTATATATACCATGGGCTAGATCAGTGGTTTCAACCTGTGGACTGTGGACCCCTAGCGATGCATGGACTTTGGTCTGTGAAAGGTTGTCGTTACCATACAACAGTGGTTTTCAACCTGTGGTCCGCAGACTACCTCTAAGATTTCCAAAAGGGTCTCCACCTCCATTTAGGGTGACCAGACAGCAAATGTGAAAAATCAGGATGGGGGTAGGGGGTAATAGGAGCCTATATAAGAAAAAGACCCAAAAATCAGGACTGCCCCTATAAAATCGGGACATCTGGTCACCCTACCGCCATTTGAAATTTTTAGGAGTCTGCAAATGAAAAAAGGTTGAAAACCACTGAGCTAGATCCTCTCATCCTGCAGCAAAAAGGGATCAAAAAGCAGCCAGCTCTTCCCCTCAGGAGTTCCCCAAAGTGTGGGAGTCCCTAGTGGGCATAGAGATGGTACACATGCTCCTGCTTCACTGCAGCCCGCAGCACAGAGAAAGCATTGGAGGAGGAGAGTATCAAGGGTGTGACTAGAGAACACTGCACTCTGGCTATTTCCAGATGGCATACAGGTTATGTTTACACTGCACACTAAGTGTATGTCCACACCGCAATAAAATACCCTCAGCTGGTCCAGGTCAGCTGATGTGGGCTCACAGGGCTTGGGCTGTGGGGCTATAAAATTTCAGTGTACACGTTTGGGCTCGGGCAGGAGCCCAGGCTCTGAGACCCCATGTGGGGGGCAGGGAGGGGAGGAAGGTCCCAGAGCCCAGGCTCCACCCCGAGCCCAAACATCTACACTGCAATTTTATAGCCTTGCAGCTGACCTGGGCCATCCATTGTTTTATTGCAGTGTAGACATACCCTAAGCTCGGGCTCTGACTCAGGCTTGAGTCCAACCCCCCTTTCCATCCACATACAAATCAGTCTGACTATAGTCAGCAAGCATTCAAGACCCAGGTCCTAGGACCCTGTTGGGGGTGTGGGTCAGAGCCTGAATCCCACTGTGAATCAAGTCCAAAACCCTATCATTGTGCAGTATGGATGCAGGTCAAGCCACAGACCCAAATCAGAATGTCTGTTTAGTGCAGTAGGGACTCATTAGCAAGGCTGTGAGATCCAGGTCCAGCAATTGTAATCCCAGGTTTATAATGCAGTGTGGACGCTCAGCCACTGGCTTAGAAACACTCAGTCAACAAACCCAGTGGGCTTAGTGTATACAGTGGAGACATACCCATAGTGCCTTGAGATCAGTAGCCAACCAACATCGTTTAGAGCTTCCCAGAGGTTGGGGCTGCGGTGGGACCTGGGGTAGAACTGGAGCCAAGATTAGGGCGCTGTAACTGGCTCTCTTGCAGCCTTGACCCTTGAGCTGTGGAAACTAGACACAACTGAGAATCTAGCCCCACAGGAGTAACTTATGAAATTAGTCTGCATCTCTCAGATAAACCCAGATCTCATTGACTTTGGCAGTAGACATGAGCAAAAATGCTGGTTTTTTACACCAAAACTGTTTTTAACAAAAGGGAACAAACGAAACTTTATGTTCTGTATAAAATGTAGCACAAAACAAAAAAATAAAGCAGGAAACGGGGAGGGTCCCAGAGCCTGGGCTCCAGCCAGAGCTCCAGCCAGAGCCCTACAGCCGAGCCCCACAAGTCCACTGTCACAGGCCAGCCATGGGTGTTTAATTGCAGTGTAGACATACCCTAAGAGAGTTTCCTTTGTGAATTTGTTTTCTTTGTTTATTTTTGTGCATTTTGCCAATTCTTTGTTCTTCTGTTTAATTCTATTTTCTATTTTCAAAAGTGCGCTGAACACCCAACAGCTCTGGCTGAGTTCAGTGGGAGCCATTAAGCTAGGGTGACCAGATGTCCTGATTTTATAGGGACAGTCCCGATTTTTGGGTCTTTTTCTTATATAGGCTCCTATTACCCCCAACCTCCTGTCCGAATTTTTCACACTTGCTGTCTGGTCACCCTACATTAAGCACTCAGCATTTTTGAAAATCAGGCTACTTATTTATGTGTCTAAATATGGACCCTGGGGCCTAACATTAGGCACTCGTTTTTGAAAACAGTGGCCTTTGTAGTTCATTCAGATCTAAAACTCAAATAAACTCAAGTGGTGAAAGAGAAGCCGAAGTGAAGCCAGCATAAAAGGTCCACAAAATCCTTGAAAGCAGGAACTACCATATTTCACAAAGCTAATTAAAGACGAACCAGTCCTCTGAAACAAAGAAAAGAAATGGACATTTGGTAAAAGTGACCATGAGCGTCTCTAAACTTAGCAATCCTATTTTTCATAGATCTTCTTTTACAATCTGTTCTACTGGGCCCCTAATATTGGTGACAAATGTTTACATTCCTTTCTTACTAATTCTCTCTGACAAGAAGTTGGCAACCTTACTCATGAAAATCTGTTTTCGTGTTTTATGTCGGCCTCACCCTTAGGGAGAAAAAGTAGCAAGAGGTCTTTGTTTCTTGTGCCATAAAAAATATAGTGAGACAGTACTATTTTGATGCCATAAGCAAAAGCTTCCATTTATTGCTAAACATGAAATGCATTTCAGCAACATTCTAATATTCATGCAAATTACTTTTCCATGCATTAAATAATTTTCTTTACCAGGTAAATGAGAGATATGATATAGCTTTGAATAGCATCACTTTTATTATCACCTAAGAAGATCTCAGAATTGGTTATTAGTTTCCCATACAGTCCCATTACATCAGTACTAAATAAAGTGTATTCCTATCACCCTTCAACAGCATCACAAAGTCATTAACGTGTTTGCATTGCTCAAAGTATCATTCAGGCATTTACAGCAAAACTTTGACCTGGTTTGGCTTCCCTGCAGGAGAGGTGAATTTCACCCACAGTGAGCAGTTATACATAAGTAGCTAGTCATCTGTTCATAGCTCAGTATATCATAAATAAAGTTCAGAAAATGAAATTTCTGTCTTGTGGGAAATTTCAAAATTTCAAATTTCAACATAGGATTAAAAGTCAAAATATTGAAAATTTTAATGGAATAAAAAGTTCAATTTGAAAAATTTTTATTCTGAAATGTCTAAATGAAAAATTTTGACATTTTTGGTCAAACCAAAATGTTTCTCTTCTAAATGTCAACATTTTCAACATTTTCAAAATGTCAAAGTTTCTAATCCTTATTACCCACTGTGACGGGTTGGATCACAGAAACCCCCTTGGGAGCTGCCACCCAATGTGCAAAGACTACCCCTGCTTCTGTTTTCCCTGCCAGCTCAGGACTCCAGCACCCTGTCTTGCTGAGCCAGACACTCCAGTCTGCTCTAACACAGACCCAGGGTCTGAATCACTTGTCCCAAAGCTGCAAGTTTACCCAAAAACAGCTCACAGGAGTGTGCTTGTCTTTAGCACTCAGATGCCCAACTCCCAATGGGGTCTAAACCCAAATAAATCCGTTTTACCCTGCGTAAGCTTATGCAGGGCAAACTCATAAATTGTTCGCCCTCTATAACACTGATAGAGAGATATGCACAGTTGTTTGCTCCCTCAGGTATTAATACATACTCTGAGTAAATTACTAAATAAAAAGTGATTTTATTAAATACAGACAGTAGGATTTAAGTGGTTCCAAGTAGTAACAGACAGAACAAAGTAAGTCACCAAGCAAAATAAAATAAAATGCGCAAATCTATGTCTAATCAAACTAAATACAGATAATCTCACCCTCAGAGATGCTTCAGTAAGTTTTTCTCAGACTGGACACCTTCCAGGCCTGGGCACAATTCTTTCCCCTGGTACAGCTCTTGTTCCAGCTTAGGTGATAGCTAGGGGATTCTTCATGATGGCTTCTCTCTCCCCTTTGTTCTGTTCCACCCCTTTATATATCTTTTGCATCCATTGTCCCTCTGGGTTTCCACCCCCCCTCACTGGAAAAGCACCAGGTTAAAGATGGATTCCAGTTCAGGTGACATGATCACATGTCACTGCAAGACTTCATTGCCCACTTGCCAGCACACACATATACAGGAAGACTAACAGGTAAACACAACCATCTGCAGACAATGGTCCTGGTTAATGGGAGTCATCAAGATTCCAAACCATCATTAATGGCCCACACTTTACATAATTACAGTAGGCCCTCAGAGTTACATTTTATATTTTTAGTTTTAGATACAAGAGTGGTACATTTATACAAATCAGATGATCATACTCAGTAGATTATAAGCTTTGTAATGATACCTTACAAGAGACCTTTTGCATGAAGCATATCCCAGTTATGTTATATTCACTTATTACTGTATTTTCTCTAAAACTATCCCAGTTACATTATATTGACTTATTATCAAGTTTTTATAAAACCATATAGACTGCACAACGTCACACCCACTTCATTTCAAGTGGCCTCCTACAACAGGCATTACTCCTTATGCCTAACAATCTATCCCAACTTGTATTTATCTCTAACACTTTGATTTCCTTCCCCAGACCTAAAGAGCTCTGTGTAAATTCAAAATCTTGTACCTTCTACAACAGAAGTTGGTCCAATGAAAGACATAACCTCACCTACCTTGTCTCTCTCATATCCTGGGACCAACATAGCTATAACAACACGGCAAACAAACTGTTAAAATGTCCGTTCAAAATAAAATGTTTCATTTAGAAGTTTCCTGACCAAAAAAAACCCAGAATATTTATTCAAAAGCAGCATTTTCATGCAAAAAAAATTCTGTTTCAACAAACTCCCAAATTTTGCTAGGAAAAAATTTCGCTTGAGAAACGTCAACTAGCTCCAATCATGAGTAACATATTCTTAGGACATTGTTTATTGGAGGGCTTGGGAAGTAGGTTTCGTCCAGCATTTCCTCTCTTGAGTGCTGGTTCCCCTCCAGAAACTCGCAAGCCGCTCTCCAGTTTGCATTTTTACCAGTCTTTCCACAGCTGGATAATCTATGTACACAAAAACAAGCACTTCCATCTCACTTAAATGTTTCAAAATAGAGGCTATTATAAGTGTATATGCTTTAATATTCCAGTTGATTAAAAGTATTATACAGAGAGGAGTCATGCCATTCAACACTATGCTGTTTTCACTTTTCTCCTCCCCTCATTCTTCCATTACACTGCTAGTGCCTCTTACATGCTATTCAAAGATTTGTCCAATGTTAGTTAATGCATGTATTTTCCCAGTGGGTTCTTGGGCCATATGTTTCCATGTGTTTGCAGTATTTTCCTTTCCTCTATTTTACTCATTTGTATCATCTCCCACCTCTTAGCCAATATTACTATACTCAGAAAAGGAGGAAAAACTATAAGCTTAAAAATGTTGGCATGAAAGCTTTTTCTTTCTATTTCCTGTGTGATGCTTGTGAAATGTTTCATTTTTGTTAACCAAATCCCAGGGCCCAATCCTGTACTCCTAACTCATGCAACTATTGCCAATGATGACTTCAATGATAGAAGTAGAAAAATAATAAAAGACCCTTTGTCAATTTGTGCATCTATTACTTTAGATTTCATTTTTGATACTCTGGTTGCTTGCTTAACTACCAATTACATGTGTAATAATGAGCAAAATAAAGTACGATTCAGGTGAAAGGCCCAGGCCTGTGAAATGTGGAGCATCCTCAACTCCCATTGTCTTCAAATATGAGCTAAGGGTGTTTGACCTTTTCTCAGGTCAGACTCTCAGAAATGAACCAAATGGTGAACTTTAATATTCAGCTTCCCTATCGTTATTGTAATGTGACAATAAACTAAGCATCTTTCTAATCAAATTTACTTTTCACCCGTGGCCAAATTCAAAAAACTTTTCCATGTGAAAAATGATTTTACACTTTTGTCTGGGTGCACACACAAAAAAGTGAAAAACTTATATTTTAGCAGTGTTGATTTCTGTGTAAAAATATTATCAGAAATATCTATATATTTTTTTCTATATCCAACAAGGTTCCCTTTTCAAGTAAACAGCCTTCTTTCTCTTTTTTCTCTCTCTTTCTTGATCAAATATATAGTATGTCAGTGCAAGGAAACTACCACTGTCTATTTACATTTGCGTTCTTCCATGTGCCTCTAGCACTGTCTCAGAGAACTGAAGGAGTTCAGGATCTTGTTCTGTCTCCATTCCTTTTCTGTTGTATTTCTATTTAATATCTCACTGCTTGATAAAAAAAAATATATTTTGTACTAGTAGTTCATCTCCTGTATGAAGGACAGAAGCTTCATCTAGGAAAGATGGATTAATAGCTACTTCACAAAAGTATTGTAAGGCTTAATTCTTGAAGGCCTGCTATGGTGCTCATTGAAGTCAATGGAAAAACTCCCTTCAACTTCAAAGACCATTGAATCAGGCCCTTATGATATGCAAAGATTTTCAAGATTTCCAGATAGATGGTTTGATATAATTGTACAAATTGTACAAATTGTACTAATTATTATTATTTTTGTTATTATTATTATTATTTTAATTATCTTTTAAAAATGGAACTATCTTCTCATCATTCATATAAGTAAAGACTTGGGCCATGTCCACACTACGACTTACGTCGGCAAAACTGATGTCGCTCAGGAGTGTGAAAAAAACACAGCCCTGAGAGACATAAGGTTTGCCCTCATAAATGGTAGTGTGCACAGCGCTATGTTGGCAACATAGAGCGCCAAAATAGAAACCGCCGCTCGTTGTGGGGTGGTTTAATTATGTCAACGGGAGAGCTTTCTCCCGTCGGCATAGAGCAACTACACAAGAGATCTTACAGCGGCGCACCTGCATCAGTACAGCTGTGCCAGTACAGCTGTGCTAGTGTAGACATAGTCTTAGAAAGGATGCTACCTTTTCATCTGGAGTGTGTTTTGGGACAAGCTGCAGAGGATGTAGAAGCAACAGCTTTGTGAATATGAGCATGATTAGACTGCAGTGTTGCAGTTATCACACTCTTCTCAGTACTCTGTATCCAACATATTCCTGGCTCTCTCACTCTGAGGGAAGTACCATGTAAATTGTTCTGTCTGGAGAAGCTCTTACAATCAGCTCTGGGGGGGGGGGGGGGGGAGAAGGAGGAGGAGGGAGGGTAGGCTGTCTCTGTGTGAATCCAAGCTCAGTAGTGCAGTCAATCAAACCACACCTAAATACCAGGAGGTGACTGAAAGGTTGGTATGTTTTTTTTATTTTTGGCTGTTGTATATTGTGCAAACTAAGGGCCAGATTCTGACCTCAGTGCCACTGGTGTAAATCGAGAATAACTCCACTGAAGTCATAGAAATATTTCCGGATTACACCAATACATGTACAATCAGAATCTAGCCCTATATGTCCATATGGCCAAGTAGGAAAAAATGCAAAAATGATTTATGCAAGTATAAGTGAAATATTGACAAGCACAGTCTACTTTGCATACTTTTTCATTAGTATTTACAACTATTGAAAGATAGCTACTAGTGTTGTCAAAGCAAATTAACTTGTTCTTTGAAAATCCATCTTCTTTTTCTTAGGTGCGTACTGTACATCCTCACACATTTTTTACCACTGATGGCTTGACACGTTTTTATCTCTATGAACAACAAAGCCATGTATAATTCCATGCAATTGTCTTTTAAGGTATAAAGGAAAACAAAACTAATTTACAACACAAATATATTAGGTTTTTATGTAAAGAGCATCACATATATTGATCAAAATGACTTTCTTTATAATATTTGATGCTCAAAAGAGAGCTAATTGTGTTACATGTTATAAATGTATTTTAGCCCATTCAAGCTGTGCCAAACAGGAAAGCTGACAAGGAAGCATCCTGCTAAGGTGTTACCTACCTTCAAGATATAATCAGGTAACAGCAGTAATATTATTCTAAAGGACTTTTTTTTACAATACTGTAACAGTGACTTTGGACTATCATTATTAACCTTCATGTAGATTAAAAATACCTTAAACATGTATTTAGCATATTTTGTACCTCTCTGTTTCAAAATATATTTGCTAATGCTACACAATCTCACCACATAATGAGACTGTTACTCATCTAATTCAAAAACCCAAACTAGGACAGTTAAGCTAAACCACATCCATACACACTTATAAATACTACAGGATGAAAACAAAATTGTCGTGTATGCATACACTGTATATAGATTCTGTAATAACCTCTTCCTAATCAGTTGTGTGCTTTATAAAACAATGTAAGAGAAATGACAATGCTGTCATTTGTATATTCTTCCTCAGTTCTGTAATGGAAAGCTTTTTTTTCCTTGCCAACTCATTCCTGACAATGTTAATGATTCACTATAAAGCAGCTTCTGTGCTATGATTTGTGACATTCAGACTGGTTAGATGGGAGGACTAGGCAGGTTTCTGGGGAGTGTTTTGGATGCAGAAATGCCTTGAAGATAGCACTTTATTATATTTAGGACAAGTATGACATCCCACTTCAAGGAAAAGGCCCCTATACATATTGAAAAGGGATTTCTCTGGTTTAAGTGGGGAGGAGAAGGTTAGTTTAAAAGAATGCCTCTGTGTTTTTTGAGACGACGTAAAGATAGGAGATACAGAAATGGAGGCAGGAGGCAGAAGGATTATGGATAATGGAAGAATTTAGCCTGAGGGTATGTGCCTGCTTTGCCTATTCCTGTATAACTAGAATATTTATAATTCAAATACTTATCTTTAATAATTAAAAACCAAGGAATATTAAAGACAAAAGGTAGAGAATAATATGTACACATATGTAGGCATCATGCATTAAATCCCTACAGTTGCAAAATATAGCAAGAGGTAGATTTAAAGGATGTTAAAAAAGTGAATATCTTAAAATGTCTTGGAAACAGAATTTCTAATTCACTCCAGTTCTGCCAGAAGTGATACCCCCTATTTCTTATTTCTACATATATAACTAGTCATGGGGAGAGCTACTAAAAATACACTGCATGGTGGTTTGACATCGGCACATCAACAATTAAAAAGTGGATACAAATATTTCAGATTTTCGCAATCTTAAAAGTTTTCCTCATGATTTATGAAAACATTGGATTTGCCAGAGCAATTTCATTTTGCTTTTACAGGACTCTTAGTTACATGGCTTTTGTAAACTGCTAGTTGCAATGGAATGTAATATTCTACCACATTCAGTAACACTCTCTGATCTGCATTCCACAGACTGCAAAGAAACAAAGAAAAACAGCCATTGCTCTGGATAGAGAAGAGTGTTTGAAAAGAGAAAGAGACCTCAAATGTCCCCCCAGGTATTATAAAGCTGTCAATTACAAGCAGGAAAACAATACAAAGGCTGCAACAAATAATTTATAAAGGGAAAATACAAACTGTATTGAAAATCACAAATAATGAAAAATAATATTTTAATCTATCTATTTAACTTTCAATTATTTTAAAGATTCAGCTCCAAATAAAGAAACTTAGGGTAACAGAACCAAAGCTGCAATTCAAAAACAAACAACATCGCAGAAACAGAAAGCTTAGTAGCCTAAATATGAGTAAATCAAGGATCCAAGTCAAATTATCCACTAAGGACAAGGTAGCTCAGTTTTTGAAGCATGTTGCCTTTATGAAAGTGAATTTATAGATGGCACTTTAAACTGATGTTTGAAAATCAGAGGTGTTAATATTTACACCTTTATTCATTATGGCAAAGAAGAGATTAATGAAGAATTAAACATCCAAGTCTCTTTGCTTCTCCATCAAACAAAGTAATCCCTAGTTGAACATTAACTCAACCTGACAATAAAAAGAAGAAACTCCTCTCCTGTACACATAGGCTTTTAAAGAGACGCTACCAATTCTGATTACAATATTAACGTGTGTATGCTCAGATAAAAATACAACTAATGAATAAAATTATTGAATTAATTTCTGCAGCTTGAGGTATCTATATGTAATCTGAAAAAAATATTCTGAAGAAAGAGAAACAGTATGTTAAAATTATATAAATTGCTCCCCTAATACCTGCACGTTTAAAGTAAAGATAGCATTGAATTTTGCATTTTAATAGATACCTGAAATATTACAGATCAAATAAAGACCCATACTGGTAGCTTTTTATAAAAACAAATGTCCAAATTGGTTATTTTAAAATTATTATTATTTTTTAAAATAATCATACGTTTTCAGAAAATAAGATGGATATTCTCTTGTGGCATAATCCAAAGCCCATTGAAGTCAAGAGAAGACTCTCATTTGACTTCACTGGGTCTTAGACCAGGCTCCTGGGGAAGAGGAAGAAATATGAATATGTAACTGCCATTGGTACAGCAAATTCTTTACCTCCATCCTTATATGCAGAAAGAAGAAAAGAGTACTAAAATAATTGTGAAAAAGACACTGTTCACCAATTACAGCAAACTTAACTGAGAAATTTTCAGGCAGAGCCAATCATAATTTCTAAAACCAACCCCATTTCAAATCTACTCTTTGCCATTGTACCAAAAATAAGGCGATAGCTATGATCAGTCTTGCAAGCACTTGTTCACGTGAGTAGCTTTACACATGTGGGTAGTCCCATTGAGTTTGATGGAACTGATCACATAAATAAGTGTTTACATGATTGGGTTAGGGTCTGAACCTCCCAGAAAGGGATAAATTTCCACTATGAGAAAAAATTGCCTATAATATGAGAAAAAGTATTCATTACCTGATAGGTCATGTACATTCATTGTACACCCATTTTTAGACCTGTAAAAAGGGTGTCTAATATTGTAAGAAAATTGATAGGACATAATGGATTCCAAGATATCTATAAACATGGAAAGTAGATGGAGCCACCTACTAAGACTACTAGCAGCCAGGCAGCTAAAAGGATCTATGTGTTCATCTGAAGATATGTTTGAGCATGTTTCAGCATATATTTGCAGCTCCTGTGATGTACTAGAAGTCTGAGCATATATTAAAATTTATCTGGACCTGAGTCCATAGTTGTACTAATCTCAAATTTTAACATCATTTCCAATTTCCATTTATACCAGCCTACCTCCAAAATGTTCAGTAGCACTACATTGTTTTTATAAAATGAAGAAAGGATCAAATGTCCTCCACAAAAATGTATGGAAGTTGACACAACGGACTATAATAATTACTGCTAAACTGCCTCTTGAACTTTTTGGTGGACAGCAGAATAGAACTGTGGGCCTTCTACTCCCAAAAGACAAGCCCTTAGCTTCTAAAATTAAGTTGAAGTTGTGTTAGCTGGAATAGCATTAGGCCTTCAATCACCAGTGAGTCAACCACTAGAGAGTGACATGCTAGAATGCACTTGAGTAATTCTGGCAGTCTGTCCAGTTTAGGGCAATGTTACACCCACATACCCACACACTCCCACCACTCTGGTCTGTAATATAAAAATATATTTGTACGCTTGTGAAAATGAACACTATGTAAATGCTTATTAAGGATAAAATCCTGATCCTATTGAAGTGGAGTGAAAAGGACTGTATGCTGTCTTCCTGGAACAAAGGCCAAAAATGTCACTGAAAGAGTGGATGGGATTTGGAAAATTATGGTCAAGGCTTCACTGATAATGATACACACTGGAACGAATGACATCACTGCCTTAGAAAACACTTCACAGATCATCAAAAGTTTCAGGGAACTGTAAGAGAGGAAATTACAGGTGATCATCTCTGAGATCCTTGCTTCCCACAAGCAAGAAAGATTGACAGCAGACGAGTGGTATAAAGTAGAGGGTTGTTGTTGTTTTTGTGGAACATTGGGCCATCTTCCATAGGGAAAGGAGGATGTATGGCTTGGTGCCATCTGAATAGAAGGGAACCAATCTTCTGGGTTGCAGACTTGCTAGAGTAACCAGAGGGCTTTAAACCAGCATTTAAGGGGAGATTGCTAAGAGTATATATACAGTACACACACTCAAACAAATAACTCATACTCAAGATAGGATAAATATAAAGAATCAAGGCCCCAAGGGATGTAAAGAGAAGAAGTTCTTCAATTATCTAGATGCCATTGCTAGAAGCCTGTGTAAAAAACAAGAAGAATTAGAAATATCAAATTTATTTCCATAAACCAATATGTTTGGTAATGCTGAAACCTGGTGGGATGATTCACATGGCTGAAATGTTAAAATCACTGCTTACACTCTATTTAGGAAAGACAGAGAAAGCAGAAGGGAAGGTGGGGTAGCATGCTACATTAAAGATACCATTACCTGCTCCAGAGTTATTGACAAATTAGAAAGACAGGACTTGGAATGCTTATGGATCAATGTACCAACTGATCAATCACAAAATGATACTGGTAGGGGTTTGCAGTAGACCACCAAACTGGATGAGGGACAAGATGAGCAGCTCTTTAAACATCTGTCTATAATGTGTAGAAAGAAAAATTGCATTATCATGGGGAATTTCAGTCTTGGGAATATATGCACAGAGGCTCATGCCACCATCAGTAAAAACTTCTAAAACTTATAGAAGATAACTTTCTAATATAAAAAACACTTAAACCAATTCATGGTAATTCTATATTAGACCACATTCTGAAGGATGAAGATGAACTGAATACTGAACTAAAAGCTAAGGGTTGCCTAAGCACAAATCATCAGTCTAATTTCATTTTCTATGTGCTGGCTGAATATAGTCCCATCCATTTATATGTATATTTTATCCCACTAAATTTTGCTCACTGTTGTTTTTAGCTTTGCGAAATTGGCCTTTTTGAAACACCAAGTGTAAGTATAGAGAGAAAGAAAGTGAGAATAGAGAGGATCAAGTGTGAATATAGAGAGAACCTCACCCACCTTGTCTCTCTAATATCCTGGGACCAACACAGCTTCAACTACACTGTATACAAGTGTGTATATTATCTCTCTCTCTCTCTCTAGATGTTTCAAAAAGGCCCATTTCCCAAAGATAAAAACAACAGTGAGCAAAATTGAGTGGGATGAAATATATAAACCTAAAAATGTGAATGATAGTTGGGAATTATTAAAAAATACTCTATTAGATGCCCAACCTCCTCCCCCACCCCACCCCACACACAATTATGCAATTAGAGAAAGGGGAGGTGAAAGAAGTAATAAAAAATAACATATAACAAACAGAGAAGCTGACAGAAATGAGTTCAAATCAACAGTTAGGAAGCTAAAGCTAACAGTGAAAAAATGTATGGCCCACTTTTAGGAACGATAAGAAGGAATTCTTTAAATATACCAGGAAAAATAAAATCCTAGCAATGATATAGACCTGATCCTGGAGAAGGATGGTAAAATTATCAATCATGATGCAGAAAAGGGAGAAGTATTCAATATTTATGTTCTGAATTTGGAAAGCAGGATGATGTATTCATATCTTATGGTAATAATGAAATATTTTCTATTCCATCAGTAACTAGTAGGGAAGATGTTAATTAGCAACTATTAAAGGTAAACATTTTTAAATCTGCAGGACCAAATAACTTGCACCCAAAAATATTAAAAGAATTGGCTGAGGAGTTCTCTTCATCATTAACCTTGGCTTTTTAACAAATCTTGAAATACTGGGAAGTTCCAGAAAAAAGCTAATATTGTGCCAATATTTAAAAAGGATAATCAGGATGGCCTGCATAACTATAGGCCATTGATTCCAGGCAAAATCATGGAAATGCTGATATGGGATGCAATCAGTAAAGAATTAAAAGATAGAATCATAATAACTGCATAATAAACAGCATAGTTATGTAGAACATTAATCTTATCAAACAAACTTGATTTCGTTTTGATGAGATTACAAGTTTGGTTTATAAAAGTATCTGTGTTGACATAATATACTTAAATTTCTGTAAGGCATTTGATTTAGTCCCATTTACCATTCTGATAAAAAAATAACACTATGCAAAATCTATGTAGCGCATATTAAATTAATTAAAAACTGGTTAACTGATAGACTGCAAAAAGTAATTGTCAATGGAGAATTTGCGTACACTGCGAGTGTTTCTAATGGGGTCCTGCAGGGATTGGTTCTCAGCCCAGTGCTATTCAATATCTTTATGAATGACCAGCAAGAAAACAAAGTAATTTCAGGTCAAATTTGCAGATGAGATAGAAGTTGGTGGAGTGGTAAATAAAGATGGGGACAGTTAGCATATTAAACAGACAGCATATTAAAAAAATTAGTTCCACAGACTGACCTGGATCACTTGATAAAGTGGACTCATTTGAACAACATATATTTTAACACAGCCAAGAGCAAACTAACACACATAGGAACAAAAATTTTGGATCATACCTATAAGATGGGGTACTTATCCTGGAAAGCAGAGACTCAGGGCTGGTCCACACTAATCCCCCACTTCGAACTAAGATACGCAACTTCAGCTACGTTATTCACGTAGCTGAAGTCAAACTATCTTAGTTCGAACTTACCGCGGGTCCACACGCGGCAGGCAGGCTCCCCCGTCGACTCTGCGTACTCCTCTTGTGGAGCAGGAGTACCGGCGTCGACGGCGAGCACTTCCAGGATCGATCCCAGAAG